>NC_071616.1:40883448-41186663 GCF_014839835.1 Dryobates pubescens | reverse complement strand
TTTCCAAATAAAAAAAAATCAAAATCCAAGAGTTTTTCCCCATGTACTCCAGGTAAAAGAAAATATTTTCCTTTCTCCCACAATATTCAGTAATCAATTTTATCTGTTCAGGAGGTTTGTTATGGTGTAGTAGGTCTGCATCATTGCACTGATACAAGAAAGCATCTGACTATTTTTTTTTCTTGTAGGTAATTGCACAGGACCCACAAAGTCAAATGTATTCTGCATTTCCATTTCTGATATGGCAATAAGTTAACATTAGGACTATAAATCAACAGAATCACCAGAATCACCAAGGTTGGAAGAGACCTCAAAGATCATCAAGTCCAACCCATCACCACAGACCTCATGACTAAACCATGGCACCAAGTGCCATGTCCAATCCCCTCTTGAACACCTCCAGGGATGGTGACTCCACCACCTCCCTGGGCAGCACATTCCAATGACGAACTCTCAGTGAAGAACTTTCTCCTCACCTCCAGCCTAAACTCCCCTGGTGCAGCTTGAGACTGTGTCCTCTTTTTCTGGTGCTCATTGCCTGGGAGAAGAGACCAACCCCCTCCTGGCTACAACCACCCTTCAGATAGTTGTAGACAGCAATGAGGTCTCCCCTGAGCCTCCTCTTCTCCAGGCTAAACAACCCCAGCTCCCTCAGCCTCTCCTCATAGGGCTTGTGCTCAAGGCCTCTCCCCAGCCTCGTTGCCCTTCTCTGGACACGTTCAAGTGTCTCAATGTCCTTCTTAAACTGAGGAGCCCAGAACTGGACACAGTACTCAAGGTGTGGCCTAACCAGTAGAGGGGCACAATGACTTCCCTGCCCCATGCTGTTCACACTATTCATGATGCATGCCAAGATGCCCTTGGCCTTCTTGGCCACCTGGGCACACTGCTGGTTCATGTTCAGGCAGCTGTCAATCAGCATCCCCAGGTCTCTTTCTGTTTGTCTGCTCTCCAGCCACTCCGACCCCATCCTGTAGCTCTGCCTCTTCAATAAAGAAAAGGCAATCAGAAGGGATTAAGTCATATTCCTTCTGAAAGAACTAAGTGTCCAGTGCTTCAACAGAAAGGACAAAGACACATTTCATAGATGTCAACAAAATCAAGTAATAATAATGCTTCCCCCTCAGTGCTACCCAGTGCTGCTGCATGCCTTGTTTTCACTGTGTGCTCAACTATTGTGCATTAGAACTTACCAGCCGAGGCAGCAAGAACGTCTTTACAAAGCTTCAGCCAGAAAGAGAGCTTTTCAACTGCCATGGAAGTGAGCATATGAGTCAGAGTTTCTTTGATATCTTGGCACAATCTTTGATCCAGTTCTTTGTCCAGCAAGCCCAGCAATGCCCCCTCCAGGCCTATTTCTCTGATGTTAACATCTGCCAAGAACAAAGTCCGTGAGCCAAGTGCTGTACATCACAAAAGTGCAGTAATGACCACACAAATCCCACTGAAGACTTCACAAAGACTACCTTGTGAACAAGTATCTAGCCCTGAAATATTACTGAAAGAACTATGAATTTCATTAATATCATATCTTTTATCATCTGAGTACAAACCAAACACTGGACTTCTACAGAAACATACTAACAGCAGGAAGAAAACTACCTCAGGGTGAAAAAAAAAGAGAATCCTACTCTGATTTTCTCAGCATTGCCATCACCACAGCATCTGAGCTCCTGCAAACAATGTATTTGGCTGTTGGATTCTTCACACTGACTCATCAGGTAATTCTAAAACAACAGCTTTTGCTGGAGAGGGAAGTTAAAATTACTCTCCAACAAAGCTCAGCACCAGACATGTGGAAATAATTTGTTAAGTGAATATGACCAATTTTTATGTGCCCAATATTAGCAATTTTAAAACCCAGCAGTTTTACTAAATGACTGTCGCCTACTATCATGTCTAAACATTTACAAATAAGCTTGGATTGAAATCCAAAGTGAAATCACGTATCACCACTGTCCCCTCACCGAAAGACACGAGAGGATGAACTAGTGACCATTCTCAGGCCTTTTAGCAAAACCCCAAACCTTTAGGAAGTTAAAAACTCCAGGGACTCCAGCTGATCACTACCTCTTTGGAGAACTAATTAAGTAAACAGAAACTTTTTTCAACAGGTTTTGTACACCTCTCCACAATGACAGATCTTTTATGCAAGAAGAGATTTAAGAGGGGAAAAAGTTATGAATATACATGTAAAGTGCAGGCCTATGAAGCAGTTACTACAACAGCTACTAACTAGATAGGCTTAGGTTTCTCTGGAACACCACATACATTTTCTCAGGTAGTGACCCCACTGTCTACAATAGATAAAAAGCAGTATTATCTTCATTTTATCACTAAAGAAAGGGTTTGGATGCTTCTATAATTCAGCACTATAGAGAGAACTGAAACCTTTTTGAGTCAAAAATTGCAAGAGCCTAGCAAAGTGTGTTTAAAATTCACTATCAATGCGTTAAGCTCTTTGATCTCAAATCTTCAATACATTACCTGGAGTAAAATCTTCTCTGCTCTCTTTAACTAATGCAACAGCATATTCTGAGACCTCAGCAGCTTCTCTTTGCACAAGCTGACGTAAGCAAGCTACCACTGCACGCCTCAGTAGTAAGTAAGAGCTACAGAGATTCACCTGAAACATGCAAGAAGAAACAGTGAGATTGTCTAAGCAACCTTTACAGCTTAACTCAGCAGGGCTGGCATATGCTGAACAATGGCAGCTATGCCGAATTTGTGAAGTCAGTAAGCATGCCATTGATGCTATTTTGGCTCAGCTGCTTTTTGGTGGTTTGGGTTTGGGTTTTTTGTTGTGTTTGTTTGTTTTAATGCATTTATTTATTTTCTATTTCTGACAGAAAAGTGTGGCAACTCCTGGAATCAGTTTCAACATACCAGTACTTCTAACAGTTTTCTCTCCAAAGGTAACCTGAAGGACTGGTTTGGGGCTGGATCCAACACCCACCAATATCAGTAGAAAGACCAATAACTTCTGTGACTGCTGAACTGTGGTCTTAGTGAACAATTAATTCTAGTCTTTGACTACAGGGTATATATAATGGGCTTTAAAACTCAGTGCAAGAGAAAATTACTCAAATCATCATCTCAGATGTAACTAAAGAAATAGCAGTGTAACCAAGGGTGAGATAGTCAATAGGGCTTTAGTAAACGTGAACTCCATGCATGAAAGGCAGTTTATAAGAAAGTACCAAAAGAACACTGCTGCAAGTTCATCCCCAAAAATATTACATACTCAAATTATATTAAATTATGTTTTAAAGAGTGTGAGAGGAAAGGTGAGAGTTACTGGTGAATGTATCAACCGAGACAAGTCAGCTCTCCTGTGCAGCTTCTAGCAAAGAAGGTTTATAGCATCAACATATTTTAATGCTACTAGGCCAGTGTTTGGTTTTTTGTACTGAAAAATGCATGACAACAGATTCAGTACTACAGGAAGAAGGAAAAACACTTTAGAAAACCAAGACATAGCCTCAAGGTTGTTTTTTTAAAGTGGAACTTCATGATTTTTATTTGCTTGGTTTCAGTTTTAAGAAGGGGATCCCAAAGACACGATGAATTAGATGTGTGGCCCAGGCAAGAGAGCTACAGCAATATTCATGCATCTTCTTTTAAATTAAGCTTAGGTAGTCAGCAAAATGTTGTCATCTGCAGCTGAGCAGCTGTGTACCCTTAGCTGTCACCATTCCTAAAATAGAGCTGCAGGGAAACCTTGTAGAAAGGTCATGGTCCTTATTTGTCAGCCACAGGTCAATCTATGTTAGTCAAAATGACTTAATAAGTATTAGTTAGCACACAGGTAGAAAGAACAAGGTAAGGACAACAAGAGAATTTCAGCTTTGTTACATTAACAAAGCTAAGCTCTCTCTTCTGAATTTCTGTGCATGGATGTGGATCTACAGTACTCAGAAGTACATGTTTAATACACACAAAGATACACTCTCTGCATAATTCTTTTCAAAGAAATCTAACTCACTAAGCATGTCTGCAAGACACTTCAATTGAAACTTTAAAAGCAAGTGAGGCTTTTAATGCAACATTTATACAAGCAGGCTACACATTCTACTTCAAATTGGACATGCATAAATTTTGTGCTCATTTTTAAAAGGGGGAAAAAACCCCAGAGGATCCAATTCAGGCTACTGAATAATGCAAGATGCAGTTTTCATCTCTCTCATTCTCCCACATTCTAAGCAGAGGACAGGACTAAATAACAGACACAAAATGCAGGCATCACATACAAGCTTAAATAAAGGAATGGTTCCCTTCCTGTGCTCAGCACAGGAAAAACAAAATAATGCTTCACTAAGCACATAAATGAAAGGTATGGCTGCCATCTGCAGAGAGTTATGAAGGGTCTGGTTAGCATGACACTCAAACGTCACTTGACATGCTAAAAGAAATCACATTAAAATGGTTAAAAGGAAAAGATAAGAAGCTGAAATTAAAAACATCACTGCAAACTGCAAAACTTTAGGATTAACAAGGCACAGGGACCTACCAACACAGAATTATCCAACAAGATTTCCTGCACAAAAACAAATGACAAACCAGTCACGACAAAACCAAAATATAGATACCGCAGTGATCGCAACCACACATGGAGCCCCTCACAGGTAAATTCAGCAGAGATTTAAATCCAGAGTCTTATCTCAAACACACCAAATCTCTAGTTTGATAGTTCATTTATCTTATATTTGATGTCAAACACACTTCACTTGCAAGCCAGCCACCCTTAAAATGAGGACTTCAACAGTACCAAGACAACAGCACAGCATAGTTATTGACATTGCATACTTCTCATGTTTCAATATATCCTTAATGTCTTGCAGCTGAAAACTGGTGCCCACCACCTCATAAGATTACACAGGTAAGCTCTTTAGAAACCTGTGCTCACCTAAGTTAGCTTTAGAGCTAATGTTAGGCATGATTAAAAACATATGATTTCTGTTCTGCTGTAACTGACAGGATATTTACCATGAGATGCAAAGCCCTGTTTAAAAAGATCCAGTTGACAAACAAGGAATACAAGATTTTATGAGCAGGAATTCACATGTCTATGGACAGAAGGGGACAAGATTACTTATCTAACCACAGACTCTTTGCCTCTCCCATTTTTATGCCTTAAATAAAGAATGCAGTGGTGCATATCCACAATATTCAGTGCCCAGCTTCTAGACTCTACTTCCCCTTAAGACTTAAAAATGCATTGCAAAGGAGAGCAGTCACACCTTGTTTTCCACTTGCAGTAAATGTAAACTCATGAAGAGTTCAAACAATACTGGTAAGAGCAGATTTAAGGCCCAGACCCATATTTTTTTCTGCTTCTCTAGTGATTTAGAGGGTGGAAGCTACATGGATAAATGGTGAGTTTTACAAACACAGAATTCTGCCTGTACAGGGATCTTCTCACAGACCTGCAGAGCACACACTAAAACACTTCTTTGTTTATGACACTCTAGGGAGATGTATTGATGTTTAGTGAATCATAAATATCAGCAGCATTGGCCAAAGTTCTGCAACAACTTCATGAGAATGAGAAAAGTTCATCATGTAAGGCCACTGACTTTGGTGGATTCCTTCCCTGTGAAGCTCACAATCATTTCTGGGGTAGAGGTGAACACACCCTCATACACAGATGCACAAGCACACACACTCAAGCCACGAACCATGCTCCTTCTTAAATGAGTCATTTCATATTATGAAGCTCACAAAGTGCTGTACAAAGTACTTAGAGACAAGTTCTAAACCAACAAAAATCAATGATATTGTATAGACAAAACAACTTTATCACTTCATCCTCTTGCTAGTAGTTTACTGTAGGTGGAAGCAGACTGTATGCAGACTTATATATGATCTCAAATGCTAATATATCCTTTGAGCAAGAGTGTGACTTGTTTGTCCCAGAGAAGAGAAAAGTCATAGCTGGTGTATGTTGAAAGAAAGAACACTACATGTGAGCTTCAGTTCTTTAGCTTGTATATACATGCATAACACAATGTGGGGCTGAAACAGCTTCTCCTTCCATTTTTCCTGTCTCCCACAATCCTGTTTCTAGTCAAACTGAATAAAGATAAATGGCAATAATCTAAACTTTATATAAAATCTACTCCATACTATATAAAATCTAAACCATGCTACATGGTTACCATCAGTACACAGAAGAAGATGTGCCCAAGAGCTGTGTTAACACAGATAAGAGAGAGTAGAAAAACCCAACAACCACCATATTTTATTGTCTGTGGGGTTTTTATTGTGATTTGCAGGCAGGCTAGATGGCCTTACTTAAAAAAACAAAATCAGAAAATCAGAAACAACCCATCAAAAAACCACCCTAACTAGCCCCTGAAAACCCACCAAGGGCTGTGGTTCAGAACAGCATTTATTCAAAGACAGAGAGAAAGAACAGAAAGAGAAAGAAAATACCCCAGCAAACAAACACAAACTCCCACCTATGTGTCAGAGAGGGCTGAAAAAGAGTTTTGTGTATTTCTGCCAAAGGCTTGGTTTGACTATTATTTGTGTGTCAGGAATTTTTATGCTGACTGCCAAGAAGCCAGTACTCTGAAGCATTAGTGCTACAGAAATCACAAAATAGAGAAATCTACAAACCCAAACAGAAATTTTCTCAGTAATTAATTAAAACAGATTTGCTTTGTTTTCCCATCAAGCCTTCACCTAAGACACACAAAGCAGAAGAAAAGACAAAAAGGCCAGCATAAAGTAGTTTGTAAAAATCCAACACAAGGTTGTGATGGATGGTATATCCTGCCAGACAGCTGGCCTTAATAAGAGCAGCAGAATGCATATGTAAGCAATTCAAAAGGCAGGGTTTCTACTGAATGTGCCCATCTTGTAAATGGGGAGTTAAAAAAAACCCCTATACAAATAGAGGAGAGTTGCCTGTAGGAGAATATGGAAAAGCTCACTCCTACACAAGGAGCACTTTCTTTGGTTAAAGAAGCATCTGCATTTTTAAGCATTTCTAAACAAAAGGTTTTAAAAGAGGAGGATATAGACCAGTAAAAGGATACTTACACACAGGCAGCTTACAAGGCTAGACAAGTTAACATGTCGAGGAGCAAACATGTGAAGCTGCTGAAGGCAAGAGATGGCTTGAGCCTGAACAAGGCAGTCAGGATTATCCTGCATCACTGCACAGCCCAGGAGGCAGGAAGTTCTTAAGGCTGAAACTGTTGTACTGCTGCCTATATATGGGGAAGGAAAAAAACCCCAACATGTTATTTGTTTTTAAAACATCCCACTTCATTGTTCAAGACAGGATAATCTATTTTTCTGCAGAGCCACCCCTAACTCTCATCTTCTTGAGGGACACTTTCTATAACTGTGTTATACTCAGCTATCAATGAATAATGGTCACATTGTGCTCTGGAAATTTCAGTGCCCACTTATGTCAAAGCTGATTTAGATGCAAATCTTAAATGTCTGCAGCACAATTAAGACATAGATTGGTTCTTAACTCTTAAAATATGAATACCTTCTGCTTTCATGCTAATTGTTAGCATTTTCAGCTCAAGGCAAGGCTTAGAGAACCAGATCAAACAAAGGAAAAGATGTCAAAAAGCGACACTATTTTTGGAAAACTACCCATCCTGTAATCTTGATGGAATAAACTCCTGGCCTGCAAAATACTGTCTTCTGAGGAAAAAAAAATTAGCATGTAATTATTTGTTGACAAAAATGTGAATTACATATTCAATGCTTAGTGAATTTGTGGCTAAACCAAACAAAGCTGATGATATTGTATGTGGCATACCTTGCAGCTCAGGGCCCAGTGTGGTAATAAGTGCATTTAAACACCGACCAAGGCTTTGGTGAACTTCAGCATAAGCAGGAGGCACAGTCAACAATAACATGAGAACGAGAGATAAGGTAGGTTCCACATGCACATGGTACAAGGGGCCAGCTAAATCTACTATTAGGGACAGAGAGTGCAGTGCCCATGCCTGTAAAATAAGAAAAGCAGTTATGTAACATCTATGTGATAGAATAAACCCCAGATGCTTTTGAAATTTGATTGTCCCAGTGAAATTCAGTAATTCAGAGTAATAAAAGTGGTGCTTTTAAGTTCCAAAGCAGCAAATGGAGAGGCTGTAGGAAGCAAAATTAATAAACTGACACTTAATAAGTCATTCAATGAAAGAACCATTTAAAAGTTGTCATTGTTGATTAAAAAAATACTCATCCAATTAATTAGAGATTATTAGTCCTCAGATACATTCTACTACTTGTAAAATTTGTTGTAGTTCCATGTGCAACAAGAAAATTGTGAACAAATATTACAGAGCTGCTAAAGCAATATTTTGGTTTAGGCTCCCCATAACCACATCTGTTTCATGTCAACATAAGAGTTCTCTGTGTAAAGACACTGCAGATGAAGCTTAAAAAAATCTTTAACTGAGATTTAGACAATTATGTGCAATACCATCAATGTCTCTTAAAGTTATTCTAATAGGTAACAGTTTTACCCACACAGAAATGCAGAATGGAATGGAATGGAATGGAATGGAATGGAATGGAATGGAATGGAATGGAATGGAATGGAATGGAATGGAATGGAATGGAATGGAATAGACCAGGTTGGAAGAGACCTTCAAGAATGGAATGGAATGGAATGGAATGGAATAGACCAGGTTGGAAGAGACCTTCAAGAATGGAATGGAATGGAATGGAATGGAATGGAATGGAATGGAATGGAATGGAATGGAATGGAATGGAATGGAATGGAATTAACCAGGTTGGAAAAGACCTTTGAGATCATCAAGTCCAACCAGTCACCCAACACCATCTAATCCACTAAACCATGCAACCAAGCACCCTATCAAGTCTCCTCCTAAACACCTCCAGTGATGGTGACTCCACCACCTCCCTGGGCAGCCCATTCCAATGGTCAATCACTTGTCACATCTTGTATGTGGAACAATTTCTACAGCAGTCAGTCTACCAATCCCTGTTATTGACTACATAACCAGTCACTAAAAATGCTGCAAGGTAAACAGCATAGCAGAGACAAAAATTGACATGAACACAAAAAAGCTGAGTACTATCTAGTCAAGAGAGAAATGAACGTGAAATTAATGAATTCCTGAAACTGCAGATATAGTTTTTAAAGTCAGAATATATTTATCAGGCTCATTACATAAGAACCTCCCATATCTCATCATAGTTCTTGCTTGGGAGATGGATTTTGAGCAAAGGCTGTGGTATTTCAAGTAAACTGGGTCCTCCTAGTTTCAGGGCTTTTTTTTCCCCACCTTCTTTAACCATTAACCACAGAAGGGCCATAAGGATGATCCAGAGAGCTGGAGCACCTCTCCTATGAGGACAGACTGAAGGAGTTGGGGCTGTTCAGTCTGGGGAAGAGAAGGCTCTGAGGTGACCTAATTGTGGCCTTCCAGTATCTGAAGGGGGCCTACAAGAAGGCTGGGGAGGGACTTCTCAGGATCTCAGGAAGTGATAGGACTAGGGGGAATGGAATGAAGCTGGAGGTGGGGAGATTTAGGCTGGAGGTGAGGAGGAAGTTCTTCCCCATGAGAGTGGTGAAGCCCTGGAATGGGTTGTCCAAGGAGGTGGTTGAGGCCCCATCCCTGGAGGTGTTTAAGAGCAGGCTGGATGAGGCTCTGGCCAGCCTGATGTAGTGTGGGGTGCCCCTGCCCATGGCAGGGGGGGTTGGAACTAGATGATCCTTGTGGTCCCTTCCAACCCTGACTGATACTATACTATGATTCTATTTACTGGCCATCACCTGTATGGTATGCCCAAGAGGTTGTGAAGTGGTATTCTTAGAAGAAAAAAGTTATACTGTGGAGTATAAAGCAGTTTATTTCTGACATAACATTTTTAGGTAAGTGGCAAGTACCTGTACATCAGGAGAAGTACTGTCCTGAGATAAAGTATATAGGATTCCAACACATGCATTTAGGTGCTGAGTAGAACTTATTCCTCCTAGGTACCTATACAGGCATCCCAGAGCCAAAGAATGACCTGTTCTTGATACTACATCCCTGGCAGATTTTAACCTATTAAACACGAGGAAACAAAGCTGTTAGTGTAATCACCAAGAATGATACTATGTAGCAAGCACATCTACAAATGGTATTTCTGGAATATGATGAGCAAAATATTAGATACTTATATTGCCAAAATTCCAAGTCTAAGATAACTTACCTGAAGGAAGGACTGAAAATATTTTAGATATACTTCAATTGCGTTGCTGGAGCAGCAGACAGTTTAGTTTGCTTGAAAACCTACATGTTTATTTCAACAACCCTCTCACAGATCAGCAAAACTAAGAAGCAAGTGCAGAAGTCAGGCAGTGTGGGTTTTTTTTCTGCTTATTTTGAAGTGACACCAAATTAATGAAGAAAATGAGCTCTTAAAAATTATCATCAGAAGGGCCAGCAGATTTCTCAAACATTTCTATAAAGTCAGTCACTTACCAGAGTTTTGAAACTTACTTATCAAAACTGACTTGTGCTAAGCCAGCAGTGAAGGCACTGTCAGAAACCACCTGTGCCAATCTGGCCCAACACTCTGCAGCAGCACATCTTAGGAGCTGATTATTGCTTTCCAAGGCACCCATTACCAATGTCAGGGCAGACCTTCGAACTTCTTCTGGACCTAAACTTCCTTTGCAGGTAGCCAAGTGCTAAAAATATATATTAAATAGGAAAAAAGTACAGTAATCAGAATGTGGTTTTCTGTCACTTGTGCAAAAACTACAAGACCTGAAGAGGGTATTTGATTTTCATCACCTTTTATATGAGGAACTCCTTATTTTAGTTTGCTGTTTTGAGAACTAGAAGTCTAATTCCCTATGAGTGTACATCACAGTGTAACATTATAATATCTACAGTCTGATTAAAATCATAAAATCTTAAAAGACATACTGGACCAACTGCAGTAGAACCCAACAGATCAACACACTAGCATCAATTCACAAACCAGTAACTAGAAGAAAATGAGTGAAAAGAGTAATGACACATAAAAAAAATCCCAATCCAACTAAAAAAGATCATGAGCAAAAGCTACAGCAGTCACAGAATCATAGATCCATAGAGTTGTCAGGGTTGGAAGGGACCTCAAGGATTATCGAGTTCCAACCCACCCTGCCATGGGCATGGACAGCTCACACTAGAGCAGGTTGCTCACAACCACATCCAGCCTGGCCTTTTTAAGGTTTTTAACCTCCAGGGATGAGGCTTCTACCACCTCCCTGTTCCAGTGTCTCACCACGCTCATGGTGAAGAACTTCTTCCTAACATCCAATCTGAATCTACCCATTTCTAGTTTTGCTCCATTCCCCCTAGTCCTATCACTACCTGACATCCTAAAAGTCCCTCACCAGCTTTCCTGTAGGCCTCCTTCAGATACTGGAAGGCCACAATAAGGTCTCCTCAGAGCCTTCTCTTCTCCAGACTGAATAGCACCAACTTTCAGTCTGTCTGGATATCTTTTGTATTAAATGCACCCCAAATATAAACCACATGCAGAATCACACAGAATTATTGAGGCTGGAAAAGACCTCCAAGATCATCAAGTCCAGCTATGACCTAACACCACCACATCAGCTAAACCATGTCACCAAGTGCAACATACAATCTTTTCATAAAGTCCTCCAATGATGGCAACTCCACCACCTCCCTCAGCAGTCCATTTCAGTGCATAATCAGCCTTTCTGTCAGGAAGTGCTTCCTAATATCTAACCTAAACCTCCCCTGATGCAGCTTCATACCATGCCCTCTTGTCCTGTCAAAGTTGCCTGGGAGAAGAGCCTGACCACCCACTTGGCTACAACTTCCTTTTAAGTAATTGTAGAGTTCTAACATCCCCTCCAAGCCTCCCCTTCTCCAGGCTGAACAACCCCAGCTCCCTCAGCCTTTCCTCATACAACTTCCCCTCCAGCCCATGTTTTACATTGGAAGATTTTGTCTATTCCAAAACCGTTTTGCCTTAGTTTTAAGAAAGCCTAAGAAAGGAAGAATGCAAACTGCACAGAAACAGAGAAAAATACAAGTAAAGCATCAGAGAAAAGCAATAAAGGGCACATAGGTGTGAGATTGCTTTACCAGTCATTACTTATTCATACAGTAAGAAATATGAGAGACACACTAATAAAAGCAGAAACGATACCAAGAGAATTTTCCCATCTCTCTCCTATTTGAATTACAATTACATACACTAGTGTGGATGACAGTCTGCTAGAATGGGTTTCCCCAGCCCTTTAATATTACGAAAGGAATAATTAAACTGTGACTCTTCAGCACCTGAGAAAACTGTAACATCACAAAACAACAGGTTATCACAGGAAACAGGACTGATCTTCACCCTGACTGTTCATCAAAACAAGAAAAACAACTCTTCAGTCGTGTTTGAACCAACAGATGCCAGGTGTTAGTAACAGAGAAGCAGAGGAGGGAGTTACCTTTAAGGAAATAGAAAAGGCTGACACAACATTTAGTTGTACTATTTGTTGCCGCGATCCTTTTGCTTGCTTTATGGAATTCAACAACTGTTCCAGCACTTGGAGCCTTAAACAAAACCAAGAAATAAACCACAGAATTAACAATCAAAGAAACAGAGAAACAGGGTGGGAAAAATAGATTATCCTAATTCTTGAGCATTTTCCTTCAGGTGGCTGGTCTGTCTCCTACAAACCATCTTTGTATTCATATTAGAATAAGTAATTATGCTGTGAACACAACTTTTTGCCTTTGTTTCCTTGTACCATGTATTCACAGCTAAGTACATTAGATGTTATTAAAAGAAACTGTGTATGGCAATGATGCATTTTGACTGACAAGAAAGGAGGAAGGAAAAGAAAAAGCAAAAGCAAATGCAGTTGTCTGCAGCAATGAGTTCAGATCTTGAGAAAGAAGGGAAGAAAACCAACCAGCAACCTGGTGACAGTAGGCGCAAAAAGCCCAAACAGAACCATCACTCACTGAAGATAGAATAAGGAACTAAATGCAGGGCAGAAGAACATATCATGAAGCTTGTGGCAATTTTATTGGCAGGTATGTCCATACCAAAAAGCTGTCTTGGGATTACAAACATCCTGAGCATTCTAAGCAGTGAAGACAGGTCCCTCTCAACCCCTAACACCCTGTGATCCTGTGACATCAGGACTGGGATGCTAAGCACTCATCCCTCACTGGAAATTACAAAACCTTCACCACTGATAATGATCATGATCTGAGGCCTTACTACAGTTGGCTTTGAAAATATAAAGTTGTTTCATTTCAAAGTTATTGATTTGCTTTATTGCTTCACTGAAGAAAATTCCCAGCAGCACACAAAATAAGGAACAGCACGCAAAAAATCTTGAGGAATTTCACGCCTCAGCAACCAGCATGCTTAGAAACATGAAACAAACCAAACTGCCATTTCTGCAGCAGGAAGATGCATACATAGACATAAAAAACAGGAGGAGTCTGTGATCTCTTCCAAGCTTTCTTGTTCCTTGACAAAACTCTGTTAAGACACACACTCCTGTTTCTTCCATCCACTTTTTATTAGGAATGAGGCAGGATAAGGGTTGAATTTTTCTGCAGCTTCCTAACCCCTTTGTCCTTTTTTGGTTCTAAGGCATTTAGTAATTAAGCACTAATTGTGTAATATCTCTTAAAAATACTGCCACTCTGAGACATTATTTTTCGTGTTCAACAGAATGTATGACAGTAACCTCTTGCTGGATGTGCCTTTTCACTGTGAGTAACTGAACCATGAGTAGTCCACGTCACATTATTGTTATCCATTATCGCAGCATCACTAAGGTTGGAAGAGACCTCGAGGATCATCGAGTTCAACCTGTCACCACAGACCTCACGACTAGACCATGGCACCAAGTGCCACATCCAATCTCCTCTTGAACACCTCCAGGGATGGTGACTCCACCACCTCCCTGGGCAGCCCATTCCAATGACGAATGACTCTCCGTGAAGAACTTTCTCCTCACCTTGAGTCTAAACCTCCCCTGGCACAGCTTGAGATTGTGTCCCCTTGTTCTGGTGCTGGTTGCCTGGGAGAAGAGACCAACCCCTTCCTGTCTACAACCACCTTTCAGGTAGTTGTAGAGGGCAATGAGGTCACCCCTGAGCCTCCTCTTCTCCAGGCTAAACAATCCCAGCTCCCTCAGCCTCTCCTCATAGGGCTTGTGCTCAAGGCCTCTCCCCAGCCTTGTTGCCCTTCTCTGGACACATTCAAGTGTCTCGATGTCCTTCTTGTGAGTAGTCTGAATTTTCTTATTCAGCTGGTTTACTTATACAATTCACTACTTTGTTCCAGAATTGTTTACTTCTGTGTCCAAACACTGTGACCACATTTTAGCACCTCTCAAATTCCCCAACAGTTACAGTCACTACTTTACCTGTGAGATTCTGCTACATGGGAAAACATAACTCCAAACAGACGAGTGGCTGCACTGATAACAGACAGTACAGGAGGTAGTGGTTTTGGTACTGAATCACCTTTTCCAACTTTCTCATAAATTAAGTAAGGGTCATACTCCAGGCTGCCACCAGTTATGCTGTTACCTAAAAGGAGCTGTAAGAAGGAAAAAACTGATAGTCATATTTTTAGAATCATAGAACATTTCAGGTTGGAAGGGACCTCCAAAGATCATCTAGTCCAACTCCCCTGCACTGAGCAGGGACATCCTCCAGTAGATCAGGTTGCTCAGAGCCCTGTCAAGCCTCACATTGACTATCTCCAGGGATGGGGCCTCAACTACCTCCCTGGACAACCCATTCCAGTGTTCTACCACCCCAATGGTAAAGAACGTCTTCCTAACATACAATCTAAAACTACTCTAATTTCAAACCATTGCCCCTCATCCTATCACTACAGGCCTTTGTAAACAGTATCACAGTATAACTAAGGTTGGAAGAGACCCCAAGGATCATCAAGTCCAACCTTTCTCCACAGACCTCATGACTAGACCATGGCACCAAGTGCCACGTCCAATCTCCTCTTGAACACCTCCAGGGACGGTGACTCCACCACCTCCCTGGGCAGCACATTCCAATGATGAACGACTCGCTCAGTGAAGAACTTTCTCCTCACTTCGAGTCTAAACCTCCCCTGGCGCAGCTTGAGACTGTGTCCCCTTGTTCTGGTGCTGGTTGCCTGGGAGAAGAGACCAACCCCCTCTGTAGCCTTCTTCTGTAGTCCCTCTGTAGCCTTCTTGGAGGCCTTCTTCAGGTACTGGAAGGCTGCTATTAGGTCTCCCTGGAAGCTTCTCTTCTCCAGGCTGAACAACCCCAGATCCTTCAGCCTGTCCTCATACCAGAGGTGTTCCAGCCCCCTAATAATTTTCACAGCCCTCCTCTGGACCCACTCCATCACGTCCTGGTCCTTCCTGTATTGAAGGCTCCAGAACTGGACACAGAACTCCAGGTGAGGTCTCACCAGAGCAGAGTAAAGCAGCAGAATGAACTCTCCATCTGCTGGCCACACTTTTGATGCCATTGCGAGGATGCCATTGGCCTTCTGTGCTGCAAGTGCAACTTGTTGGCTCATATCCAGCATCTCACATACCAGCACCCCAAGTCCTCTCTGCAGGGCTGATCTCAATTCCATCATTCCTCAACCTGTAGTGAGATCTAGAATTGCCCCAGCCTAGGTGCAGTACCTTACACTTTGCTTTATTGATCCTCACAAGATTTTTGACCAAGTCAAAAGCAGCACTGACCCAAATAACTATAACTGTATGAAAATACACCATCATTATATTAGATCAAGATGTACCTGCTCTTCAATAAATCGGTGGTCAGTCTCCTGCAGTAAGGGACCAAGTAAAAGGAGATCATTCTCGTGACAAAGGGGTGGAAGCAAGAATGTAGAGGTATCGATCTGGCTATCAGGGACAGTCAAATCAGTCACTAACTCCTTCAGAACAGCACAGAAGCTCCCTTTAAAAGAAAAATATTCAAAATGTTCAGTTAATTACTTGCTACAAGCAACTCTGGGAGCAAGATATTTATACTGAAATAGTAACACCCACCTAATATTTTCTTAAAGTCTTCAGTTAATGGGAGAACAATCTTGCTACAGAAATCAATAGAGCACTACCTATGATAAGTAAACTAAGCACCTACAGCAATTTAGAAGCTCAAGAAGAGACCTTG
The DNA here is from genome assembly GCF_014839835.1 of Dryobates pubescens. NCBI lineage: Eukaryota > Metazoa > Chordata > Aves > Piciformes > Picidae > Dryobates > Dryobates pubescens. Next base: position 41,170,506 of record NC_071616.1, on the reverse strand, counting down.
ACCTTTACAGAAGGCATGAAATGTCATATAACTGCTAATCAGTAAGTGAATTTTGTTTACAATTAAAGTAGAGGGAAAAGGCAGTTACAAGGCACAGCCAGATTTTCTTCTATTTCCTGAAAATTAAAGTTGCAGAATGTATTACACAGTATCACAGTATAACCAAGGTTGGAAGAGACCCCAAGGATCATCAAGTCCAACCTGTCCCAACAGACCTCACGACTAGACCATGGCACCAAGTGCCATGTCCAATCTCCCCTTGAACACCTCCAGGGACGGTGACTCCACCACCTCCCTGGGCAGCACATTCCAATGACAAATGACTCGCTCAGTGAAGAACTTTTTCTTCACCTCAAGTCTAAACCTCCCCTGGCACAGCTTGAGACTGTGTCCCCTTGTTCTGGTGCTGGTTGCCTGGGAGAAGAGACCAACCCCTTCCTGGCTACAACCACCTTTCAGGTAGTTGTAGAGGGCAATGAGGTCACCCCTGATCCTTCTCTTCTCCAGGCTAAGCAATCCCAGCTCCCTCAGCCTCTCCTCATAGGGCTTGTGCTCAAGGCCTCTCCCCAGCCTTGTTGCCCTTCTCTGGACACGCTCAAGTGTCTCAATGTCCTTCCTAACCTGAGGGGCCCAGAACTGGACACAGTACTCAAGGTGTGGCCTAACCAATGCAGAGTACAGGGGCACAATGACCTCCCTGCTCCTGCTGGCCACACTATTCCTAATACAGGCCAGGATGCCGTTGGCCCTCTTGGCCACCTGGGCACACTGCTGGCTCATGTTTAGGCAGGTGTCAATCAGCACCCCCAGGTCCCTCTCTGTTTGGCAGCTCTCCAGCCACTCTGATCCCAGCCTGTAGCTCTGCATGGGGTTGCCATGGCCAAAGTGCAGCACCTGGCATTTGGACTTGTTAAATGCCATCCCATTGGACTCTGCCCATCTGCCCATTGCACAGCCATACAGGAATTCTTGGACTTTACAAGCACAAAACACAAGGAATTTGTTGTAGGTTACATTATGATATTATGATAATTTACACTGGTAGTTAAAACCTTCACACATATTTACACACAAGATTTCAAACAAGACTGTGTATTGTACTTAAACATCAGGCTTTCTGAGCCAGACCGTTTCAGGTTATTAAAACAGTTGCTGCAGCAAGAGAACATTTTTAGTGGTGAACCACATGTGACAAGGCAGTTGAAAAAACACTGCAGAACTGAAGTTAAAAAAATGTACCCAGCTGTTATGTAAATGAAAATTTGCCTTCAGAGCATTAAGACTGCAAAGTTAAGTCCTCATGAGCTGGGAAATACCAGCGTTCAGCGGGGTTTAACTCCACACATCCATCTTTTTGCTTTCAGTTTTGTTGTTAGATGATCAGATAATTACCTGTTTGCACTAAAGCTGCTTATAATTTTTTAACATGCAGAAGTTCCAAATAGTGGGACAAAACAGCAGCACCTCATGAGCACAAGCAGAACCACTTGTATAGTTGGAGCTCTCAGCAGAACCAACTTGTATAGTTGGAGCTGGCAGCAGAACCACTTGTATAGTTGGAGCTCTCAGCAGAACCAACTTGTGTAGTCGGAGCTGGAAGCAGAACCAACTTGTGTAGTTGAAGCTGGAAGCAGAACCAACTTGTATAGTTGGAGCTGGCAGCAGAACCACTTCTATAGTTGGAGCTCTCAGCAGAACCAACTTGTGTAGTTGGAGCTCTCAGCAGAACCAACTTGTGTAGTTGGAGCTGGAAGCAGAACCAACTTGTGTAGTTGAAGCTGGAAGCAGAACCAACTTGTATAGTTGGAGCTGGCAGCAGAACCACTTCTATAGTTGGAGCTCTCAGCAGAACCAACTTGTGTAGTTGGAGCTGGTAGCTGCATCAGCTATTTTACCCTTCCAGAATCTTCAATCCATTCTGAGAAAGTTGCCTCCCCTCTAGCTCCCTAACTCCTGGCCCCATCTGCCTTTCTGCTTTGCTGCCTGCCCCCCTGACTAATTAGCAAGTCCAAAATCTTAACTCAAATTTAAATGCAAAAGATTAGCACTATCAAATACATTCCAAGATGCACAGATAGTGTGTGAAAAGGATAAAAAATGAGCCTTTTAGAAAAACCAATAATTAAAAATAGCAACTAGAAATTGCTCTTTCATTATCACAGTAATTAATAATAAATAATTTATTGAAAATCCCCTTTCTGTGAAAACAGCTTTTCAAATAGACCTTAATGAAGATACTCAGCAATTCTAAACCAAATTAACATTTATTTTGGCCCAAGATACTTGGCCATCCTCAGCATGCCACATAATATTATCCCAATGTAAAGCAGTCGAAAATGTTGAGCCAGAATGCTGTTCCAGCATTCCAGCTATTCATCTCATCCTATTAAGAATGAGAAGTGAATTGCTTGTATTCAATTTTATGGTTTAGAGAGTGGAACAGAACAAGCACAAAAAGAATGAAGAATGAAAAGAACCCTAATGAGTTGCCTGACAAAACACATTCACTTCAGACCACAGAAAACATCAACATTCGAATAATCTCAATAACCAAATTTTCAGACTGCTGGAATTATTTGTGTGAAATTCTCAAATGGGACATTATAATGATAATAATTTAGGCTTTTTTTACATTGACTCACAGGAAATAAATGTTTCTGTGTCAAAAATATAAACACATTATACACAAAACCTAATGAGACATGAAAATGGTCACAAGTATGAATCATCACCTTAGCAACAGAGCCAGCTCTTTGTGGCTTAACAAGTTCATACTTCGGATTGGCTGAATTGCAAAGTCTTAACTTTTCACACCAGATGGAAGACAGCAACTAAAACAAGTCCAAGGTATTTCAGTGGTGTTCAGGTTAACCTGGTCCATTCTTCTCAGGTCACTGCTGAAATAATTCAAAAACCCAGCTTCCACTCTTGCAGACACACAGGAAGCCTTCAAAAACTTCTGCTGTTTAAGCAGATACTGACTTTTAGGAGTGATAGAAACCAGTAAGAGGAATCCAGAGAGGCAGAAAGACAGCAAAAATGGACCAAGCAGAGCCTAAACAAGTTCTCATATCCCAGGCCTCAAAAATCTAAAAGTTTGAATTGAGAAAGAGGCTTGGAGCTATCAATAAAGAACCTGTCTGAAACTGTTGATTTTGCTGGGTATTTTGTTTTGTTCTTCTTGTGCTAAGGAAAACAAGCTTTGAACATTATTGCCAAGTAAAAGCTAAGTAAAGCTTGAGTTACAACTCCTAATATTCGTCCCCATCGCTAATTTTCTCAAGGAGTTGCAGATTTTTAGCCTCTGGCCAACAACCCAGATGAAAGAAACTGAAAAGAAAATAATTAAAACCATGAACTGTTGAAATCTTAGAATACATAGAATACATAGAATAAACCAGGTTGGAAGAGACCTTCAAGATCATCGCATCCAACCCATCAACCAATCCAACACCACCCAAACAACTAACCCATGGCACCAAGCACCCCATCAAGTCTTCTCCTGAAAACCTTCAATGACAGCGACTCCACCACCTCCCCAGGCAGCCCATTCCAATGGGCAATCACTCTCTCTGTATAGAACTTTTTCCTAACATCCAGCCTAAACCTCCCCTGGTACAGCCTGAGACTGTGTCCTCTTGTTCTGGTGCTGGCTGCCTGGGAGAAGAGACCAACCTCCACCTGTCTACAACCTCCCTTCAGGTAGTTGTAGAGAGCAATAAGGTCACCCCTGAGTCTCCTCTTCTCCAGGCTAAGCAACCCCAGCTCCCTCAGCCTCTCCTCATAGGGCTTGTGTTCCAAACCCCTCACCAACTTTGTTGCTCTTCTCTGGACTCTTCTCATTCAGTGTGTCACTCTGAGCCATGCAAAAAGTGTGCCAGGCTGTGCAGCACAAGGGCATCCCTCATACTCTTCCTAATGATAATGATTAAAATTAGACATTAAAAAAAGAATCCTGTGTCCCAATAATTAATTTATGTTTTATTTTTATATTCTTAATAATAATGATTTCTTTTATTATTTTACTCTTGGCAGTATTTTCCAAATATTTCCTAGAACTAGCAAAGACATACAGCCCCTGCATGAAGCTGTCACAATAATGGAAACAACAGGGAAGGAATGCTACGTGGTTCAACCTTTACCTCATTTTTATTTATTCATTTATCTAACTTTAAATTGTTAAAATACAGAACAGATCTAGAAAATGAGCTCTGGTAATAAATGCATTTCCATCCTTTCCTCACTCTCATACTGCTGCATTACAAGAGGTGGACAACTCTGAGACTACACCTGTCAAATTACTGGTTTGATTCTAAGGCCATTGACATTGCTTTCAGCAAGGTCGCCACTCATTTATAGCAAACCTTTTAAGCTTTTTCTTTCTTTATTTGTTTTACAGTGCAGAATCTTCAGCTAGGATGCTTTATCAAAGAAGTCAGATTTGCAGGTCACACTGGAAAATGCTGTCTATTTTTCAACGTAGTTAAGACCACGTGCAAAAAAATCACAACTGCCAAATCCACACATGCCCAAATATTTGCATTCTATAAATCAACCCTGAAACAAAACCAAACCAAACCAACAAAAAGAAAATAACCACTTGTTCTAAGGAATGGAGGCATCATTTTCAGTCTTTTATGACCAAGTCATAAATGAATATTATACCCTATGCTTCAAATGTTACCCAGAGACTTCTAAAGTGACAACAGCTTTAAGTCAAAGGTCAGGGATTTGTCCTTATGAAGATTCACTTAGCAGTTACCACTAGATGGAGCAGATATTTGAGTGAGGATTCCCTCCATGATACACAGGACACAGCCAATTCACTGTTTGTCAAGTGTCAAAACCACTCTGCTTCCTTACTTAGTCCATAGAATACTCCAAGCAAACAATTCAAATATGAGAAAGGTGTTTAATGTTTTAGCAGAACTGTTCGACCTATCTAACTACAGGGGATAGTTACTGGGTTAAAGGATTACATTTTAAATAGTCCTAGCTATGTTCTGCTTCTGCTACAGGAAAATAAGTCTATCCAGAGGTTTTGTTGAAATTACTCTTTAGATACAAACTTCTAATCTACTCTCTGCACATGACCAGATTAATTTCTCCTTAAGTCTACTTGAAGCAAGCAATTTTTTTCAATGGACTCTACACTAAGAATTTAGGATTCAATGCCTGTATTCGTAATGGGAAAGGAGAAAAAAAGATCATAGAATCATTTTGCTTGGAAAAGACCTATAAGATCATCAGTTCCAACCATTAACTAACTCTACCAAGTTCTATGATAAACCATGACCCTTAGCCTATTCTGGTGTTCCAGAATCCTTTCAGTGGTTTCTTCTAATATTCAACCCAAACTTTCCCTGGTGCAACTTGAGGTAATTTCCTCTTGTGCTACCACTACAATGTTACTAAAGAGAAGAGACCAACACCCACCTTGCTGCAACTTCCTTTTAGGTAGTTGTAGAGCAAGATCTCCTCCTCACCTCAGCCTCCTCTTCTCCAATCTAAACAACCCCAGTTCCCTCAGTCGCTCCTCAGCAAAAATATATTCTCTGGACACTTCATCAGCTTTGTTGCATTTCTCTGGGCTCATCCCAGGGCCTCAATTATTTCTTGCAGTGAAGGACCCAAAACTGAACACAATACTCAAGGTGTGGCCTCACCAGTGCTGATCACAGAGGGACAATCACTTTTCCTGCTACAGGCCAAACAGCTTTCCAAAACCACAGTGACTTCACTCTAATTTCATGAAATACAAGCAAAGGTAATAAAATCTGTCTATTAGAAGATGTGAAACTAATTCTTGCTGGCTGAATATAACTTGAACATAAACTTTAAAATGAACTTGTGGTACTTTGAGTGGATTTCTCTTTTTAAGGAGATACATACCTTCATAGGTCTTTGGAGGCAATACTGCTAGTAATTCATAGAGTTTATGTCTGTAAACCGTCGAGGGTGTTTTTAAAGCATTTCCATATGATTTGTATATTGAGGAAAGCCTTTAAGTACAAAAAGCACATCAGAGATGTTAAAGACTTGAAGCATTATGCAGCACTCTGGTTTGATTTGTACCGCTCTACAGTGCACTTTTTAAATCTACTCATATTGTTAAGCACAGCTTTGATTTGTATTGCCAAGAGCAGAAGCAAACCCATTTATTTCACCTGTTCTTCATTGCCAGTCATTATTCTTACTTAATACTAGGCAAATAAACAAGGGTTTCTATGTCCTGAGATTGCATCTATATGTATTACAATTAACATTTTGTGGATGTCTCCGTGAGTTTAGACCCCAGATATATTAAATCACTACACAGAAGGCAGAAATGTAAAAGTTATAAAAGCCTTTCCAGATTAGCTGTGAATATATAGACACAAATATGCCCATGTCTAGAACCTTTTGTCCAAGTCTATTATTTAACTTAGTTTATTATTTTATAAAAAAATGACCATGCCTAAACACCAATCATAGAGTGGCTTAGGTTGGAAGGGACCTTAGAGATCATCTACACCAACCTATGTTTGATTACAAAAGCAGGATGAAAACGCTCATTTAACAAACCCACAATTTCTTTCACAGCTTTTTTTTTTCACATGACACAGGAATCTGCAAGACACAGATCATCTGCCAGCTAAAGTCTTTAACTGTACAGATGGATTTTACACTCTAATTTTTGTGCCTCAAAAAGAAAGTTCTTTAGAAAGTGCATTAAATAAAATACAATCCAATAAAGGAACTCTGTAGCCAGAATTTCATTTAACTCAAACCCAGAATTTCATTTAACTTTTCTTTTGTGGTTTCTGCCCCCCCCCCCCCTTCCACACACTTACTGTGTCAACAAATCAACAGCACTTGGAAGAGGAGGAAGAAGTCTCTGAACAACTTCATCCGTAAGCAGACCAGCACAGTGAGAAACAAAGCTTTTGATAGCTAGAAAAAGAATTTAACTCAGTGTGAGACATCTAGAGGAAAAATACACCACATTAGTGAAGTAATCACATTACTAACTCACCAATAACACAGAAGAAAGCATGCAAAAAAATCCTATTACAATATTTTGATGAATAATTTAAGCAACTGATAAAAATCTCAAATGTAAAAAGCACAGATGCACTGGTTTGGAGTCTCAGCTTGCACATTTATACTTTGATTTTTTATTGCATATATCACAGAATGTAGGGGTTGGAAGGGACCTCCTGAGATCATCAAGTCCAACCCCTTGCCAGAACAGGATCATCTAGAGCAGGCTGCACAGGAACACATCCAGGGCCAGTGTATAGTATTAAAGACCTATCCCATCCTCCCCACCCCCAAAAGAATAAAATTAACAGTTAAGTGGTTACTACTGAACTCCACACATTCTGACAGATTTTAACAGCAAGAGAGAGTGGTGATTACTGTACTAGGGTTCACATTTCTGCCATGCAATGGACCTTTTAGTACTCTAGAATACTTGACTGAAACACATTAAGTATTTGAAGATCACTGGTGTCATCCTTCCCCTGGAAGCCCAAATTCTACAATAGATCATGATGAAAACTGCAGACAGCAGCAAATTACTGGCTGAGAATTAAAACTTCCTTGTTGCCATTTTTACCTGTGTCTTCTCACTGTCACAAATGTGTCTGAGTGACATTTCTGTTTTGCTTACATTAAGTGACCTATTAGGAAACAGAACTGCTATTTACTGAATATAATAGACTGTATAAACAACCGAGCATACCCTGGGGTTTGAGTTTTCATTCATTACTGTAATACATATGTTAAAAGAGAGGAGGGAAGCAACATTCCTGCTATCATTCACTGCTTGGAAACCAACTGATTAAAAGAAGGGGGAAAACCCTGTGAGGGTTTTTGTTTGGCTGGTTTTTACCAAAAATAAACCCCATATATGTGTATGACCTACACAAGCATTTATGTTGGGAAGTGGGTAAATATTTTGACATCCAGTGGAAAAAAACCACTATGAAGTATCTTTGTTCTTTCAAAAGGAAGAATAAAGAGCCCAACTATAAATATGCAGAGCATGACACAGCAAAACCCACTTACCACAGAGAGCACCAGCACGACCTTCCAGTGTTACTTGCCATGTAAATGAATCTCCTCGTGTCTTCTCTGTTTCTAGGTCTTTAGGAGATGCTGGAAAGATGCACCTCCACAGTAACAGCATTCGTGGCAGATGGTGTTGGACAACTGCAGGACCTAGAAGCGTTGACAACGTTAAGGATTCAGAAAATTAGTTTCTCTCTTTGGTTCTTTTTCCTATGTTCAAAGAATCTTTACAGCTGTGGACAAAATTTTATGCTACATTCCCAGCCTTCTCCTATGTTCTTTCTCAAATATTTATTGTCTTGGTACTCCATTTTCATGCCTGACTACGAGCCCACTGTTAGTATGCCACTAAGCCAGCTACAATTCCTAAGTACAGACCCTGTGGGTCACTAGCATAAAAAATGAGATGTAGTAGTGATGTTGAGATAAGGAAACATTTCATAGAATCAATAAGGTTGGAATCAGAATCAGTAAGGTTGGAATCATAGAATCAATAAGGTTGGAAGAGACCTCAAGGATCATCAAGTCCAACCTGTCACCCAAGACCTCATGACTACTAAACCATGGCACCAAGTGCCACATCCAATCCCCTCTTGAATACCTCCAAGGACGGTCACTCCACCACCTCCCTGGGCAGCCCATTCCAATGGCTAACGACTCTCTCTGTGAAGAACTTTCTCCTCACCTTGAGCCTAAACTTCCCCTGGCACAGCTTGAGACTGTGTCCTTGTTAGAGGTTAATGCACAAGCTTTGTTTTCCCTAACCTAACAAAAACCTGTGAGCTGAAAAACATGAAAAATGCCTTAAAAATATGAACAAACCACATAAACTACATTCTTCATTAGTGATTTAGTGATCATAGGCAACAATCTGACCACTAATAAATCTCAAGAGTTCTGCAAGATGGAAATAAAAGAGGGAAATAAAAAGAGGGGAAATAAAGAGGGAAAATGTAAGAGGGAAATAAAAATTATTAGCTCATTTTGTGCTGGGAGAGATGTTGAAAAATATTAGTATAATTCTTCATGACCATAAAGACATTTGGTGAGACTGACTTTGAATTTCATCTTCTGCATTTAATTCATAGCAGTACCACTCAGTCACTGATTTCCAGACAATGAACACTGATTTCCATGCAATGAACTAATAACAAATGTGAAAGAAACTACATTTTTATTTGATGAAGGTTTTTTTTCCTGAAGATTCCGATTAGCACTTTGGGGGTTTTTCTTAGAATTATTATGCAGTGGTAAATTAAATGAAACATCCAAAGACCTAAAGTTAAAGGCAGAACACAAAACAACTTAATACAGTTAAAAATTGCAGAAAGCTGCTACCTAATGTCATGAGGGCAGCTATCAACAGCCATCCAGCCTGCGTCCGCTGCAGCGAAATGCGACTGTTCTGAGAAGCAGAACACAACAAATCCTCCGCTACTGCCATGATCACCTGCAAAGTTAAAGAGAAAGAGCATCAGCATCTTAGTAACTAACCTATGTTTTTCACTGCTATTTGTTGTGTTACTTAATCCTCTTGCAGTGCCCCCAAACAAAATGTCACCTTCACTCACACTATGGCAATATACTCAGGCTCATGAGGTTGCAATGTCTGACTTCAGAACTAGCTAGGGACAGCTTCAACAGTCCTGTGGGGTACTAGTTAAGTGACTTTGCTGCTTTGATTCCTTTTATCAGCAGTAAATTACAGCTGGTAGTTCTCACAGGAATATGCATTGCAAGGATAGAAATATTCTGATATTCTGGTTTTGTCACTGTGCAGAAAAAAGGATGGCATAAGACTTAGGGATTTAGTGCTCAGAAGAAGCAGTGAGGAAGGTAATAATCTTTTTATCCTTGTAGAATGAAGTCTATCATTCTCTCTGACAGATTTTAAATCAGCTAACTGTATGACTAGACAAACAAGTTAGAACAGTATGGTAAGAATTATTCCTGTTTTAGCTTCTCTGCAATAACTGCACACATCTGCTATTGTGGGCTAAACACAAGGTGACAACCTGCAGCACAAGCTACGTAGAATTTCTATGGAGGAACACACACTGCGTCCATGGACAATTACCACTGTGTGGCCTCAAGTGCAGAAAGAATTCTGCAAGTGGCTTTATAGCATCATAGAATGGCATGGGTTGAAAGGGACCTTAGAGATCATAGAATCACAGAATTGTCAGGGTTGGAAGGGACCTCAAGGATCATCTAGTTCCAACCCCCTTGCTACGGGCAGGGGCACCTCACACTAGATCATGTTGCTCAGAGCCACATCCAGCCTGGCCTTAAAAGCCTCCAGGGATAGGGCTCCAAAAAGTCTATTCCAACTTCCCCACCATGAGAAAGGACACCTCTCAACTAGGCTTGGCTGCTCAAGGCCCCATACAGCCTGGCCCCAGGGAGGAGGCATCCACAACCTCCCTGGGCACCCTATTTCAGAGTCTCACCACTCTTGTACTGAAGAACTTCTTCCTAAGATCCATTCTAAAATTGCCCTCCTTCAGTTTAAAACCCCCTTTTCCTACTGCTAGACACCCTTAAAAGTCCTCCTGCAGCCTTCCTGTAGGATCCCTTCAGGTATTGGAAGGCACCTCTAAGGTCCCCCCAGAATCTTCTCTTCTTTAGGCCGAACAACCCCAGCTATGTCCAAACAGATTTCTAACATCTTGCATTATGTCTGGTCACCAAACCAAGCTGCTTATTTGTAAGTATTACAAGTGCCATTATCAAGAATATGATTAAAAGCCTCAGTATAGACAACATCCTTCTATCATTTGTTTTGTACACTATGATTTATAGACAACACCCTCCTAAAATTTATTTGCACACTTATAAAATGCCGTGACAATATGCATGTGAAAGTTTGCTTCATCAAAGTTTGAAATTTGTGCACTTCCAAAACTTGATTAAATATTAACAGCCAGAAAAATGCCAGGTTTCCCCAACTCCACAATGCTACCAGGTGGCTGCAACTGGAGACATTTTGTTTTATGAATTACTGACAGACATGAAATATTTCATTCTAAACCAAAACAGTACTCTTGCTAAATTACACTATCAAAAAATCACTTAACTTCTAGAAAGAAATTCATGTTAAGGTTTCTGCCATTTTTTTCTCTCTGTGTACTAGGAGAAATGTCTTATTTTTGAAGGACTTTCTTGAAGTATAAACAATAGTAGGACATGCTAAATATATATAAACCCACCAACTAATTTGTTTTCTTGACTAAGTTCCACCTGCAACTTTATCAAAGGAAAGTGAATGATATAAACCAGCTTATGTCCAGGTCACTACTGTCTGCACTTGATACTTCCTTTTCAAAACTGCTCTACTTAATACTGTACTCTTTCAGCTCCTCACAAGAGGAGCTAGTCTGGAATCTGGCAGTGATCCTAGGGGAGAATGGAAAAGGGCTTTTGTTAGCTCCTCTGTTCTTTCCACCGCCAGCTTAGTACAGAACGCAGTGTTTCTCCCAAACATTTAAATGCCCTCCCATACCTCCTCCAGGCCCTGTTTCATCCTGTTTCTATGCCTCTAAAATAAATCTTTGTTAAGAATTAGGTTTCTCTGCTTAGGGGTATAGCATTTGAAAATCACTTCTTATCTAGAGAAGTGGGCAAACAATCTTCATTCTGTTCCCTCAGTAATCATGAGGAAAAGGTTTTAAAAGCTAAGAAAAAGAGTGTTGGGGTTTTGTTTGTTTGTTTGTTTTAACCTTTACATCAGCAGTTGGGACTTTGCAAATTGAGAACTGCCTGTTAAGGCGTGGTGGTGTAGAACTGTTAGCACTCATCACAGAAAGGGTGGGCTGGAATCACTGCAAGAGACATTTATCCTAACGTACTGAAGCATTCCTTTCATCTTACAGTGGTGTAATAACAAGAAAAAAACCCCACAATCCTTGTGTCAAACTGTGCCACTTCCCTAATGACAACTGGCTCTGAAAGAGATATGTTCAGAGCTGAGAATTAAGTCTTGAAGGTCTCTTCCAACCGGGTCTATCCTATCCTATCCTATCCTATCCTATCCTATCCTATCCTATCCTACCCTACCCTACCCTATCCTACCCTACCCTATCCTATCCTACCCTATCCTACTCTACATTACACAGAGAACTGGCATATACTGCTGACACTTGTGTTGCACCATGGCTTTCCAACTTTGAGTAAGTCCATGGATAAAGTTCTCAATGAGAAGGAAACAGCTTCTCCTCCTGGTTTATATTTCTGTATCTGCACATCCTTAAAATGTCAGAGCACACTATACCCTGTGCTAGTGGAGAGATTGGTGTAACCACCTTGGACTATATTGATGCAAGAAATTGGTTTCTGTTAAATTCTGGAAACCAAAATGAAAGCATGTATCTGTTGGACTGTATAATATCTTCAAGATAATATATAATTGCTAATATTGGTGTAAGCATGACTGAACTGTGCACTGGGGAGGCATTGATGGGGCTGGGAAATACTAATTTGGCTTCAGCTGTGCTTGAATGAGTTTCCTTCCAGAAAGCTTATTCCTAACATCACACCATGCAACAAATCTGTATGTACACATCCAATTATATTTTTGTAAAAGAAATATCTTTGCCTTTGCAAAATCTGATCCATTTCAGCTGTGTTACTCCAAACTAGCTCATTAACACTGCTGAAATGTCAGCTTTCTAATTTGAGCTGATGTCAAACTGGGTCAAAATTGCAGCAAGTTTGATCTTGTGTGAAGGATTTAGCTCAAATTTCTCAAAAAGGAAACTTCACTCAAGAAATGTTTTTTTTTCTCCAGGTAACCCTCTTAGACTGTCCTATTTAAGTCCTTACAGCTCCATGGAATTGACCTCTATCCCAAAACAACAAACTTCTCCCTCCCTTGGAAAAAGGTAGCAGTATAAGTAGTTAAAACCATTAGTGACATTTCTTGAGAAGGTCACAATGCTGACACATGTAAGATAAACACTTGACTTATGGTGTGCCTCAAAATCCCCTTCCTGAGGAAGGAAATTAGCTCATCAGTATCCTGTGTTATCTGATCATATCATAAAGAATACATGCAAATACTACTGCAAAAACATCAAAGAACTGATTCTAAGTACATTATTCAGACCATACCTTCCCTTTTCCATGTGGAATTCCTAAAGGACAGTGTTTTACTGCACCCAGCAGAGCAGCAACAGCAAAACTGTAGCCAGTTAATGCTTCTGGGGAGGATTTCAATGCACTAAGACGTTCAATGCAACGATCCAAGAGGAGGGACACACAGGAGGGCAACGCTACTGCGACACAGCGCAAACACCAAGCTGCTGTTAGTCTGACTGAAATGCTGGGATGATGAATGACAGAAATTACTGCATCCAGAACGCCTGAAAAATAAAAAGCATAAACATTCTTAAGAAATAGGCCAGCAGCTTGCCAAACAAGCACAAATGTATAGAGAGGATTGGGGATTACACCATTATTCAGTTTCTGTACTTCTCTTTAAAAACCATTACTGATTTTTCTTATCACACTTAAATGCTTCAACACTTCTCAAAAAACTTACCCTGAATAAAATACAGAGAAAACCTAACACAATATGCAGTTGTTCATCAACATGCATAGAAAATATCTGTAAGCACTCTCAAGAAAGCAGAAATCCATGCAGTAGAAACAGATGTCCACTTGAATCTAGAAAAATGTGCAGCTAAATGAAAACAATGGACATAGATGATGATATCTAAAATTCAAACTGATTTACTAAAACATTACAAAGTGTTGGACTGAGGGAGCTGGGATTCTTTAGTCTGGAGAGGAAGAGGCTGAGGGGAGACCTCATCGCTCTCTTACAACTACCTGCAGTGAGGTTGGAGTGAGTAGGGGGCCAGCCTCTTCTCCTTGATGACAAACAACAGGCCTTGAGGAAATGGTTACAAGCTGCACCAGGGGAGGTTTAGGCTGGGTGTTAGGAACTATTTTTTCACTGAAAGGGTTCTCAAACATTGGAATGGTCTGCCCAGGACAGTGATGGAGTCACCATCCCCAGGGGCGTTCAAGTAGCTTGTGGACCTGACACTTAAGGACAGGGTTTAGTGCTGACCCTTCAGGGCTGGGTTGATCTTGGAGGTCTCTTCCAACCAGACAGATATATTCTGTGATTCTGACTTTAAATACAGCCCCTAATGTTGTTACATTATATAGACATTTTTAAATTAACACACAAGTACAGGTCAGAGAAGATACAGAACCCTTTGGGCAATGTCTAAAGATCTCCTACAGCATGTAAGGTGGCCAACTTCCCCTATTCCTTTTATTATTGTTATTATTTTCTCTCCAATTAGTGGAATAAAACAGGCTCAGATAAGGAAAATGCATGCCAGAAGAAAGGTTGCTGTAGTCAATGCCAGACAAAGGATCCCAAAAGAATTGAAAGAATTGACAGCCTAAACATAAGAAATCAAAGGAGATGACAGTAAGCAAAGGAATATATTTTGTTCTCTGATTCACAAAATAATTCAGGGTTTGTACCTGTGCTGGAGTCTTGCAGTAATGGTGCTGCTGTAGTTCCTAAGCCATGGATGAGACTTCCAAGTTCCTGAAGTGCACACACAAGCACATGCTGACTTGCTGTTACATCTGTGGTACTGATTTTGGTTTCCAAGTTACTGTCACTCATTGCAGCATCTGATAACATAACATAGGAAGATCCCCATGAAATCATTACCAAAATTAAACAAATGGATCAGAAAAAAAAAAAGAGTTTTTATTACCACAGGAGCTTTTATCACCACCACCATTTTTTGTTACTGACAAAACTGCTTTCATAAAGGTTTGCCTTCGCTGACACAAGTCCATTTCTGACACTGAAACGGATAGTGTAGTAATGTCTGTAAGGGCAGAGGGATAGATAAAATGGAAACTACCAAATGGCTTATTTTTAAGTGATGGGGAACAGAACTAGTAAGAAGCATGCTACTCTCAGCCTCACCAAAAGTGATTTGAAGAGGTCATGCTGTGAACTAACTTGCTAGATTTTTTTACTACACATTAGGAAAAAAGAAAGAGTGAAATGTTGCCAGAGGAAGCAAACAGGAAGGTGGGGAATAAAGGAAGTGGAAAAAGTCTGGAAGTTTTTGGAAGTTCATCTTCTGACCCACAAATTGTTATGTCACTTTAACATTCTGATGTTTAACTGGATAGAATATGCTGCTGCTCACCAGGGGATGACTGCTTATGCACAGCATCCTCTTTCTTGTCCCCTAGAAGGACGATGGTGGGAGATCAGAAGCTTTTTTTGGAAGTTGTGTTCAAGACTTTGTCATGCAAGACATCTGTTTGCTCCAGGAAAAATCATTTTGTCAATTAGGAACAAATGTTTCTGTATTGAACCATCAGTAGTGTCAGCTGCTCTGAACAGGAACGCAGAATCTGGCTATATGCTAAATGCCAATTTAACCTGTTTACAAAATTGTCTATACTTTAAATGCCAATTTAATCTGTTTACAATACTGTCTATATTTTAAATGCCAATTTAACCTGTTTATAATTACTGTCTTTATTACTGCATATTTGTTATTGTTAGCTTGTAATTGATTAAAATTACCTTCGCCAAGGAAGAAGTGTTGAAAATACATTTACACTTGTGTGGGTACAAACATGCAGAAACACAGACACACACAAACACATGACCAGCCCAAGTTAAAACCAAAGCAGTCCATCAAAAGCCCTCTACATTATCATGGTAATAAATCAGCACTACATATTCTGTTCCTACAGGCCATGGATTAGGACATTGGACAATCACTTGAAAAAGTTAAAACAGAGGCCCAAATGGATAATCTTGTTAGATTCATACCCACAACTTTCTTCAGTTTCCAGATGGCCTGACAAATCTCCTTGGCAGCTGCAATTTGAGCTTTTTCCCCAAGAAGGCCTCCTACTGTAGCTCGAAGGATAAATGAAACACAGCGGCGACAGCCGATAGCATCCGTCTGACTCTGAATAGCCTTAGGGTGAGACTGAGACAGGAGATCTAGAATATGGGAAAGGAAGGCAGAGAAGTTCCTTTCAAGCCATTGTGCTCCTAAGGCAGAGACAAACACCACATATGCCTGGAAGAGATTTGAAAAGAAGCCACATATTAGAGCAAAATCATCTGGAAAGGCACTGCCAGCTATCCCATACACTGAGTTTTCAATCTCTGCACAGTGTCACGAGCAGAATGCCATCAAACGGAGACTTCTCGTCATACATCTCTGCATCTATAAATCACTCACATTCTCACTTCCAGGCACCTGCAATTTCATTCATCAAAGCAATTACCACCAAAACTGTACTTGCAATATTGCAGCCTGCTTTGACTGCAAGCTAATTCAAATTGCTTGCCCATGTTATTTCATCCCAGAGTGTGAGAAATGGCAGCTTACCCTGCACAGGCACTTGTTATGTAAAACACTGTGTTTGGTCCCACTGAACAACAGCTTCCAGCTAGTTAACATTCTGCACATGGAACCCAAATTTAATGTATGAATGCGTTTTAAGAACTACTATGTTACAAAATTATAACCCTGAGATAACTTTGTTATTATAGGCTTTGAATTAGGGAATATTTGCAGCCTTTAAGCACTGCTCTTCATCTCAATGAATTTTAATTGTTTGCCTTGCAGTGGAAGTACCACAAAAAGACTACCTTTGTCACCACAAAGGGAAAAGGCAGAGTCACTTTACAAATCTAATCACCACAAGACCATTTATTTTGCTACATAATACACTGCCTTACAGATGCCTCCCATGGGCATGTGTTGGATTTTTAACAAATAGATGTGCTACCATTAGGAAAAGGGAATAATAACGTAAAAGAACTTGCAACTCAATACACAAAATTCCTCATAAGGAAGTTCACAGCTGCTGCCCATATCAACAAACTTCTGTATCTGCCTCATAAGGAAATTATTCACATTAAAGAAAGTGAAGCAGCGTAGAGAAAGAAATTGTACTAGTCAATCCTGTGAGCATATAATAGCTATTGACAACTATTACCAACACATTACCCGTGTTTCAGAGACATGAAAACTAAGGAATGTAACAGGATAAATAGACTTGTGAACAGTCACAATGCCATGACTACATTTTGAACTACATCCTGGACCTGGCTGTGTCTTGAATAAACATAAATTCTTCTTCCAGATGTAAGAAGTCATCTTCACTGCCCTTCTTATTTTTCAGTGTAAGTTTCAACTGACATAATTAACACATTTTACAACCTCAAGATTTTCCTGCTCACAGGCACTCACATACACACAGTTTCAAGTTTTTCAGATAGAAACCCTGCAATATTTTAACTGTTCTGTTACAGTTAAGAGTGTACCATCAGCACAGGTACAACTGTCACAAGGCAAAAATGCATGACAAAGGAGACAACCTCCAAAAACACGGTACAAATAGTCAAACCACTGAACTGAAATACACAGCCCTGGAAAACTAATGAACCCACCATGTATATACAACACCCTAGGAGTCTGGCATGCATTTTCTAGGCAAATAGCTGTCAAGATATTATTGTTCCCCAGCTTCTCTGTCTCTTTGCCAGAAGCTAACGCTTGCACTCAGCGTGATCTGAGCACAGGAGACAATTTTTGTGCACCTTTAAGCTGTTTTGTTGCAAAGTCTGGCCGCTTCTATCAGCAATTTTACAAATTTTTGGCACTGCACAAGTTGAAATGCACTGAAAAAACCTCCCTTACTGCAAAGGGGGCATATCAAATAGTTGTGAGTACTGTAACATATTAAAAAACTCACAGCTGTTTGATGTGTAATCATGACCTTTAGTCTTAATTCACAGGCTTAGCATCTGAATATTTAGGTCTTAGCATGAAAATCCAATTTAACATAACAGTGACAGGAAGAAGCCAGTATGATATTATCTGAAAATTGTATACTGTTTTTTACCAGCATGCATTATCTGATCTAATTTAAGTCCTGCTCTGCTAACAACATTCTGTCCCTAAACTGAGCATCCTGAGCAAAACTGGTATTTGGAGGTTTTCCCATGAAATTCTGTTTCCCTTCATTTTCATGCATTTAGTCAAAGCAGAAGCATTCTTTCAGAACACAACATCCCTACACAGAAGGAAACTATTCCAAGTTCAAAGAATGCTTGCAACTTCTCCCTTTCAGGAGGTCTTTTGAGGAAACTACTTATTTCTAGCACTTGCTTGAAATTCATATCCCATGAAGCTTTCACAAGTAACACATATTTAAGCTTGAAAATTTCCAACTGCCAAGTAAACAATAAGCAACATCAGCAATATTTTCTTTCTAGCCTAACTCAAGATGTAAACTCTTATTTTGAAGTACGCATATTTTGTCACAGGTACAAAGAAGGGTGAAATAAGACCTATATGGAGAGCAAAACAGTCATCACAGGAATGTTTAGCAACCTCAGAAGAATCATAACTAACGTAATCCAGACCTGGGTGACTCCAACTCTAACATCTCTGCTAACTGAACTGGTTCCTTTCAGCATATCGCCACTGGCTCGAAGAAATCCACAGCTTCCGCGCAGAAATCCAGTTCCCAATAGCTCCATCACTTCTTCCAAAGAGATCCTACGGAAGTTATGCCTGGTGGATGCTAAGGACAGACATAAATCTTTAGAGGAGTAGTTCTGTAAAACTTGTTACATTTTAGAGGAAAAAGTTCCACTCTAACCATTTTCACAAAACCAGTTTGCACCGCAGCACAATCAAATCCAAACGCTGGCGGAGCACAACCACACAACAGAAATTGTCATGCTAAGGCTCAGTGCTCCAGCAAATCACACTGTTTGTCAAGTTTTTCTGCTTCATCTATCTTCAAACAGTTCAAGTCACCAGTGTCTAACATCTAAACAAAGACCCCCTTGCAAAAAGGTATGTGTGGCCTCTTCCTACCACCCAGAGCTTCATGAAAGCCTTGATTCTAACTCATTCCAGCTTGATGCCTAAGAAAACTCTCCATTCCAAACTCCAGCCACAGTGATTACCTTTCTGCCATGCTTAGCCAGGTATGGGCAAAGCTACAGACTCCCTTAGAAACAAAAGCATCTTGCCTTGGCACTGAATCAGCTCTCCAAACGAATTCTGTGTTTACTGTCTCTAGGAAAATTATTGACTTCTAGTTCCCATTTCATGGTTTTATTTAAGATACACACTGGGACATATGAGTGAAAACTCAGCATGATGATTGCACATTATACAAACTAAGGGAGCTAAAATTCTCGATGTGTTCTTCATTCTCTTCCAAGTATCACCATGGGAAAAGGAACGAGAGGACTTGAGAGAACCAGGTCAATGCCCCACACCCACTCAATATCAGCAGGTTATTGGATACAATGCTGAAACTTCAGGACTATGCCCTTACTTCTTCCTGTACTGCTCTCTCCATCTCTTCCCCAGCCCCTTCCAGTTCCCACCTAGCTCCTGTCTCACTTGGCTCTAACTTCTTTTTAACTAAAAATAACTAAAATCAAAGACAACCAGTTGATGAGCTGCTTATATAATCATAGCACTTCAGAACTACAACTACACTGTCCTACAAAGATTAAAGAAAAGTACTGAGTTTATTAAGTGGTCAGAGTGTCACTATGTTCCACTCCACTGGGGAAAGTGATGATGGTTTTCTCTCCACAAGATTCTTAGAAAAATATTTGATAAATCAAGGCTTCAGAGATTCCAGGGCAAATACACAGTCTCAAGAAATCTGACAGGCAGTAAACTGGGCTTAAAGACATGCAATTTTGTGATTTGCTGCTTAATGTACTGAAGGTCTTCTCTGATGCCACGGAAAGCAGAGCAGTCTGACTCACACTGACTCTGCACCCTGTTACATTTTGCTTACATTACCGTTAGATATTTAGCTTTGGGCTTTTAAAATGGGATGCAGAATGTCCTGCCTGAATGACACCAAAGATGGGAGGTGGTAATTTTGTGCCAGGATGATTCAGGTAGGTCAATGCTGTCTGTCAGCAAAAACTGTTATGAGGTCTGTGAGTGAACAAAACTGATCACATTTGTCCGGCTAGACAATACAAATGTGGTATTGATGACAGCAGAAAACCAGCTCAAGATAAGATCTCCAGTTAAGATATCATTAACTCTATAGTTTAACAAAGAGACAGGCTCTCAAATTTTTGTGCTTGCTGAAATGAATCTTTCCTTCAAATTCCTGAGGCTATTAATTTCTCTCCATATAACAACAGCCTTGTAACAGAGAAAAATAGTTTTAACAAATATTTTTCCTTATTATATATATAGAATAGAGTAAACCAGGTTGGAAGAGACCTTCAAGATCATTGTGTCCAACCTATCATCCAACACCACCTAATCAACTAAACCATGCAACCAAGCACCCTATCAAGTCTCCTCCTGAACACCTCCAGTGATGGTGA
The DNA here is from genome assembly GCF_014839835.1 of Dryobates pubescens. Taxonomy (NCBI): domain Eukaryota; kingdom Metazoa; phylum Chordata; class Aves; order Piciformes; family Picidae; genus Dryobates; species Dryobates pubescens. Next base: position 41,150,051 of record NC_071616.1, on the reverse strand, counting down.
CTCCACCACCTCCCCAGGCAGCCCATTCCAATGGGCAATCACTCTCTCTGTGTAAAACTTCTTCCTAACATCCAGCCTAAACCTCCCCTGGTGCAGTCTGAGACTGTGTCCTCTTGTTCTGGTGCTGGTTGCCTGGGAGAAGAGAACAACATCCGCCTGTCTACAACCTCCCTTAAGGTAGCTGTAGAAAGCAATAAGGTCACCCCTGAGTCTCCTCTTCTCCAGGCTAAGCAATCTCAGCTCCCTCAGTCTCTTCTCATAGGGCTTGTGCATATATGTGTGTGTACACACACACATTAACACAACCAAAACCACAGCACTTCACAGGAAAAATACTACAAAAAGAGACCAAACCAGAGATATGAACAGCCAGATGATGCTTACATTGTGATTTCATTTCAAGCTTCAATATAATTTGAGAGTTTCTTATTAACTGACAGATTTTTGCAGATGAGGAATCAGCAAAGTACATACTTTACCTGTTGTCTGCTTAGATGTTAGAGCTCTAGCCAATATTGTGCCTAAAAGCTTTGCCACTGCTAATCGTACATCATAATTGGAGCCTTCAAAGGATTTAAAACACAAGGTCACAACACTATCCAGGTCTGTACTCCACATAAATACTGCTTCCTTCTGAAGTTCAAGAAGACACTAGATAAACAAGGGAAATGAAAATGTTTTGATGTGGAAAAGCACTCAGTAAGAATTTTAGTTTGCTACACACTACACAGAGTCCCCCCTAACAAAATAAGCACGTTGCTTCATATTAAAACAGCTTGAACTTTTGCTGCCAAGGCAATATCAAAGAAATTAAGATAAGCACATGATGCATTTACTGCTGTATTCATCATCAACAGCACAGAATTTTATTTGGGGGGGGGGGTGTTACTGAATAAACCCAGCTATCAGAGCCCTTTACCTTCGTAGCAGCGCAGCGGACTGCCATGGATCGATCTGTCATACAGGACCGGGCAGCTTTGTAAATGTCTCTATGGCAGGGGACAGCAGCAGCTCCTAAACCATTTAATATATTTTGCAAACTAAGCATGATTTCATAGCGACCTTGAGACTGAAAAACAGCAAAGAGAAACGTTAAAGCTTTGTAACTCCAAGGCCTTAGAAACACAAAATGCCAGCTACGTGAAATAGGTAAACAATGATTTGGGTCTTTCAGACTTGGATATCTGCTTATGCTGATGAGTTAAAGTAGATAGCTTGCTCTATAACTCTAAAAGCAAGTGGATATAGTAATTCTATATTTTACAACAACAAAGTACTCACTAGCAGTTTAAAACTCAAAACATGAAGTGCAAGCTTGAGAAAAAAAATGTTCTTATTAATAAGGCAATTAAATTTTTTGTGTATCACGTTCTTTCGTGAAACCAGACTGATAATAGCTATGATCCATCCTTTTGTCATCACAATCCATTATCTCTCTAGCAATTCTTGGGAATTCAAACACTGATTTTTTTCATCCTATGGCGTGCCACAGCTCTTTCATATTTTAACAACATGCACTTTCTCATATTCCTAGGTCCAGCCTCCAACGCTAAGCATCCTATTATTTTTCCAACCATTTTTTAAACATGCTGTTCCAATACCTCTGCATTCTTCATTGCTTTAAGCACATTCCCAACGGTGTCAGTAAAACTGTTTCCCAAAATTCTTCCCAATTTTTTGTATAAATAGCCCAAGCATACCACCGCAGCACTAAAACAAAAGCAAATCCAAAGAGGCATGAAAATGAATGCAGTAATAAGATGACAGGGATTAAGATGACTCATGTAATCAGTGGGCAAACAACAAAACAACTAAACAGCATGTTCCAAAAATTTAAGTGGATTAAAAAAAAGAAAACAACAAACAAACACACCCCACACCCCACACACCCCCCCCCCCGAGGTCTGTGTGTGGCATATAATGCTCTAGGAGAAATGCAGATACAAAGCTTGGGAAGGAACTTGCATAATGTAAGAGTTTAGGTTATACAATCTTTCAAATCCACTTTTAAGCCTTAACGTGAATTTCATTCATTTGACCCAGCAATGTGCCCCTGTGGCCAAGAAGGCAGCCTGGGGTGTATTAGAAATAGTGTGATTAGTAGGTTGAGGGAAGTTCTCCTCCCCCTCTGCTCTGCCCTGGTGAGGCCACATCTGGAATACTGTGTCCAGTTCTGGGCCCATCAGTTCAGGAAGGACCTCAGGGAACTGCTTGAAAGTTCAGCACAGAGCCACAAAGATGCTGAAGCCAGTGGAACATCTTCCTTCTGAGGAAAGGCTGAGGGAGCTGGGGCTCTTTAGCTTGGAGGAGACTAAGAGGTGACCTCATTCACATTCACAAAGATGTGAAGGGTGAGTGTGGGGAGGATGGAGCCAGACTCTTCTTATTTCTCTTTACAACTACCTGAAAGAAGGTTGTAGTAAGACTGGTATTGCTCTTTTCTCCCAAGTAACTAGGGATTGGATGAGAGGAAACAGGTTTAAGTCGTGCCAAGAGATTGGACATTAGGAGAAACATCTTTACTGAGAGAGAGAGATGAGGCATTGGAACAGGCTGCCCAAGGAGGTGGTGGAGTTGCCATCCCTGGAGGTGTTCAAGAAGCTGTAGCTGCAGTGCTTCTGAATATAGTTTAGAGGTCACAGTAGTTGGGTTATGGTTGGACTCAATGATCTGAAAGGTCTTTTCCAGCCTTAGTGATTCTATGATTCTACTCTTTTGCCTCACTGCAAATGGACTCCATTGCCCCTCCTTACTCTGCCAACATCATCCCCCTTCCTCCAGTGTGGTGCCTTACAGCTGATGCAAGGAATACCTACAGAGTTCCAATCCTTGCTACGACTCACCTATAACATAAATGTTTCTCACTGCTGAGGAGCCTGTAGTATACCAGTAATTTACTTTCCAGGACTAAAACTCTTTACAGTGAACACATTCTTAACTCAAAAGACTGCACAAGAGGTCAAATGGAAAGAACAGGAACAGAAAATAATATCACAATATTGGAAAATTTAACTGACTCCTTGTGAAAAAAAACCTGGTTTTAGGCTGTCAGAAATAGGATTAGCTTTTGAAGTAAAAGAAGGAAAACAGAATCTGGTTTATTTTATATGCTGTATCATTAATGTACAATAATGTTTTACTATCTTTAGTTTTCTTCACTGCAGTGAAAGATCTGTATGGTTTCAGGAGGGAAGTTACTCATAATATTTCTGCACCTCAATATTTGGTTTCACATCCTTCAGGAACAGTTCATGGTTCTCTGTTCTGTTGGCCAGGCTTTGGGAATTTTGTTATAAACTGCCCTCCTTTAGCCAGTTTTATGTCACCCAATGACTCCTCTCCCAGTGAGAGGAAGGGGAGTCAGGAGAAGGAAAGATTTGTGTGTTGAAGTAGAAACAGATTTAATAATGTAATGATTTTAAAAACTGATATTAATGCTAATACTAATAGAAAGAACAGAAAATTATACTCAGTCAACGTAATGGTCATGAGCTGTGTACTCCCAGCAGGGAATGATGGATGTCAAGCACTGAGAAAACCACAGGCCCAGCAAAAAATGCAACAATCACAGCAAACAGGAGAGCAGGCCTCTGGAGCAGAACAATGGACAAGACCCTTCAGGGATGGTGGCTATCAGAAAAAGAGACTGTCCCCAGCAAACCTTCTGATTTGCAGTGAGTGTGATGCTCCATTAGCCACCATGGGGCAACTGACCTGGCTTTCACTCCTCCAAGCTTTAGCACCTGGCTAACACAAAACTGATGAAGACCTCGATCACTATGGAGATCCACATACAATGGCTGGCCACAAGTGAAAATAAAGTGTTTTATCAGCTTTGTTCTCATCAAATGGAGTACTGCAGTCTTCTCAAAAATGCAGCTTTCCTGAACAGAAAACCAGTTCTGATTCTACCCCAGTGGAACCAGGACACAAACATTTACCACAGAACTATATCCAGTTTTCCAGTTGGATTAGGAAATGTACTCAATAACTGTACTTTGTACTTGGAATTCTCTGGTTTACTGCTCTTCTCAGTACTGTTATTACTTCCTTTTCAAACACCTGCCCCTTTTGACTCTGTTTTTCATTGCTGATTTTCAGTTATGCAACTGCAGACCACCAACAGTCTTCCACCCTGTTGGTTCCTGATGTACACACACAGTGTCCAATATTACCACATTAACTGGTTTTTTATGTGTCCTGTGGGAGTCAGTTCAGATGCATTTTAAAAAATTTTACTAATGTTTAATAAGTCAGTTATGAAAAGCATCTCCCTTCTGAGGAAAGGCTGAGGGAGCTGGGTCTCTTCAGCTTGGAGGAGACTGAGAGGTGACCTCATTCATGTTCATGAAGATGTGAAGGGTGTCAGGAGGATGGAGCCAGGCTCTGCTCAGTGATGTCCAGTGATAGGAGAAGGGGCAATGGGTGCAAGCTGGAGCACAGGAGATTCCACATGAACACAAGGGAAAACTATTTCCCTGTGAGGGTGGCAGAGCCCTGGAACAGGCTGCCCAGAGAGGTTGTGGACCTGGAGACATTCCAAACCCGCCTAGACACGTTCCTGTGCGACCTCTTCTAGCAGTGGGGGTTGGACTTGATCTCTCGAGTTCCCTTTGAACCCCTAACATTCTGTGAGTCCCCCTTTTTTTTTGTAACAAGCACTGTTTGTTTGACTTGCTGTAAAGCATGGTTCAGTAAATATGGCAAGCTGGTTTTGTTCCCTCACTGAACAAAGCCACAAAGCATAAACTGGCCTCATTTTATTACCTTAAAGCATATTCAGTCATTACAAACACAATAAGCAACAAATTTAGCATTCCCATACTCCTAATAAATTAATTTAGGTTAGCAGTGCTACAGGCTGGGGTCAGAGTGGCTGGAGAGAGGCCAGGCAGAGAGGGACCTGGGGGTACTGGTTGATGGTAGACTGAACATGAGCCTGCAGTGTGCCCAGGCAGCCAGGAGGGCCAATGGCATCCTGGCCTGCGTCAGGAACAGTGTGGCCAGCAGGAGCAGGGAGGTCATTGTGCCCCTGTACACTGCACTGGTTAGGCCGCACCTTGAGTCCTGTGTCCAGTTCTGGGCCCCTCAGTTTAGGAAGGAGGTTGACTTGCTGGAACAAGTCCAGAGAAGGGCAACGAAGTTGGTGAGGGGTTTGGAACACAAGCCCTATGAGGAGAGGCTGAGGGAGCTGGGGTTGCTTAGCCTGGAGAAGAGGAGACTCAGGGGTGACCTTATTGCTCTCTACAACTACCTGAAGGGGGGTTGTAGACAGGCAGAGGTTGGTCTCTTCTCCCAGGCAACCAGCACCAGAAGAAGAGGACACAGTCTCAGGCTGCACCAGGGGAGGTTTAGGCTGGATGTTAGGAGGAAGTTCTACACAGAGAGAGTGATTGCCCATTGGAATGGGAGGTGGTGGAGTCACCATCACTGGAGGTGTTCAGGAGGAGACTTGATAGGGTGCTTGGCTGCATGGTTTAGTTGGTTGGGTGGTGTTGGATGATAGGTTGGATACAATGATCTTGAAGGTCTCTTCCAACCTGGTCTATTCTACTCTCTTCTATTCTATTCTCTCAAGATTATTTCTTTCCAGGGGAGCCAGTAAACACTAGCTGGCTAGGTAGGTCAAATTTTGTTCTAATATATGCACCCTACATCAAAGCCCATCAGCCACCATATTGCCGCTGCGTTAAATGCTTTGAAAGCGATGTGATTTTAAAGCATTGGAATGTGATTGGTTTGATGCTATATTTACATGACTCATGACAAGAAACTTCTGAATAAGGAAGAAAAACATATTTGAAGTTTATTAAACTTCAATTTATGCTGTAAGTACTGACCTGGATTTTTTTCCTCCCAACACGCAGCTGAATTTCTTGCTCAAAATTTTCCAGTAAAGAGACATAAAAGAATATATAAAATCCTACACAAGTACTTAACTCATCATAATTCTACCCTGAAGGCAGCATATAACAATTTTATTTTAATCATTGAGTATAAAACCTAGGGGGAAGGAAGTAATTTGAATTTGCCTGCAGGTTTCTCATGAATTACTTTTCTCTTTGTGATTGTCAAGTCTAAAAATCTGAGAGATGTAATACCAAAGAAAGTATTTCTTTTTACAGCTGGATAAACCCACAATAATGATACCTGGAGTCACCATCACTGGAGGTGTTTAGGAAGAGACTGGATGGGGTGCTTGGTGCCATGGTTTAGTTGATTAGATAGTGTTGGATGATTGGTTTGACTCGGTGATCTCAAAGGTCTCTTCCAACCTGGTTAATTCTATTCTATCCTATCCTATCAGGAATGGTCCCAAATTCTGTGTTATGTGGTAGAAAGCACAGTGGGCAGAAGCATGGGAGTGTACTCTATCATACATTAACTTCTTACCACTCTATCTGTCCCTCTTGTTACCACTGGACTTCACTTTTGGGTTAAAATATATATATCTCTATACTTACAGTTTTGTAGGCAGATAACTTGGTGAGTCATCTTTACTCCGAATGAGTTCATTGCATTTGTCAATTGTTTGGTAAACAGAAAAAGTGTCACCAGTGCTATAAAGAACAGCTAAATTCTTGGCAACAAGCCTTCTGGTAGGAGGTCCTGGTGAATTGTTTAATAAAGAAGTCAATTGTTCAACCAGTTTCTTCTGGTTTTCCCTTATATCAGCCTGGAAATAAAAATCAGTAACCAGTCAAATTTCAGTTAAATTTAAAGGTTAATGATAAGTAATGCTAAGTATCTTGACTTTTCATTATTGCCATTCTGATTATCTGACCTTCTTAATTAAAACCAAACATTTTAGTGCACTTTTCTCCTTAAAGAGAAGCCATCTCAAGTATGGGACTGTTTTATTCTTCTTTACAACAAAAATAATTAAACCCACCCACCACATTTTTCAGAGCACAAGTCTTCCTAATAGCATTCCAAGTGTATTTTCCCTATGGCATCTGTATAGTTATAACTTGCTAAAAGCAAAATTGGCCTTTTTTTGCTTCTTTTATGCCTGTTTTAAAGTAAAAAAAAAAAATAAATCATAGGAATATAGTAGATTTTCAAGAATTTGAGCATTTAGAAAGCACTTCCTTTAAAAAAACCAATCATCAGCTTTAGTCTGATAGCCACTTTTTAAAATGCTCTTTAAACCAAAAATGAGCCTGGAACTCATATAAACACCAAACAGTAAACCAAACAACTGGGGAATTGGCTGGAAACAAATATTTTATCATTTGATTAGGAAAATTTAAGAGACCAACCAAGAGTAAAATGTTGGCTAGAGAGCTACAAAATGTGCCATGCTAGGTGGGAGCATGACTGCCATTTTTCACCAGAGGGTTGTAAAATCTTGCAGTAATAATCTGTAATAAAAAACAATAATAATAATAATAATTTTTTTTTAAGTAATTAAAAAATAGTTAACAATTCCATTCATTGGACAAGTGGTTTTGTCACTTGAAGGGCTGTGATCAAAACCTTGAAACGTTTAGAAAGCTAACGCTGAACGTGCTTTCACTGTGTGTACACAAAAGACCTGAAATGAAGGACAGTGAATGCTGCTCTGGTTTTAAACAAAGTAACAGAAATGACAAAAAGAAATAGCTCTACAATGTGCTTTTCTTCTCAAGTCTCATTATACTTACTCTGCTAGTCACTGGTAAAAGTTTTTCCAAGAACTGTAACCATTCAAAAATGAACTCTGCTCTTTGAAATTCACCAAGCTGGGTATATGCTTCTTCGTTAAGTAGCAAACTGTGAGCTAACTCCATTCCTTGATGGTTTTGCCTTAAATCTCTCCTCAAACACTGCAGAAGGAAAAAAATCCAACGAACTCCCAGAACTGACAGGTTTTCTTCCTCACGAGTATCTGGTGACCAAATCAGAAGTCTGAACATCTAAACAGAAAAAGGACAAAAAAGGAAAAATATTAAGAGTGAGCAGTCCTGTTATATTTGTGCTTGGCTTATTGAAACTAGATTTTCAAAGGAAAAGTTGAAATAATTAAAGAAGAAATACAGTAGTTTAGCTGGCTTAATGTTTTGGGAAAGAAGATAACGGTATTGATGTAATTTGCTAATTAAAGTTAAATATACTTCAGAATACATCAGAGTGGTTCTCACTGAACTATTTTTTCCTCATTTTGTTTTGCATACAGTGAAGTTTTCTAGTACCTGTTCATGCCTGAAAGTATTGAGCAGCCAGTCCCAAACATAATGACTTTTACTACCTAGAACTAGGCTCAACAATTGTGGAATCACAGAATGGTTTGGGTTGGAAGGGACCTCCAAAGTTCAACTAGCTCTACTCCCCTGCAGTCAGCAGGGACATCCTCCATTAGATCAGACTGCTCAGAGCCTTGCCAAGCCTGACCTTGAATACGTCCAAGGATGGAGCCACAACTATCTCCCTGGGCAACCTGCTCCAGCATTCCACTGCCTTCATGGTAAAGAGCTTCCTCCTAACATCCAATCTAAATCTACTCTCCTCTAATTTCAAACCACTGCCCCTCATCCTATCACTACAGGTCTTTGTAAACAGTTCGTTTCCAGCAAACTACACTAACAAACTCCTGGTCATTATATTCACAAATATCATAGAACGACTTGGGTTAGAATAGAATAGAATAGAGTAGAATAGAATAGAGTAGAATAGAATAGAGTAGAACAGAACAGAACAGAACAGGTTGGAAGAGACCTTCAAGATCATCGCATCCAACCCATCAACCAATTCAACCCACCTAAACAACTAAACCATGCAACCAAGCACCCCATTAAGTCTCTTCCTGAACACCTCCAATGATGGTGACTCCACCACCTCCCCGGGCAGCCCATTCCAATGGGCAATCACTCTCTCTGTGTAAAACTTCCTCCTAACCTCCAGCCTAAACCTCCCCTGGCGCAGCCTGAGACTGTGTCCTCTTGTTCTGGTGCTGGCTGCCTGGGAGAAGAGACCAACCTCTGCCTGTCTACAACTTCCCTTCAGGTAGTTGTAGAGAGCAATAAGGTCACCCCTGAGTCTCCTCTTCTCCAGGCTAAGCAACCCCAGCTCCCTCAGCCTCTCCTCATAGCGCTTGTGTTCCAAACCCCTCACCAACTTCGTTGCCCTTCTCTGGACACGCTCCAGCAAGTCAACATCCTTCCTAAAAGGAAGGAACTTCCAAAGGTCACCTAGTCCAAACCCCTCTGCAGCAAAGCAGAGATCCTCAACTAGATCAGGTTGCCCAGAGCCCTGTCGAGCCTCACACCACCCCATCATTCAAACAGTTTATGTATTCTTAATGTCAAAAAAAGCACAAAGACAAATCAGAATTTCCTTGTTGAACAAACCTCTAATGCCATCTTAAACACAAACTAACAACTGAAACCAGAAAGAAAACCTATTTCAAAACCTTAAAGTTCAGAAGAAGGTAAGCTTTACTTTTGCCTTTCAGACTATTTGGGGAATTTCCACATTGTCAATAAGAGTAACTAGAAACAAACCAAGATGAAAAATATTTCTCATGATAAGTTGGCTTTCCCCCCTACTACTTAAACTACAAAATCTAATATTCTGTAGGCTTTGTGGACAAAAATAGTCAAGAATATGCTGGTTAAAACACCAACCACATTTCAAACTGCCAGAGAAATTATCTTTTCCAGAGGTCACTGGGACTGCTGAGCACGTTTTTTTCTCCCATGCAGTAATAGTATTATAGTGTAAAATGATCCATCAAACAGCAAATGGAGGTACAAAACAATAGTGCAATAATTCAGTACTCCAGTTGTTACCAAATGCAGAGCAGAAGGTTACCATTTTTACTTTCTACACATTTTGATGTAAAATTCACTAACAAAGGAAATCAGTCACATCTAATTTACTATAATGAACTGCTACTTCAAATTTACCTGAAATACCAGGCAGCTTGACAAGGCACCACAGTATAAAATGACAGAGATAAATATACATAGCTTATTATACATAGAGATATTTTGCCTGCCTAAGTAAATGGATGTTAACAATTTTCCAGTTATCTCACTCCTAGAACACTCATCACAGAGCTTCACTCTGACTCCATGGGTTCTGCAACATTAAAAAAGAGTAGGATGACATATTGCACAGAATAGTTGATTTCATCACTGCACAGCATGGAAATTACATGTACAAGTCACAAACACTTCTTTTTTTTCCTGTCCTAATGTCTACCATCTCTAAATCACACCCTACCACTGCAACTGATTCAGCTGGCATGTGCATCTGAGGATGCTGGAACGTGTCCAGAGAAGGGCCACGAGGATGATCAGAGGGCTGGAGCACCTCTCCTGTGAGGACAGACTGAAGGAGTTGGGGCTGATCAGTCTGGGGAAGAGAAGGCTCCGAGGGAACCTAATTGTGGCCTTCCAGTATCTGAAGGGGGCCTACAAGAAGGCTGGGGAGGGACTTCTCAGGACATCAGGTCGTGATAGGACTAGGGAGAATGGAATGAAGCTGGAGGTGGGGAGATTCAGGCTGGAGGTGAGGAGGAAGTTCTTCACCATGAGAGTGGTGAAGCCCTGGAATGGGTTGTCCAGGGAGGTGGTTGGAGCACCGTCCCTGGAGGTATACATAGAATACATAGAATACATAGAAGGTGTTTAAGCCCAGGCTGGATGAGGCTCTGGCCAGCCCGATCTAGTGTGGGGTGTCCCTGCCCATGGCAGGGGGGTTGGAACTAGATGATCCTTGTGGTCCCTTCCAACTCTGACTGATACTGTGATACTATTACAACTGGTAGCTGTTTTCCCCAACTGAAAAGATCACAGATTGGTGCCAGATACTGGCACTTAACTTACCCAGCAGACAACTTCTCATCATGGTGAAAACTGTCTTTCTGCTGCTCCAAGTTCTTGGATACAGGATGTCAAGAACTTGATGTTCTAGAAAAATATTTAACACAAAGATCAACTTTAGGAAAGCACATGGAATGCAACTGACTGTTCTACAAGAAAACAAGAATCCCCGAGTTACAAATGTGTAAAACTGACAATTTTTGTTAAGTAGTAGCTCACCAAAAAGGCTGCAGCTTCCTAGATATTATTAGCTCTTTATATGTTATATTTGACTTGGGCAGATGCACCACACTCACCACACAATCTGGTTCGTTCCACTATTGAAACTGTGAACTCAGTTTAATTCCAAGAGGGGGGAAAAAAGCAAGTAAGCTCAAAAAGCTTTTCTAGTAAGATGATTCCAATCCCTTCATAAGGCCCATATTACTTCAATACCTCTAAAAAAAGGGAAAAAAAAGGTAGGTAGGTGCAAAATATTTATTATACTAGTCTGGAATATATTCATAAATAACTAGATACCTGTAAATATTGTAGGTTTTGGACATATTCATTGCATTTCATTGTGTGTTGTAGTTTTGCTTCTAAATACAGCTTTCATTTGCTTCCAACTGTGCTGGTCTGGCAAATTTAATGTTGGGGGGCAGTTTTCAACCCACCACAAATGGGCAAAACCATTTCATTTTAACCCTTTTTAAGTCCAAATTTAATCTGACATGAAAGACAGGTTGCATACTATCTTAAAAACAATCAGTTTTCAGTCCTTAAAAGGCTGGAGCAGAAAGCAACTTGTAAGTCATCTGAACCTCTTTCAAGCCTGGTAAATCACTGCTCAGGCTCAAGGGACCTACCAGCAGCTTTCACATGGGAAAGTTATCAAGAAGACGGAGATGATGAAGATAGCTTCTTTACTAAGGTGTATGGGACAGAATAATACAAGAAATGTCATAAATTAAACTAAGGAAGGTTTCAACTTGACAGAAGGAAAAAAGAAAATCACTGAAGAATTATCACTCACTGGAATAGGTGCTGAGAGCTTGTAGAACCTTCAACCTTCAAGGCTTTCTAAGAGCTGACTGTCCTAAGTCCTCAGTAACCTCATCTGAGGTTATTATTGTGAGACACTTCTACCATGTAAGCATACATTTGCAACTATCATCTAGGATTTTTTTTTTGGGGGGGGGGAATCTATAAATAAGAAAAATGTTACAGTGCAGCTGCTCATCTTTATATTGAACACCTGCTAACATGCCTAGAAATGCTAGTATTTCTCAAAGGAATTATTATCAGTTCTGAATTATCATAGAATCAATAAGGTTGGAAGAGACCTCAAAGGTCATCAAGTCCAACTTGTCACCCAAGACCTCATGACTACTAAACCATGGCACCAAGCGCCACATCCAATCCCCTCTTGAACAGCTCCAGGGATGGTGACTCCACCAACTTGTTGATTTACACAGGTTGATTGTTTATTATGCAAGATATAGTTTTACAGAAACCAAGAACTACCCAGGTAGCAAAACCCCCCAAATTAAAAGAAAAGTGACAGACTTGATTTTTCCAGTGCTAGTTAACAAGCAAACCTAGGTTCCAGAGAGCTACATACAAAGCATTATACTCTCCATCCCATTCAAAAACACTTATCCCAAACACTTACTCAGACTCCCTTTAATAATCTGTAAGTCTGCACACCAGAGATGCTTCTGAACCTTCAAAAACAATAATTAAAAAAGGGCACAGGCATAGAAACTTGTAAGAAGACAAGAATGTAAGGAATTAATTTTTCACTGCCACACACTGGCTTTACAGTCAGATTGCAGAGAAGCATAGAAGGCACTGTGCTTACAAGGCTGTGCCTAAGAGAACACAAGCACAGAACATGGGGCAGAAGGAAACAGTGCAGAAGGAAAGATCAAACCCAACCATACATCATCCAGACATGGGTGCAATTCTCCTCTAATTAGAGGCATGGCATAGCCTCATGGTGGGCTAGGCAAGCATGATGAAAGAGTGAATGTTACACCAGCAGCTGTGGGTATTGCAGTTCCTTGAACATCATCATGCACTAGTAAATCAATGCAAGTACTACCTAAGCATGTGAAGAGGAATCTGTATTTACATGAAAGCCATGTTTAAAATGTTGAATTGATAGCCCCTTTCCCTGGTGTCATCATTTTGATCTTTCTCAATCTAAAAACTTGTAAGAACAAATGTGCAATTGAATTGAATGAAACACATACTATGCCATCAATAAAAATGAAAAGGCACACACAGCTAATGAGGAAAATCTCCAATTTCTAGCTAGCATGATGCACCATCCTTTTGGCTTTGTCTTTAGATAACTGAAGTAATTACAAGATTTACTTTCCCATCTGTGCTACGGATCAATCAAAAATCCCTCTTCACAGAATCACAGAAAGACAGGAGTTGGAAGGGACCTCTGGAGATCATCTAGTCCAACACCTCTGTCACAGCAGATTCACCTAGAGCAGGTTGCACAGAATGGCATCCAGGTGGGTTTTGAATGCCTCTGAAGATGGAGACTCCACCTCCTTTCTGTGTAGCCTGTTCCCACACTCCACCATCCTCAACATAAATAAGTTCCTCTTCATGTTTAGATGAAAATTCTTACATTCAAATTTGTGCCCATTACCTCTGGTCCTGTCACTGCCTGCCACTGAAAAAAGACTGGTCCCATCCTCCTGACACCCACCCTTTAAGTATTTATAAGCATTGATAAGATGCCCTCACAGTCTTTCTCCTCTCCAGGATAAAAAGCCCCAAGACCCTCAACCATTCTTGGTGAAACAGATAGATGTTCTAGTACCCTAATCATCTTTGCAGCCCTTTGCTGTACCCTCTTAAGCATTTCCCTGTCCCTTCTGAAGTAAAGGAGCCCAGAACTGAACACAGTACTCCAGATAAGGCTTCACCAGGGCAGAGCTGAGGGGGAGGAGAACCTCCCTTGACTGCTGGACACACTCTTCTTCATGCACCCCAGGACACTGTTGGTCTTCTTGGCCACAAGGGCACATTGCTCTTCCAATGAGCCAAGTTTCTTTTATATTGACACTGTGTTACAAAAAGGTCACAAAAATTTATTGGACAAGGCAGAAATCTTTCCAGCTTATCAGTAATCAATTTTTGTTTTTCATTTGCTGACTGCCCATTTGGCAGAAAAGATCAGAAAAGATCTCAGAAAAGCTCTCAGCACAAGCAATAGATGGAACACTGACCTGTAAATTGGAAGGGATAGACAGTTAATCAAGCATTAAAAGGCAACAACAACTGAGTTCTAAAGCCCTTCAAAACCCACAAAGACAAAAAAGGGACTTAGAGTCTTGTTGAAAAAGAAGGTGAGTGCACCGCAGTAAGACTGATTTGGATAGCTGCCTTTAGCAACTGGCTTTACAACATGAGAACCAACAGATCATCCATGACAAAGTTATAGCAGAGCCAAAAGAACAAATAGATCTATTACATGTATCAAGTTTGCTCTGAGATAGGTAATCTCCTCAGGCTTTAAAAGCTGAGGAACACCCTTAGCAGACTGTTGTATTTCTTTCACAGGGAAGAAGACAACAAAATTTAACACACAACAAATGAAAAGCTATAAGCAACAGTGGCAACTTAACAAGTTTTACTTTTATTGTTTCTCCCACCCCATGACATATTCTGTCCCTATGTTAAAGAAAAAAACAATCTGCAATAAGCAGACTCCTAAATGATCTCTCAGTAAAAACAAAATGAAGCCTTTATATTATAGAATAGAATAAACCAGGTTGGAAGAGACCTTCAAGATCATCGCGTCCAACGCATCAACTAATCCAACCCACCTTATGACTCATTATTCCAAGGACACTCAGCACAACTAATAGCAACTACCACACAGATCAACTATGTGCTTACAAATTCATTTGCTTTTAAGATTTCTCACACTTGATCTCTCATTGTTCCAGCAGTTTCTCTCTCCTCGTCAGGAACAAATACTGCTCAAACCGAAATCTGATCAACCTCAGCTCTCTGAGCACGATACTCACATGAGGATCTAGATGAGAATCGAAGGCCATTACATCTACTATATAGTGAAGCAAATAAAGTGATGTGTAACTTAATATCAATCCTTTATATGTTTCTAATTTAGTATCACAGTATCAGTCAGGGTTGGAAGGGACCACAAGGATCAGCTAGTTCCAACCACCCTGCCATGGGCAGGGACACCTCACACTACATCAGCCTGGCCAGAGCCTCATCCAGCCTGGTCCTAAACACCTCCAGGGATGGGGCCTCAACCACCTCTCTGGACAACCCATTCCAGGGCTTCACCACTCTCGTGGTGAAGAACTTCCTCCTCACCTCCAGCCTGAATCTCCCCACCTCCAGCTTCATTCCGTTCCCCCTAGTCCTATCACGACCTGATTTCCTGAGAAGTCCCTCCCCAGCCTTCTTGGAGGCCCCCTTCAAATACTGGAAGGCCACAATTAGGTCACCTCGGAGCCTTCTCTTCTCCAGACTGAACAGCCCCAACTCTTTCAGTCTGTCCTCACAGGAGGTAAAGTTGTCACATTTCTGTTTGCCTGTCCCCTTCAACTACACCTGTTGTTTCATGCACTTGATGAGTGACTCACCCCAGTTTGCCTTCCTTCTCATTCCTCTTTATGATTCTTTTTGCAATTATGTTAAAAAAAAAGGGGGGGAGTTTTTAAGTTGCCTAAGGATTTGCACAAGTATTAAAATAATTCTGCATGAAAAAGACAAAGACAATAAACCTGTAACAGTAAAAAGGCCGTTTTTCTTCTAAGAAGTGGTCACTGTTACTCACTGCCAGTACTGAGCAATAGCAAAAAAATGAGTAATAGAGGAAAATGTGTCATGAGGAATAGAAATGAGTAAGATTAAAAAAATCACTAGTAATAATTACTAGTGCTTTCATAAGAGCTACTATTGGGCTGACTACACAATCAATGCCATAACCATCACGCTGTTGCAAAACAGAGCTGAAACGTGTTCAAGTTGTCCTTTACTGCATCACAGTGGTATTTTAACTGACTTCAGATTCTTTTGGGTTTTTTTTTCCCCTCAAAAAGCAAGATTTATCATCATCTGTCTAAAACTGAACCACCATCCTTAAGAGAAAGCCTTCCAGCTTGTCATGTTAAGTTCTAGTCATTAGCAGTTCAGATCAACGTTACTCTTGCAGCACTGTTTTAAAAGTTTAATGGGATGATCGTTGCCCATGTATCTGAGTTGACTGCATAGCAAGGGGATCAACGTTCAAGCCTATGTTAAGCCCTTCCTCATACCTGTTTACAGTGTCTCCTAAACATAAACAAAACTCCTGCCCAGCTCCCTTGGGCTTACTTCTGACAAGAGAAACTGACAAGACAAAAGGCTCTTTTTGCTAGCTGGGTCAAAAAAAGCACCTTAAGGCACCAACCAAATTCAGCTGCTAATGAATGAAATGTAGATCAAAATCCAGCAGTTAGAGTGTATTGTTTATTCAAGTAGGCAAGCATAAGGAGGGACAAAGTCCGAAGGAAGCAGAAAGTGCAGGATCAAACTCCCAGCAACTTCAAACAGGAATGAAGGAGGAATGACAGACTGAGTTATCTTCAGCTGAGTTATCTAGCTAGAATTTATAGCACAGATAGAAATAATCTAATTTAAATAAATCACAATTATAGAATCTTACTACTTTTATAAGAAATTAAAACATAACTACACTGGAAATATATTGAAGTCAGAATACTCAAGAGAAGAATATTTAGTATTACTCAAAAGACAGCCTTTGTTTCCTCATTGCCTTCTACAAACTATTAGCACCTAACACACAGAAGCAAAGCCTGCTTCAAAACCTTCAGTAAGCAAAGGTAATGCTAAACAAAAAAAGCCAGCCTAAGTACTTCAGGACTTCAATATCCTTTGTGGCAGGATCTTCAGCGTTCACTCAACTTGTGCCTTTCATCTATATATGGAAGCCTTAAATTTTTCATTCCACAGAGTCACGTGAAGCAATGTCAGGTAACTGCTGGTCTGACATACCAGTGACTCCTCTCTACACATTTTTTCCCACAGTCACAGAATGTTAGAGGTTGGAAGGAACCTTGAAAGATGACCAAGTACAACCCTCCTGATGGAGCAGGATCACCTATACCAGATCACACAGGAACACAATCCAGGTGGGTTTTGAATATCTCCAGAGAGGGAGACTCCACAATCCCCCTGGGGAGCCTGTTTTTCACCCTCACAGTGAAAAAGTTTTTTATGCTATTCACTCTTGTCCTCTCATTCAACTGAGAAAGACAAAAAAGCTGAGAATTTCATGTGCCCTTCCATTGCATTTTTGTATGCATTGTAAAAACACAAAAATTTAAACAAAAGCAAATGTAGGGCATTTCAGCATCAAGAGGAGAGTGGGGGGGGAAGAAGAAAAGAGAAAGTTAAGTCCCCTGAAGTTTCTGTCTTTAGCAGAAGCACTGGTATGCTGAATTGATTAAACCCTTGATGAGAAGGACTACGAAACTGCATATACATACATGCTTGAATTTACTAGCAATTGGTGTCATCAGTTTGGACCAAATGACCTCTTAGCATCAAACAGACTTGATTGCTTTTTATCCAAAATTAATATGCCAGGCTTTTTGCAGCATAATGTTATACTGGTCAGCAGTGAGGAAATCTGAAGCCAAACTTGGGGAAAATGGGACTGCAGTTTACAAGAACAGGCCACAAAAGAAAGTTATCACAAGACCACAAACCCAGAGCACATGGAAAAAGAACGCGAGGACCTGGCAGAGAAGATCCAAAAGCCGAACTGTAATTCTTCATGTCGGAATTCAAGTGCACTAGCATGTGAAAAATGCACCAGATAGTAACTCTTCTATGTTACACTGTGTTAAGAAGGGAATCAGTTCCACTCACAAATAAAGCTATTTTCCTTTTTCAATAAAAGTATGTACTTGCATCGCATGCTTATGCCAAACAGCAAAAGCAACGAAGGATCTGTTTGACTAAGAGCAATGCGAAAAACAACCCCAGTTTATTACATAACCATCCATTTCCTCTAATTGCTGCTGAAGATTTCAGACTAGGACAACTTCCTTCACATGCAACCATCCAGCTCAGGAACCTGATTCTGAAATCATAGATGTTGCAACAAGATGCATTGCGTTCAGGCACTCTGCTTAACGGTGTTCTAGAGCATTTTGCTCCAGGCAAGCTACGTTTTCTACCTCATTATTCTAGCTACGCATCGGTATTTTGTCACTGAAAATTTGGCAGCATTTACACAGGTACTCATTAAAGACATAAACCAAGTCCATCTCAATACATTGCAGCTTCCAGCAGGTTCACATAGCATTTCACACTGTGACCGTCTGTGCTACAGAACAATTATCTCGCAGCCTAAACAGGTTTCTTATTAGTTCCTCAGCTACCTTCCTCTGTGTTGCAAAACAAAAGGGCTGTATTTTGATACTTGGTGAACAATGATGCTCATACAAAGTACTTGCTTACTCCCACAAGAACAGTTCCAAATGACTGGTTTTCCTAGCAAAATGCCATCTTGTTTTCAAAGTTTCAGAAGAATCACCTTGTAAGCAGCAAGGCTTATAGGCAACAAAGATCCAAGTGAAATCTATCGGAATCCTTGTTCTGGGCTGGCTGGTTTTCCAAATATTCACACAAAGAATGTGACCACCCACAATCCTCATACATAACAGTCACATTGATAGGAACTGCAACACAATATACATCTGCTGAAGTGTGAAAGAAATGACGAGACAATGTCTTCTGAGAATGTTGAATGATTTCTGTGAAGTCTTCAGGATAAAGCTTGACAAAGCTAAAGAGAAAAAAAAAACCCTGAAAAAAACCCCAACAGAGTAGTGCCTGGAAATGCAATAGCTGCTTTAGCAATGCCAAGCATCCAAAACATGTTTGAAAACTCAGATTTTGCAAGACATTAATGCATTGTGTTAAAAAGTACCTATCCTTCGCTTCATGTTTCTTATTATCACTTTCATCTTCATCTCAGCATGATAAGAACTATTCCAGGAAACTAAGAAACAGTTACATTCAGTTACTGAGAAATAGAAACCTGCCATTTCCTGAGCTCCACACAGCAGGCACTACTGGCACAATCTGTCCCCCACAACTCTTGGATTTTAGGTTCATTTCTGAAAGTTTCAGTCAAAAGATGATGCTGGCTCCCTAACAGGGACCTCAGAACATTAGTTTATTTACAGGATACCTGACAAGCTCCATATGAATAGTTAACAAATACTTTTAATAATTAGAAAACCAGTATAATTTCCAGAAGTCTGATTCTGACAAAGTGTGTTTAGAAGATTTTCCTCCTCCCAAAATCTCACTAACCAAATGTCAAAAAGCAATAGCTAGCTTCAGCCTGAATGAAAATGCACAGAATGCTTTGGGTTTATTTTCTTGCAGGTTTAGAAAGCTGGTGTGACAGCAAGGCCAGTGCATAAAACCCACAGAACTATAAACATCCACCTAAATCCCATCATTTCATGTAGGTCTGAACACAGCTTTATTCCTGACAATGCTGCAGAGAGAGAAAAGATATCAAACTGAATATAATGATAGGTGGTGGTGGTTGGGGTTTTTTTTGGAGGGGGTTGGTTGGTTGGTGGGGTTTTGGGTTGCCTTTTATTTTTTTTGGTCACAAGAGTTTCAAGAAATTAAATTCTTTGTAAACATGTTAAACTGAGTTACAGGAGGTGCTACACATCCATATGGATAATCCAAATTGCAGGTTGATTTTAGCTACTAATTTTCTCTTAGGGTAAATGCTGAATCCAGTCTATCCTGGCATTAAATTAAACCACAGGAACTTTTTGCTGAACATAGCATGAAATGCCAGGAAAGTATATTTGGTTTTTATGAAAATCATTATAGTCATCATAGGACTAGCTTAACTAGTACTATGACTAGGCTTCAACTGCACTGAAACACACCAGCGCTGTTAATTTAGCTGCAGCAGAAGCCCTCACAGGTGCAGACTCTGCAGGACACTTGTTTGGCAGATCAGAGACCTCTATCCAGGCATAAATCACTGACATACCTCGCTCAAATTCTAGATGTTTTAAATGGCTGTTCCCCAAAGAGAACTCAAAACAAAACAAAAAAAAGTAAATACAAAGAGATTTGATGCTATTTTGGTTTGCAATGTAGATGCAGGCATACTTCATGTCTTTTTAATGGCTCTCCTTCTTTAAAACCTGTACAAACTGCAGTAGTGAAAACCTAATAGAACAAACGCCCCACAATCTGAAAATGTTTTTATGAGGTGTTTCTAACCTCTTGCCTCACTAGGATGTTCTGAATGTAAAGACAGAAGACCATCCTGCATTGATTAACAAATGTTTTGACATATTGGGATACAATGTCATGAAGTAGTCATTAATTCAGATGCATTGACAATAAACCCAATTCTCTGTTCAAGAATCAAGCACAAGTTTTCAATATGTTGCCACACTTAGTGTAACACTGAACTGGCTTCCTCCCTCCCCCCACCTCCTTTTCATTGCATCAAACCATCAGGAAAAGGAAAAGAAAACTCCAACTCCATTCAGCACACAAGCAGAAAGTATGCTGTCTTCCGGGTCTCAATTGTTATTTCATACAGCAGTTGAGAATATTGCACACCATGCAGCAAAGCACCCGAACATACAATATAGCTTCACTGTTTCTGAAGACATGAAATGTATTTCTGACATGTGAGACTAAAACAACAGTTTAGCAGAATTCATGGCCACAACTATAAATACTTACTCTTACTAAATCAACCCCCAAACTTGAAGATACATTACAAATAATGAATCCAAGCTTCCAGACCCTCCAAATTTCATTCAAAGACGCACACAGCTGAGCTCTACATAACTTCATCTTGCATCGCTCCTCTCTTACCACCTTTGACCTACAGCTCAAGAAACTTTAACTAAATTCACAATGTCTATTATTTTTTCCTTCATCCCATAATGTCAACACAACAACATGTAAATTCACTGGTTTTAACAACCTCGTATAAAGTTTTTACCGGTTATACGGCGTAGATTTGCTTGTCAACCTATCTAGACAAGCCAAGAATTCAAACCGCAAAAGCCCTCAACAACATTTCGGCATACGGTCGAATATCGCTGCCTTTCGCCCAAAATATTCTTAATTAGCAAAACTTATAAGAAAATACAAACCCAGACCCTAAACACGTGCAACGTCGCCGCAAGTGAATGCCAAATCCTCCCCGCAGCCATACGATCTGCATCGACCCCTAAGAGGCAGACGCTTACCCTCGCCTACCCCGCAGCCCTTTCCTGTTCACTTCGAGCCCGGTGGCACGGCGGCTCTCTCACCCTTCCCCGTAACATTTGGCGTGGCGGAGCGACACTCGGATGGCACCAGGCGTGTGGCCGGCTTACCTCCCCCCCCGCGGCGAGAAGACCTTTTTGCGCTCCCCCCACGGGGGTTAGACCTGCCCCGTAACGCTGGGGAAAGGGCAGGGCTGGGGGAGCCCGGGAGCCACCCGGCTACCAGCTTTAGAGCCGGCTCGTCTGCCTCTCCCACAGAGACAGCTCCGGGGGTGATGGAGCAATTTTCAGGCGCAGGCCTCGGGCAGCCCCAGCCCCTCAGCCAGCTCCCCGGCTTCCCTCGGCCCTGCTGCCCGCTGGCACACAGCCCCTCACCCCGCGCCCAGTGCGGGCGGGTGGGGCTTGCACTCCGCTGGTTTAGGGCCATCCGCGCCCTCCTCCCCGTGCGGCTCCGTGTCCCCTTCCAGGCCTTGGCGCCCCGACCCACCCGCCCGACAGGGCTCCTCGCGCCCCTTTCCTGACGACCCCCTCTGGCGCCCACTCCTCACCTGCTCCGGCAGCTGGGGTGGCAGGACCGGCGCCCTCCGCCCCTCCCGCCCGCGGTACCTGACCGGCACGGCACGGCACGGCACGGCACGGCTCGGCAAGGCTCCCGCGCCACTCTGCGGGGCGGCGGCAGCGCTGCGGGGCTCGGCTCCGTCCGCCCGCCCTCCTCCGGCGCGGGGGGGAGGGGGGGACAGCGGGGGCCTGCGCCCGGGCCGTCGCCGCTGCCGCCCGCCGGCGGGAGAGGAGGGCGCCGGCGTTGCTCAGGGCTGTGCAATCGGGCCCCGAGCCATCGAGCGCCCGCGGTGGCCAGCGGGGACCTCGGCGCTCCGGAAGGCGGTAGGAGCCCGACGGAACGAGGAGTCCCGGGACGGCGGCGAGGAGTCGCAACGCCGCAGCGAGGTGTGTGGTGCTGAGGGAACGGAGCCACCGCCCCGAGGGTCGCTCTGTGGCTCCGCTTTGCTCCCGCTCTGCACTGTTGAAAGCAGCTTGAGGTGGGCACGGCCAGGAGCTAGCGCTCTCCCACCGAAAACGGCAACAAACCCTCTTGGGGAATTAGGGGGTTGGTTGGTTGGTTTGTTTTGTAAGCTAGCGGTTCTTATGATAGCTCCGTTGGCACTGTTGAGTCTTGTACCTGGTTCTGATCAGAGTCGTCTTGGTTGCTGATCTTTCCACCCCGCAGGCACTCACTCCATTTCTGGAGAGGGCCCTTGGAACTCTGCCTGTACGGTAACTGAAACCTGCCATTTATTATTCTTAACCGTTTGTCAAACTCAGCATTTGCGAAAGCTGTTACACTTGGGTTTCAGCAGTGTACAACCAAATGGGGATGAGATCCCAAGTCACCGAGTCATTCGGTGTCTTCCTGGCAAGGTCAGACATGGCCTTTGCTGTAGTTTCATCTAATTTTTTTCTACTGTGTAGCTGCTCCAATTGTCGTTGCTCTGTTGTTGGGAATTATTTCTGCCCTTTGAAAATTTCATGAGCCAATTCACCAGTCATCACAAAATTCCCCTTGGAGGCATTTTTTTATGAATTCTGTCATCAGAATTAAAGTTTTGTCTTAAAGGGGAAATACATGTCTCTCAACCTTTTGTTGTTGTTGTTGTTGTTTAAAAATAAACAAACCATCTTATTGTAGTTTTGTAGCTGATGTCCAGCCATGTGTGGGTTGTTTTTGCATCCTACCAACGACCCAGCAGAGGAAACTGGAAGATAGAGATCCGGTCTGGTTCCTGCGGGTAACAACTTAGTTTGGTGAGATTGATATGTTCTTTTAGGCTGCTGCTAAAAAGTTCATGAAGAAATAATGCCTTCTGGGATTAAAAACTCTTTTTGACCATACCACAAGTCTTCAAAATGATCTTTTGTCTTACTGGTTAAACCTCTGAGTGGAAAACTAAGATTCCTCTCTCTAGAGTTCCCAGAGGCCATCTTCTTTGAAGTGGTGCAGACCGTCACATGGAGGGAATAATGCCTGGGATGTGTAAGTGTAAGAGCTGAAATTGTATTTGGCCCTCACATAAGCTTGTAAATTCAGCTTCAAATAGGCTCAATATGCAAAGTTTACATGCAGGTGTGATCTCCTGTGAGCATCTGTATTCAGATGGTGCCACTGAGGAGTATTTCAAAAGGCACACAGCAGACTGCCCAGTTACACTTTGCTATAGATGCCAAGGGCATCAGCCTACATTACCCTATATGGACACTGGTTTCATTTTTACTAAAGAGCCTGTGATAAACAAACAGTGGCATCAATGCAATGGCCTTTTACAAGAAACAAATTCTGCCAATGGATGTGGTAATGAAAAATATGTAAATGCCTCACACCTCAAGCAGGAAACTATTTCCATACTTACATCTCACAGAAATCAACTCCACAAACTCCTACCGGTGTAAAGGTGTTAACCCCAGTATTGAAAATAATGTACACCCCCAGGAAAGATTTATTTCCTCAGTTAACCTGATCCTGATCAGATGATGAGTTGCTGCTGCTCAACATAAAGCAATCTGCCATTCAACTTGTGAGAAAGGTCAACTGAACCATCTATATTCTAAGACTGTTGGTGCTATGACATTTCCCATAACAACAAAGGCTGCACTGACAGTCTTGAAGTAACAGACCTGGTAACGTTTGTGAAGGATTAATTCAGTTTAGCACAGAAACAAACAAACAACCCCAAATCTAGATGAGTCATTTTTAGATGATTATTTTTATCATTGTTATGCCTATTACTCACTTTGTTGTGGCAGGGACCTGATTGAGATTAGTATCTCATAACGCTGAATGCTACATGAGCACAGAGCAAGACAAAACTCATTAAGAACTACACTCATGCTCCATTTTCCCTAAGAATGATCCAGTATACATGATACCAGCTCCAAGTAATGCTGAACTGATAGGAATCAGTTGGAATAACAAGAGATATTGATGCAGGATACTCTTATCTCCAGGTACATCTGCTTTAGGGTTCACTTTGTGCCAGCAGTGCTTATGGGAGAGGGTTTAATTAATTTATACTTGATTCTTTAATGAGATTTTTTTCCTCCTCTAAACTGGTCAACAAAGTGTTAACCATGAACTGCTTCAAATCAGTATCTACTTCAGCAGTTATATATGCCATTTTTATCTTTCCCCTTCCCAAGCTGAAATAAACAAAATATTGTCATGGAAGTCTGTAGTTTTCTGATCCAAACCAGACAAAAAATAGGGCAATTAAATGTATTCACCATATATTAATTCAGTTTCCACATTCCCCATTAGTTCTGACTGAGCTTCAATAACAGATTACTTAATAAAATAAGCAACTGGCAAATAATTACAATGCACAAACGTACTGATTAGACTTCTCATTAGTTAGTCTCTTTTGGTAAAGGGGGTTGACTGATTTAGAGCATGAATCAGTTCTGCCATACAAATTCCAGTCATAGTAGAGTATCTGTGCAGTCACATATGCCTCTGAGCTAAATATTTTCTTTCTTAACAGCTTTATAATCCTCAGTGACTAGAGGAAGAGAAAAAGAATGTATTCATTTGAATTCAGTGGGACTGTCTGCGCATGAGTAAGAATTGCAGGACTAGGGGCCTGATTTAAAGCAAATGAGACATCCCCAAATAATTGCACAGCAAACCAAATAAACTCCATTATATCTTAAAATCAGTAAGAAGGAATGTCTTTATTTATACGATGAACCATTTAATTTTACTTTCTTTTAGCAATTACGTTGAACAGTCCGTATGCCCAGTCAGATCATTAAGGTCTGATTCTGCAAGCAGTTACCCCCACAGGCAACTTAGATTTAGCATGAATGTAGGGTTAAGTAGAATAGAATAGAACAGAACAGAACAGAACAGAATAGAATAGAATAGATTAGACCAGGTTGGAAGAGACCTTCAAGATCATTGTGTCCAGCCTATCATCCAACACCACCCAACCAACTGAACCATGCAACCAAGCACCCCATCAAGTCTCCTCCTGAACACCTCCAGTGATGGTGACTCCACCACCTCCCTGGGCAGCCCATTCCAATGGGCAATCACTCTCTCTGTGTAAAACTTCCTCCTAACCTCCAGCCTAAACCTCCCCTGGCGCAGGCTGAGACTGTGTCCTCTTCTTCTGGTGCTGGTTGCCTGGGAGAAGAGACCAACCTCTGCCTGTCTGCAACCTCCCTTCAGGTAGTTGTAGAGAGCAATAAGGTCACCCCTGAGTCTCCTCCAGGCTAAGCAACCCCAGCTTCCTCAGCCTCTCCTCATAAGGCTTGTGATCCATGCCCCTCACCAACTTTGTTGCCCTTCTCTGGACACGCTCCAGCAAGTCAACCTCCTTCCTAAACTGAGGGGCCCAGAACTGGACACAGGACTCGAGTTGTGGCCTAACCAGTGCAGAATGACCTCCCTGTTCCTGCTGGCCATACTGTTGCTGATGCAGGCCAGGATACCATTGGCCCTCCTGGCTGCCTGGGCACACTGCAGGCTCATGTTCAGCCCACCATCAACCAGTACCCCCAGGTCCCTCTCTGCCTGGCCTCTCTCCAGCCACTCTGACCCCAGCCAGTAGCACTGCATGGGGTTGTTGTGGCCAATGTGCAGAACCCGGCACTTGGATGAAAACCCGGCACTTGGATGAGGTAAGGTTACTAATCTGCCTATAAACACCCTAAAGTGCTCATGGCTAGCAGTGCTGCAGCCCATAGCATCCGTGGCCCATGGCTGCTCATCAGTGCTCCCTCAGTTGTGACGGTAACAACGTAAATGTTTCTAATCCCAAAAGTGAAACATTCAGATCCCTGAATGCATTTTGAAAGGATATAGAATCCTGAACAATTTGGTCTGCCCTAGCTTCTGCAAACCCTTAGTTACAAATCTTTCTTTACCCATTGAATATCAAAATTAATATATGGTTTTATCTCATGCTTAAATACTGCTAGACTCCTTTTCATTCCCAACACAGTTGCTTTTTGTACTATCACAAAATACAAGGCCTGAATTCTGGCCAAGAAATTACACAGTCCTCCTTTTATTTTTATTCTTAAAATGTTAAAAAAAAAAAAAAAAAGATAAAAAAGGGGGAAAAAAGTATTATGCAGGGCTAGATAATGTTAAATACAGCTACCAAAATGGGAGCAGGAAATAAGAAAGGGAAATGAGTCCTGCTGCAACCATGACAAACACTTCAGTTTAATGTTTGAATAAATGATCACCTTTCAGTGGGAAAAATGAATAATGCATTTTTTTTACATTTTAAAATGAAAATCTGAAGAATCCTGGATAACATATTCTGACAAGAATTAGCTGCACACTACTGACATCTAAAAATGGATTGCCAGACAAATATTAAGGCCTCCCAAGAACCTTTTGCTTTCACTGTTAGTCCAAACCCTTAATTGCAATCTCTAACAGCGCACAGCTAAATAGCCTTAAGCTCCTTACCTGCACATTTTTAACAGGGCATATATTGTGGCACTGACAGAGACAAAGTGAAAGTGAACAGAAAGCAACCTTAAATTCAGAGTAACAAGATACATAAATATATATGAAATAGATTTGCCTTTTCCATGCTGTCTGAGTCATTCCTATTTTAGAAATCGTTTGGAGGTGTTATCTGTAGTGGTACTATGCTGTCCCTTGAGGTACTCAGAGTGCTCTGTGGCCATTAGCTTAAGTCACATTTGTGAGGCAGAGGATAAAGTAGGAAGCAGTAAAAGGCACACTGCTGTAGCTCCAGTAAAGGTGAAGAGAGGTGAGAGCGTGCTGCCTTTTAGATGCAAAAACAGGAACAGAGGTGAATTTTTGTCTTTAATAAAAGAGGGGAAAAAAACCCCAACAAACCAAACCAAAACAGTGGTTTTAAACCTCTTTTTACCCTGTTTTCACTCTTTCTTTGTCTTGCAGATGGGAAAAGTGGAGCAGAAAATTGCTTTGCCCAAAGCCACACACTGGCAGTAATTGAACTAGCAGACAGCATTGGTTTAAATAGAAAATGCAACACATTCATATTTATTAAGGCTATTTTAGCTGCTGTTTCTTATCCACTGGAGTTGGACAGTTGTCATTTTCAACTGTAGTTGCACAGCACTTCTGGTAACAGAATCTTGTAGAGATTCCCAAATTATGAGGTGCTTTGAAGGAACTTCAAGCAACTAAGAGATATTGAATTCACTAAATTCTTAAAGAGAAAGTCTTGAATTTTGAGAGTTTTGCTGTTTCCTCAAGAAAAAGATTAAGGATTTCTGTTCTCATCCAGCAGCTGTGACCCTGATTTCTAATATAAAGCAGCTGGTGGATCTCATAGAAAGTCCAGCTTCACTGTGCTATGCAAAACACTAAACATAGTGACAGTCATTGCTTTGCTCAATGCAGTCTCTTAAGCAGTGACACACTGAATAAAAGGCAAATACCCTTTTATTAGATGAGAATTGAAACACATAGAAGTTCAAAAATTAATCCAGTCACATAGGCCTTTAGTAGTAGACCTCAGGTAATGCCAGTGTGTAGAGACCACTCCAGCCCTAGGGATAAAAACCCCCCATAATGTGTTTGAAGGAGAGCATGTAGCAAAGTAGAGACTATGAGAGACTAAAAGCAGAAAATAATGGAAGCTTAAAAGCATCATAGCTCCTTCTGCAAAAAAGCTCTTTTTATACCAGAGGTGAGATTGAGGGTTACCAGATCATACTTTTAAATCTAAGCAGATGCTTCATACTGATGGAACTCAAGGAGGGCACTGAGTCACAATGAAGAAAGAAACTTCTGTGCACTTTAGTGGTAAATGAGATGAGATCAGACCTCACAGCTGCATTAAAGGACCAGGTGAAAAACACCATAAAGCCTGGCTAATATGTGTAAGCCCATCAAGTGGGTGCCATTTCAACATAGGGAAGTAACTCTCTGCAGAAGCTGTTATGTGCAAAATCTTGTTGCAGGCAAAAAGAAAGCCTGTTTTCTGTTTTCTCATGAATTTTTACACTTTTCTTTTTCTTTACTAGTCTGTAACTGTCTATTTTGTATTTTAGTTGTCTTAGGTACTATTCTTTCTTCTTTTTTTACCCTTAGAACTATTTTTGTCCAGCTCCAGGTCTGCATGTCTTCAACTGACCATTGGCAAGTCCTTTATAGCCTTGGGATCTCCAGTGCCAGCCTGTGCCCTGTGTCATATCATCCCATTCCTCAACTCTAACACTGCAGCTGGTGTTCTGACTTCTCTAGGCTATTGCTGTTCTAACTAGCCTTCATTTTTCTACACTGTAACATTATGTTAGAGTCATATATTATTCTACACAGACTAACTGCTTATTATTACTATCTGTTAACAACTGTGGTTACACCATACAAAGCCAAAATAAAACAAATTAGCCAGTAGTCTCCTGTCATTAGGAAAAAAAACATTGTTAACAGATAAATCAAGTAAAACCAAAGCTCCAAGAATATCAAGGGAAGTTCAGACAAGGCATGTGTGATAAGCCTCCATCCTTAGGTCTTGTAAACTCAAGACATTCTGTGGACTGTTAGTAGCAATAGCAATCCAATTGCAACTTTTTTACTACTATTCCTGGGCTACAAGCTGCCCATTACCTTCCAGTTCTGGATTAACATTTGTATGCTGCATACTGTATGTAGTAGCAGAGGTATTTCCACAAAGGGTATGGAAAGGAAGCAGGAATACTGCTGACTAGAAAACAACCTATTGCACCTAAACTCCTTCATTTTATGAGCACAGTTCATAGTCCATGCAGGCTCACCTTAGACACACTGGGTGTGTATGCTGCAAACAAGGTCACAAAAACCTTATATAACACTTACTCTGTGACAATTGATTTGGAGGCCATACTAGAATAGCATAGTGATGACTCCTGGGTTTGTAGTTTATTTTAAGAAACTGAGGAATATTAAGCATCT
This sequence comes from Dryobates pubescens, assembly GCF_014839835.1. NCBI lineage: Eukaryota > Metazoa > Chordata > Aves > Piciformes > Picidae > Dryobates > Dryobates pubescens. The sequence continues at coordinate 41,120,979 of NC_071616.1, read as the reverse complement.
TCCAATAGATATTATATAAGTATAGAACAGGATAATTATTTGAGCTTTTGTCTAGTCATAGAATAGAAACTATTTCAAGCAGTGTCAGGTCATCTGTTTAAAGCATACATTCATGGCAGAAAGGAATGAGCATTTGGCTTTGAAAAAATAATTTCAATCAATTTTTCCCATCATATTATTCAGAAATGGCTTCTTTCAGTAAATGGATTGTGAATCAATAGCAGACATAAATAAAACAGCATAAAGAGCACAGCATTCAACAAGCTACCAATTGTTGGAGCAGAAGACAGGAGAAATCAGTATTCTGAGATGGATACCAAAAAAAATCTGAACTAGGTAATACACAGAAATGCCACCTTTCTGCAGAAAATCCAGAGTTCTGTCTTGTTCCAAGAACCACTGAAATATACAGAAGTTTGTATGTGTGTATGAGAGATCAGTGTGGGATGGAGCCTGGTCTCAAGTCTGTTTTTCATTGCACGTTTTCAAGCTCATCCCTCTTAGAACTTGAAACATGGACAATGAATTGCAAGGGCTGCCAGGGATCTTCCTGGAGCCAGGGGAAGAAAATTAAATTAAAACCTGCAGACTTTGTATTCTATCTCAAAGGATCAATTCTTGAGACATACTGAATACCTGCAATTCCTGTAAGGTCAGGGAAAAGTTGTACTGCTCAGCACTTTTTAGGGTTTGTCCTTCAACAGAAAAAGGACTAAAAAAAGGTTTTTCAAGCACAGAGATCACAATGAATTTGTATTAGTTACTCACATCAGGGCATTCTTACTGAAATGATGCTTGTAAGGACTTAGAACATGACTCATATTGTATCTGTCATAACTGTTAATTATTAATGAATAAATATGTCATTTGGGACTTGGCTAATATTTCCAGGCCATTTATGTGAATGGTTATTTTCAACTGTGAGAGTGCTAGCTGCCAAGATTTCAACATTCTTAGATATTTCATAATTATTAACCATACATTATCTTAAACTGAAAAAAATATATCTCATTATGCTCTTAGCAAAACTATGAGCTTTGTATGTGTTCAAAAAATGTGATTCTCATGGCATAGATTGAGCCTGCAGATACATTTGTTTGTTTGTCTGTTTTAAATAAAGGTAAGGACAGAGTATTTGTGACTACTGACCTACAATTTATGATTGAACAGGCTGGCATGCTTGCTAACTAACCATGAGCCTCTGTATCTTTTCCAAAAGGAATTTATTATTTAAATGAGAATTCTGGATAATTACTGCAAACCATATCAATGTCTAATTTCAGCTTGAACTCATCTAAATTACCGACTTCAAAAAATATGATGCTGCAGTGACAGAGAACTTGACTCAAAGGATTTGAATCAGTTTTACATTTGTCACATTTTAATGTAGCTGTTCTGTTCTTACTTCCTTACAAGGCAGAATTTCCCTTTGTATCTTCTTAATAATGTTTATGACAGTCAGGGCCACAGATGTGCCAACACTGTATAAAAAAGAAGTGCGAGCCTGTCTCTGCCGAACAAAAATCTGGAAGGAAGCAATAGGGGCAGAGAGCACAATGAGATGGCAGCATACATTGTACCATTTTCTTGTTGTTGTTTTCATTTGAATATTTCTATCCTTTTCCTGAGGCTCTGTTATGAAAGAGTTGAACAGACAAGACCATGGTAACAAGGACACAGACTAAGCTATAGCAAGCAGCCTATCAAAACACATCAGAGGAGATTTCAGTGTAAACTTTGAGAAAGCATTTCAGTGGTACTGCCTTTACCACAGTTTCTAGAGGCACTTTTTCTTCCCTGTATAGCCTGTGTTCAGTCCTAGTATCATAGAATCAGAATGGTTTGGGTTGGAAGGGACCTCTAAAGGTCACCTAGTCCAATCCCCTCTGCAGTAAGCAGGGGCATCCTTGACTAAATCAGGTTGTTCGAGCCCTGTCGAGCCTCACCTTGAATGTAGCCAGGGATGTGGCCCCAGCCACCTCCCTGGGCAACCTGTTTCAGTGTTCCACCACCCTCCTGATAAAGAACTTGTTCCTAACATCCAATCTAAATCTACTCTTTACTCTAGTTTCAAACCATTGCCCCTCATCCTATCACTACAGGCCTCTGGAAACCGTCCCTCTGCAGCCTTCTCGTAGGCCCCCTTCTGGTACTGGAAAGCCACTTAGGTCTCCCCAGAGCCTTCTCTTCTCCAAGCTGAACAACCCCAGCTCCCTCAGCTTATCTTTGTAGCAGAGGTGCTCCAATCCCTCATCATTTTCATGGCTCTGCCATTTTTGTAGTACTACCTTAAGTGTCCCACACACTGGATGAGGGGATGGACTTTCTTACTTAATAGCTACTCTCTAGGAGGCTAAAAATTCAATGCATTTGTGCTTTCAATAGATTTGCCAGCTAGAAAACATGGGTATTTCATAGCTAGGAAACAGAGAAAATTTGTCTAACTCAGGAAATCTGGGAAGCAGTAAGTACACCTACAGCATTCACTTTTGTTGATCTATAAACTTTGCTTCTTCAAACACACTTTACAGCAGCTGGTCCCTGTAACACTTTTGCCATTATTTTGTAGTAAGAAATGCATGCATTACCCCTTTTTTTACTGATGCACTGATTGTGCATCAGTACTAACAGCTATTTGGAGCACACTTCAGATGAGAATGTACATAAACCACATACTCATTATTGCAAAGTAGTCTCAGGCATCCTTCTATTTAATGGCATTGGCAACACCAGTACAGATGAGTGAAAATCTTTCTCACACTCTTATCTCCCAAACCATTTAAGAACATTAATGCTTAGACATTAAAAATGAACAAACATCACTTGCAAGCCAGTTCTGTACCCAGGTTATCACTTATTTTTTTCAAAATTCAATCAGATGAGTGTAAGGTCCATTTGTATCCAGCTTTAACACCTGCCTGTTTCCATACGTACCGTGCTTGACAAGAACACCTGCTTCCCTGCATCTGGCATTGCCAGCCAGTTCTTTTTCACACAAAGTCACAAACTGAGAATAAAGTTCCAGCCCTTTCTCTTTTTCAATATTTGCATGGTACTGCATCCTTCTTCCCTTCAGTTTACCGCCCAGGGTGGCTTGTGGTATGATTAGCACATCGCCTGGTAAATTCAGAACAGAAATGTACTCGCCGCTTTCAGTTTCACTTAATTTAACACTCAGCAGTGTGCTGACTGCAAAGAAAAATAAAATAAGAGTTAGTGTAACTGAAACAAACTAAAAAGGACCTAATATAACATCACAAACAAGATTCAACAAATACTGTAATGTGTGACAAACTATTCAAGTACAAGAAACTGCTGATTAATGAAATACAGAGTCAATAAATACTATTCTTGTGGCCAAGAAGGCCAATGGTATCCTGGGGTGCATTAGGATGCATGTTTGAGGGATTGAGGGAGGTTCTCCTCCCCCTCTACTCTGCCCTGGTGAGGCCCCACCTGGAACATTGCATCCACTTTTGGGCTTCCCAGTTCAAGAGGGACAGGGATCTACTTGAGAGAGTCCAACGGAGAGCTACAAGGATGATGAAGGGAGTGGCGCACTGCTTTATGAGGAAAGGCTGAGAGCCCTGCGGCTATTTAGTCTGGAGAGGAGAAGACTGAGTGGGGATCTAATAAATGTATATAAATATATGAGGGCTGGGTGTCAAGAAAGAATGAACAGCCTCTTCTCACTCATGCCCTGTGACAGGACAAGGGACAATGGACGTAAACTGCAGCACAGGAAGTTCTACCTCAACATGAAGAGGAACTTCTTAACTGTGAGGGTTACAGAGCACTGGAACAAGCTCCTCAGAGAGTCTCCTTCCCTGGAGACTTTCAAGACCCATCTGGATGCACTCCTGTGCAACCTATGCTAAATTCTATGGTCCTGCTCTGGCAGGGGGGTTGGACTCAATGATCTCCAGAGGTCTCTTCCAACCCCTAACATCCTGTGATCCTATTAATCAACTCTGATGTCTGAGTATCATTCCTCCCAAATTTCTTCCAAATCTATAAAAAGGTGTGAGGATTCTAGTCATGTCTCCAAAGCCAGAAACATTTAATATAGGTCAGAGCAAAAGGAGCAAAGTTGTGATTCAGGAGCCAAAATATTTCATTTAACCAGCTTTTAAATTAATTTAGGAAAAAATATTCTGGAAACCAGAACTTAAAGAAGATGCTCACACATGAATCTCCTAATGGGAAACAGAACTTTCTTTTTCTGGCCTGTTTCAGCTGCCACACAGCTGAAAAGGTTCTTATTCTCAAGTAACATGAAACTCTCACAAGCACAAAATCCATTTTCCTATCACAGCTTTATATACAACTAAAGATTTTCATCTTATTTAGCATCACTGTAAGACTGTGTCCTCCAAGACCAAGAGAGAATTGCCCAGGAGCTGCTCTCAGCTTTTTCAGTAGCATCTGTGTTTGTGCACTGCCAGCTCTTTCTGCTGGTCCCAGCAAGTAGCCTGAAATAGGCTATTGTTACACAACCTTTTGCAAAACCACTAATGTCAGTCAGCCACAGAGCAAGGGCACTTTTATCTGGAATACAGAATTTCCCAGGCGATCCAGTGCAGCTGATGGAGGAGAGGAGGTGGAAGGAATGAAATAAAAATGAAAACAAACCCAAAAAACCCTCAAGCCAAAGTAACAAATGACTACCATTTGACCTTATCCACAGCATCTTCTCTGCTTTGATATAAATGTTAAAGTGCATGTAGGAAAGAACTGTAGATATTATTTGGTTTACTTCTGAAGCAGAAAACTGCACTTGAAATGCTAACTGTACATAGCATCACGGAAATGAGATGGAAAAGGCACTGTTTAGTCACCCACTTCAAGGGAGTATCCACTCCCTCTACTGGCTGTCATTTTAAATATTCTGCACATATAGTGAGATCAGTGTTAAAATATCTCTCAAATTAAGCCATTCATTACTAGAAAATCTTTTTCTCTAAATTCAGTGCCATCCTGGACTGAGTCTGTTGTCTGACACCTGTCAATATATCAACCAGCAGTTCTTTCTGTATTTGCTAGAATATTATCATCATGGGAACTGGTTTTCTAAGAGGTTGATAATGAGCAGAGGGACAGGGTGAGAGGTTAGAGTCACAAAGATGATCAAGGGAGTGCCCCTTATGAGGAAAGGCTGAGGGAGCTGGGTTTCTTCAGCTTGGAGAAGAGGAGACTGAGGAGTGACCTCATTCACGTTTCTACATATGTGGAGAGCAGTGTCAGGAGGACAGAGTCAGGTTCTGCTCAGTAATGTCCAGTGACAGGACAGGGGGCACTGGGTGCAAGCTGGAGCAGAGGAGGTTCCACATGAACTTTTTCACTGTGAGGGTGGCAGAGCACTGGAACAGGCTGCCCGAAGAGGCTGTGGAGTCTCCTCTGGAGACAATCAAAGCCCACCCGGATAGATTCCTGTGACCTAATTTAGATGATCCTGCTCTGGCAGGGGGGTTGGACTTGATGATTTTTCAATTTTTTACCATTCTGTGATTCTGTATAGACAGATCTCAGAAGAAACAAGGCCAATCAAGCTGTTTACAGCCAGGTGATTGATTTGCAATAATGATACCTGATGACTTTCTGACTCCTTCCTGTTTTCTCTGCCTCCACTGCTTTTCTTTTTCAAACAATCTAACAATTTATAAGGATTATATCATACCTATTTTTGGAACAAGATCCTCATCAGCACCTTTGAAGAAGCATATGTAGATAACAAGTCCTCTCTGGATCTATGAAAGATTACAGAAAACTATGTCAGTGTTTCTCATTGTCCACCATGCACACTGATGATGAAAAAAAATCACACAACAAAGTAAGCTTCCAGGAGTAGCTTTGGTTATTCAGTACAGCATTAGCCATAAAGTTCCCACACCACACTGTGGAAGCTTATGAGATACATACCAATTATGTGCACAATGCCTCTACACACAATTAAGCCCATTTATTAGCTCCATGTGAAGCCAAATTTAGTTGGAATGTACAACACACACTATTAACACAGACAAGGTGACAAGATGAATTAGTCTACTTAAATGCAGCATGGGAAATAATTTAAGCTTTTTTTTTCCCCCCTCTATTAAACATACAGAGAAAATAATTTTCAATGTGAATTATGAGTTTATTACCCACTATGAAACTTGACAAACACCACAGGACTCGTCAGTGTACTGAATTATGTTTTGATGTCAAAAGTAATCTAGCATGGGATAATGCTGGAAAAAAAAACACAGAGTATGTTTAAATATGATGACCAGCAACTATGAAGTTATTCAGAATATTATAAAGTTGTTCAAAATGTTATGTATCAGTTTGGGTGAATTCTTTCTGGTGAAACAGGACCTTTCCTCTGATTTGCATAAAGGATATACCACTTCCTTAACATTCAGAGAGACTACTTGTAAAAAAGTATCTGAGGGAAGAATTAAGGTCTGCACTGAGAAGAAAACACAATGATATTCTTGTTTATCTTTTCTAGTCCATCCCTTTTCACAAGGAATGTGTGTGCTTTATTAAAACAAACTGATGGCATTGCATCCAACAGCAATTGTGTCTTGAACACAGGTACAGCTGAGGAATTTAAAGAGAATTTAAAGAGAAAAAAACCACAATATCCACAGGCATACAGTATCTAAAAGACCCTCACCACTGCTTTGTCAAGAGTATCTTTGTATTTTTGTTGGAAGAAAAATAAATGTCAGTTTATGAAATGGCACCCAAGAGATGCTAACTAGAGGGGGGCAGGAAGGAGTCATTAATGTTGCTGGTATCAAAACAAGGTACTGAACTGCTGGAGTGGGTCCAGAGGAGGGCGAGGAAGATGATCAGAGGGCTGGAGCACCTGGGACAGGCTCTAAGAGTTGGGGTTGTTCAGCCTGGAGAGAAGGCAGCTCTGGGGAGACCTTACAGTGGCCTTACAGTACCTGAAGAGCACCTAAGGGAAAGCCAGGAAGGACCTTTTGACAAGGGCTTGTAGTTATAGGACAAGAGGGAATGGATTGAAGCTTGAGGAGAGCAGATTTAGACTGGAGATTAGGAAGAAATTCTTCCCAGTGAGAGTGGTGAGACACTGGAAGAGGTTGCCCAGGGATGTCGTGGATGCCCCCTCCCTGGAGGTGTTCAAGGCCAAGTTGGATAAGGCCTTGAGTGACCTGGTTCAGTGGAAGGTGTCCCTGCCCATTTCAGGGAGTTTGGAAGTAGATGATCTTCAAGGTCTCTCCCAAACCATTCTATGAATCTGTGAACAGGATAAGAAATGTGAACAGCTTCTTAAAAATACCCTATCCCCCTCCCCCCCTTTTCTTCATTTTTCCTTTCCTCTGTTCTTCAAAAGATAAAGGGGTTTGGGGAGGAAACTTAGCTATACACATGAGATTTTATCCCTTTGCTATTGCAGAGATGAAACAAAATGCTGAAGGCAATGACTGAGAAGAACTATGACTTACCAACTATTTTTCAAGGGACTAACTTCTAGAAAAAAGAAAATGCTTCTTGCAGCCAAAATGTCACATGCTGAGAACTTTTGAAAGCTTTCAATGACTCCTTTCAAAATTAATTTTTGACCACTGCAGAATATTATATAGGTTCCCAAATGACTACAGTATTTCGTAAACACTGTCAGAAAGGTCATGTCCTGAACCTCAAATGACATTTCCAAATCATCTGCTTGAATATGGGACAGAAGTGCAAGCTGACAAAAGTCAAATATCAGTACATGTCTAGCCAAATATTCACCCCAAAACTAGACCAGTGTGAGGATATTAATAGAGAATAACACTGCAGACATAGCTTCTAATAGAAATATTTGGGATGAACCAGGCCAAACACATGGACATTGTATGTATCTGACCACTGCATTAGAAGTAACTGACTCTGCCATACACTACACATCACAGAAAATCATTCTGAGCCTTGTGACTGTGTTTTTGCACAGTCTCACACACAGAAGTAGCAATATTCTGCAATGAGTTTGTTTGAAAACACAAAAAAAAGGGAAATAAAGTGACATCTGCAAGTCCTAAGGCCAGACAGATTAACTGCAAACATTCACTGTTTTTCCAGCCTCTCTCATGAGTTGGTACCTATTTTGGAATATAGTTTTTATCTCAAGATGAGACATACATATGAGGGAAACTGGAGGGACAGGAGGTTAAATTAAAAAACCAAAAAAGGACATATTAAAGATACTAGAGGATGCTTCTATTTATTTCACATATTAGTGATCTTCTAGAACAGGTTTTAACCATCATCATAGATCACTGTAGAGTGACTTGAACTGGAAGGGCCCTTAAAGATCATCTAGTTCCAACACCCCTGCCATAGGCAGGGACATCTCCTACTAGACCAGGTTGCTCCAAGCCTCAAACACATTGAGGGATGAGGCATACACAACCTCTCTGGGCAGCCCATTCCAAGTGTCTCACCACCCTCATAGTAAAGAACTTCTGCCTAACATCCAACATATAGTTTTCAATTATAATCAGGTTACAGTTGAAAACTATTAAGCTATTTGTAAGTTGAAACCCCCAGTTTCAATTATGACTGCGAACTGTGGTAGAACAGTATTTTCAACATGCGTGCAACCACTTTTAAGCTCTTCTTACATCTTGCTTTTTGTTCCTTGGTTTTCTTAATTGAAGATGTGAAATTGAATACAATTTGAAGAGATAACCTAATACTAATGCATGCCAATCCTTTGACCTTCTATCACTGTTTCAGTTGTCTTAAGAACTGCGCTTGTTGCCAGTATAAGGAACAGAAACATGAAAACCTCTTGAATCAAAACAAAAACATTGCAATTGCTGAAGGTCCTCTATAATCTGTTGAAATCTAGGTGACTGCTCTTCAGAGCTATATTTAAGGCAGCAGAGATCAAGCAAAATAACACAAGTCAGAAGGTCATAAATTCAACATGCTGACGTGTGATGAGCTACTGCAAGGAGCTTGCGTAATGACAGGGAGGTGGCTGGGCAGGGAAACTGTGCTCTCTGTGGATTTAATGTTAGCACTAAAATGCCTAGATAAATAAACCAGTAAAGCAAGTTACTTTGCAACACTGCCACTTATTATACAGCTGATGCACTCATCAGACCAGGCAACCCGCATCATGAAGGGTTGAAGTGCCCAGCCCCTACGGCCATACAACCAGCCTTAGTAATGCTGCCTCCAAACACTGCCAAAAAGCTCTTTTGCAGGTAAAATAAGCAACTCTTTCCTCACCCTCTTTACTAAACACATTCATCTAAAATTTTCAGGATTTAATTATCTCTCCTCCACCTTTTTTGGTTGGTTTTTTCCCCTCCCAGGCAAATGTAACGCAACTATCCTGAGGAAGGCAGTTTGTGAAACTAACTTACAAAGATTATTGTTTGACAGTTCCATTTCAAGTACAGATTTGCTGCCCTGTGAGAAGTTTTCTTCACCTTTCTAACATTCAGATGCAGCAAAGAGAGGTTACATCATTTGCCAGAGGTCACAGAACAAATCTGTGCCTGATACTTTGCACCTTTTTATGCTATCTTAACCAGAAAACGAATCAAGGGAAAGAAGGGACAGACAGTTTTCACTGCACTTACAATTTTTAGCTGAATATTCATCTTATGTTTCTTTTCTCCCACAACTGTGAAATGCACCAAATCTCTCCTTATTTCTCCCCTACCTTTAACAGGAGAATTCCTTTTTTCCCTCCTAAGTATTCTGTTGTACACGTAAAGCTTTTCTGGAAGCTACCTAACCAACATTTCTTCATAAAAAAAAAGGACATCCCATCCCCAGTAATATTCAACAGGGCAGAAAAACTCAATCATGAAAACACAATGAAGGCAATGATTTGTGTATAGATATAAAGTACACTCCTAACCTTCCTCCAGACAAAGAACATCTGCTCTGAAGTGCCTCAAGTACCTACAGGGGTCTCTTAAAGCTCAGAAGCTATTCAAAGCCACCTAAATAATGTGCTATTTATAGCACACTAACAGTTTCTCAAGGTGAGGACCTACTTTTAAGTTGTTACAGATCATCAGGAACACAATGGTTTGTATAAATAAGAACTTATGAGGTATTTTTTGTTTGCATTAACATGCATATATTAGCATCACCTTACCAGCAAACATCAGCAGCAAAGATTCCTTTCAATAAACTCTAAAGTAGTGATACTAAAGAACCTACAAATTTCCCAGAGGGTTTTGCTGCCAGGTGTTTGCTGCTGTTGCTGTTAAAACAGATTTCTTCTTAAAAGCCCCAGGTATGCAGGCAAGATTCCTAAGTACCTATGACAAAAGTACATGTCTGACAGATACCTGCTGCTGAAACCACCTACATCTCTTGCAGATTCCTTTAATGCTATTACTTTTGCAATGATATTGGTTAAGCTATTCAAAACTTCAAATAAGAGATACAAAAAGCATAACCTACCTGTAATTATCATACTATCTCTAAACCAGAAATTAATACTATAGAAGCATTTCTATCTGTGGTGGGTTTAGAGGCAGACCCCCTCCCCACTACAACCATCCTCTGCTACCAAGAATGTGCTGGGTTGAGGCAGCCCCCTCTCTCCCCACCACGGGCAGGAATAAAACATCAGACAAACGGATTGCAAAAGTGATGAAAGTTTAAATAGAAAGCAGTGAAATGTTACAGAAAACCCAAAGCACAGTGACAAAGAAAGATCCCAAAGCAAACCCAGAGGCATCCCATTCCCACCTGAGGGTACACTTGACACCCTCAGGGCTCCTTCTTCCCCCTCCCTCTGCTAGGGCAGTCTCAGCTGGCCAGGCCTGAGACTGCCCATCCCCCTGTGGCCTTGGGCCTAGCCAGGCCCAAAGCCAGCAGACATCTCCCCCAGTTACTGGCTGGCGGAGGAGGAAGAAAAGAGAAAGTGCTGGTGCAAAGAATTATGGTAGGAAATACACACAATTTCCTGTGTCCATCCCTCTGGGCTGGACTTCTGGACACAGGAAGTGAACACACCAGGGGGGCACCCAGCTCAAACTGCAACACTATCATAGTATCTGTCAGGGTTGGAAGGAACAAGGATCAGCTAGTTCCAACCCCCCTGCCATGGGCAGGGACACCCCACACTAGATCAGACTGGCCAGAGCCTCGTCCAGCCTGGTCTTAAACACCTCCAGGGATGGGGCCTCAACCACCTCCCTGGACAACCCATTCCAGGGCTTCACCACTCTCATGGTGAAGAACTTCCTCCTCACCTCCAGCCTGAATCTCCCCACCTCCAGCTTCATTCCATTCCCCCTAGCCCTATCACTACCTGATTTCCTGAGAAGTCCCTCCCCAGCCTTCTTGTAGGCCCCCTTCAGAAGGCCACATTTAGGCCACCTCGGAGCCTTCTCTTCTCCAGACTGAACAGCCCCAGCTCCTTCAGTCTGTCCTCATAGCAGAGGTGCTCCAGCCCTCTGATCATCCTTGTGGCCCTTCTCTGGGCACATCCCAGCACATCCATATCCCTCTTGTAATAGGGCTCCAGAACTGGACACAGTACTCCAGGTAGGGTCTCACCAGAGCTGAGTAGAGGGGGAGAATCACCTCCCTTGACCTGCTGGCGATTAAGCCTCTTTTTAGATAGTTTAGAAGACAAAATGACATTTGTGCTGTGCTGAACAACTTCCACTATACTTAACCTTCCAATACACATACATGCACTTCAACCAAACAGCATCTGTGAGATGACACACATTTCCTTTGAATTAAGTGTACTGGTTTCCTAGACCACGCTGCAGAAACTAGGTCTTGTGGATCCAGCTCTCTCTTCCGAACAAGAAGAGAAATGTTTTTAGAACAATGTGAAAGTCAAACTGTGGAAACACCTAGGGACAGCCCATTAAAAAACCCCAAACAAACAAAAAGAAAGCTCTTTCCAGGTGTGTGGAACAAACTCACAAGCCCTTTAAACAGGTTAGAGTCTTACTTTTTAAAAGTCATATGGGTGACCATATAAAACTCCTTTTTTGGTAGAAGTCTTTAAGAAGGACAACAGAGAAAACGACAACAAAACAACAAATAGTTGATAGTTCCACAGATGAATTATTCTAGCCTAGGTAACCCATAAGCAGTGATAACTAGAGCAGGACAGCACATCCAAAGGGCAACCTTCATTCTTGGGTGCATAGCTCTGACCTCGACGCACAGCATACAGCCCAATGAGTTTGCAGACCCACCTCTCTCTCCCAGCAGAAGACATGCATGGAGGAAAAGGGGGAAATTACAATGTTTTCCTCAAGGTGTGTGGTGGTCTGCATCCTCAATTTAATTTTTGGTTAGTAGTTTGGAAAATCACAACTACTGCTGCCATAGTTCTGTTGTTCTACTCATCCTTCTCCAAAGGTACCCTGTCACACAATTAACAATGTATGCAGCTGGACCCATTAGCCAAGCTTGTAGCACCTCTATGGAAGGGTATTTAAGAAAGCAAGTTAACACCAAAGAGGGAATAACATGGTTGGGTGGAGGGAGGTGTTTTGTGGTGGAGTAGCCATGCTCCTGAGATGGCTGAAGCCTGTGGAGTTCCCAAGCTGGATTGCAGGTAAAGAATGACAGAAACTGCAATGCACTGATCCCAACCTCTTGTGCTGCTCGTTGCCTTGCTGAAAGGCTTCAGTGTTACTTTGGCTGGCAACAAGGGGTGAGGAGAAGGCCCTGTAATGGAAACTCAGAGATAGGAGATGTCTCTTAAGTGAAGCTTGGTCTAAAAAAAGAGGGCGTCGTAGCTTACATGGCTACATTTTTTTTTTTTTTTCACGTCCCAATATCCAAATCGCCGACGAAATACTTATGCTGTTATTAAATTAACTTAACTTCCCCATGCCAAGCCGTTTTGCCAGTGACGGTAAAGGGTAAGTGACTTCCCTGTCTTTACTTTTACCCATTTGTCCTGGCGGGGGTAGAGAAACCCTGGATGGGCGCTTGGCTGCCTGCAGGGGCCAGCCCCTCTACCCCGGGGCTGCCTCCAACGCAGGCTTTGAGGGGCGAACCCAAGCACCGAGAGCGCAAGTTTTGAAGGCGAGTACGGACGGTAAGCCAGACAGGGATCTCCTGAAATTCCACAGGCATTCCTGCAGGGATCGCCGATCTGAGCATGTGTTGAGAAAGAGAAGGCAGTACCACCCCCTCACTGTCCTTGGGAGGACCCTCTCTAAACGCAGACCCACCACCACCGCCTCAGCGCGCAGCCTTCCACTGCCTCCGCCGGCGCCTGCGCGCAGCAGCGGCAGCGTTTCCCTGTCGCTCGCCCTGGAGCGGCTCCGAGCCGCCTTCTCCCGCCCCTCCGAGAGAAGAAAGGTCGAGACCGAGAGGGAGGTAGCCCGTGGCAGACGTTACCTCCACCCACTCGGCCTCGGAGCCGTGCTCAGGCGGCTTCACTTGCAGCCGGGCGGACACGCACTGCTGCAGCAGAGCCCGAGCCAGCACTGGCCGCGCCGCCGCCATCACGGGCCCCGTGCGGCTTGCAGACGGGGCGGGCACGGTACTGAGGCCGGTCGCTGAAGCCGGGTAACGCCTTTCCGGCGCCGCAGGCTGCTGGCTTCGGCACCCCGTCTCCAGAGGAGCCCTCGCGTCACAGGCTGCGATCGGAGGCGGCTGGAAGCGCGGGGGGACCGCAGCGGAGTAGGACTGGACGCTAGCGCCACCATCCCGTGGGGGAATGACTGGCACGGCACGGCACGGCAGGCCTGTAGCCGGCACCAAGGGGGAGACCGGCGATGGGGTCTGCAGGACGGCAGCGGCTCTGCAAGTATTTGAAAGTAGTCTGTGTAAGAGAGATAGGGATCTGCTGGAGAGAGTCTATCGGAGAGCTACGAGGATGATGGCGGGACTGGAACATCTCACCTATGAAGAAAGACTGTTTAGGCTGAAGAGGAGAAGGCTGAGAGGGGATCATCAGCTTCCATAAATATCTGAGGGGTGGGTGTCAAGATGAAGGTGCCAGTCTGTTTTCGGAGGTGCCCAGTAATAGGACAAGGAACAGGCACAAGCTAGAACACAGGAGGTTCCACTTCAACACGAGGAGACGCCTCTTTACAGTGAGGGTCACGGAGCACTGGAACAGGCTGCCCGCAGAGGTTGCAGAGTCTGCTGTAGAGACTTTGAAAACCCACCTGGATGTGTTCCTGTGCAGCCTGCCCTACTTGGGCTTGAACTCGATGATCTCTGGATGTCTCTTCCAACCTCTAACATTCTGTGATTCTGTGACACATAAACAATAAATAATCGCTAAAAATGCAAGAGAAAATCTGCAAATACTCTATACCTTTTGCAGAAGGTAAAACAGAGCTTGTGGTCTGTTGGCGATCTCTAAGGAGGGGGAAAGCAGAAAGAATGCAAGCTTTGGAACAAGATGAAAGTATTTATAGAGCTGTGTTTGTGCACTATAGTTAGTCAGTGGGCTTTTGTTGGAAGTTTTGATTTTTTAAAAGTTTTTTACATGGGAAATGACAGCTCTTCTGATGGGGAAATGTTATGTGCTTAAGAATAACACAGTGTTGGCTCTGCATGAAAGAAAAGTATTAATCTGTTGTTTGTCATTTGCATCTTGAAAAACAAGTAACATTTTTGTTTCAGGTGACTGAAAAAGAGGGATGAGGTGATAGAAGCAGCCCTGTGGAAAAGGACTTGAGGGTGCTGATGGACAAGAAGCTGGATGCAAGCAGCCCAGGTGGTCAATGGCATCCTAGGCTGCATCAAAAGATGCATTGCCAGCAGATCCAGAGAGGTCATTCTGCCACTTTGCTCTGGTGAGACCTCACCTGGAGTACTGTGTCCAGGTCCCAAGCCCTCGGTATAGGAAGGACACGAACCTGATGGAGCAGGTCCCAAGGAGGGCCATGAAAATGATCAGGGGGTTGGAGCACCTGTGCAGCAAGGACAGGCTGAGGGAGCTAGGTTTGTGCAGCCTGGAGAGGAGAAGGCTCCAGGGAGAACTGATAATGGCCTTCTAGTACATGAAGGGGGCCTACAAGAAGGATGGAGAGAGACTGTTTACAAAGGCCTGTGGTGATAGGACAAGGGGGGCAGTGGCTTCAAACTAGAGAAGAACAGATGTAGATTGGATGTTGGAAACAGGTTCTTTATCAGGAGGGTAGTGGAACACTGGAACAGGTTGCCCAGGGAGGTGGTTGGGGCCCCATCCCTGCAGATAGTCAAAGTGAGGCTTGGCAAGGCACTGGGCTCTGGGCAGCCTGATCTAGTTGAGAATGCCCCTGCTTACTTGCAGAAGGGGTTGGACTAGATGACCTTTGGAGGTCCCTTCAGACCCAGACCATTCTATGGCTCTATGACTGAGATGAACTTACCAGATTGGAGCATTTCTTTTCAGTGCTGCAACTTTGGTCAGAGGGAGGTGGAAATATTGCAGCAGAGGGGGTTCTGGGTAGCTAGAGGTCAAAATTGCCACCTGGAAATTATAACTGTAATTAGATTCTGTTGCTAATGGGAAAAGTTAAAGTATTGCAACTGCTTCCTTTTCAGGTTTTTGGCAACACAGTGATATTCATTGAACAGCACTGAAATTAGAAGAGGTGTGCCTTCCTCCTGTCTAAACAGACAGATCCAAGTTTCAAAGGACACTGGCTTCAGCAAGGTCAGGATAGGGTGATGCAGAAACCAGTGTATCTTTCTGAATTAACTTTAAGACTAAAGATTTTACTTTTACAAATATGTTTAAAAACCAAACAAACACAAAAGTAATATAAAGCAGCATAGGTAAGAAGCCACATTTTGTTAACGTGGCATTCATCATAGAGTAAGATTACTGCACAGTGAAGGGCGATATGCACTCAGGAATAGCCAGAGTTACACATAGAGAGATATTCAGCATCTCTTCTGTGAGTGTTCAGTGCGGTTGCTCATCCCAAAGCAAGCCTCTGAGGAGGAGGAAGGAATCACTTGAGCTGGTTAGTGCACAAACTAGCTAATTTTTTGTCTAGCTGTAGGGTATTGTTAAGTATGAGCTGTTTTTTATTTAAACTCAACTAATTTTATTTTAAATACATTCTGTTCATTTACTCCCCAGACTCATTATGAAAATGTTAATGAGGTAGAAATCCATTTAAAAGGAGAGTTTCTTCCATATACATTTGTGATCTAAATTGATAAGGAAAATGGATTATGCTACAAGCTGAGCAAATTATGTAAGATTATAAAGGGATTATCAGTGTAAAAGGATATTGATCTTGGCTTCCATTATTTACATCAGAATTTGATGGAGAACACTTAGGCATGTGCAAGCTTCCACAGAAATGTCTGAGAAACAGTGTATAGGAAAAACAAGTGTGAGACCATAGTTTGTTCATGGATTTTTAGTGGGTAATTCCATACTTTCCCTGGGAAGCCAGATTTATTTTGTTGTAATGCATTGTGAGTTTCTTACTGACCCATAGTTAGGTTAAGAGCCTCTCTTTGTATGCCAAAGAATGATAGCAACTTCAGAATTTTAGATGACAGTTTGGTTTTGATTGTGGGTTTTGTATTGAAAAGAACCTCCTGACATCTGAGGAATATATCCATGCATAAAAGTGTATCAGTGTTTTTATCAGGTATTATATAAAGACATTTTTCTGCTTGATTTTTGATTTGACAGCTGTCCCAGCATATTTCTTGGATGCTCTCTGCTTATTGTCACTGAAGCAGAGAACAGGTATTTTGTGAATGGTATCTAGAAGACATTTCTGGTTATTTTCACATCAATTCCCTTTCAGAAGGGCAGATGGCAGTATGAACCATTTCTCACACGTGTTTTTCCTTACCCTTTGTGTGAGTGGTCATGCATATTTCATGTACCTTTAATGGAATGAATCCTTTTGTGAAGAGGGGGGTGGGTGCTGTGGGTACTTGGCTTTGTCCTGTTTTATCAGAGGATGAAATCCTAGCAGTCTTTCAGTACCAGAATTATCTCAAGTGGTCCTGAATTCTTCCCTGGGGATTATATATGTTTTTGTTGTTGTTGCTAACTTTGGTGTTGCATACTATTTGGCAGGGGCAGTAGCTGACTGGAACTTTGAAGGGACAAGATACATCTTTGATGTTATTCCTTTGTCTACAGTGTCTGGTATCTGAAACCATGATCAAGGTCTTTCAAGCAGCTGTCACATCAACAGAGTGCCCCTAGGAAGTGTCATCTGTTTTGAAGAGAAAGTATGCAGAGCTACAGTGGCACTTAGATAGCAAAGATACAAAATAGGTAGCTGGTAAAGGTTATATCTTTGTAGAACTACCTCTTGTAGGACAGATGTAACTGAAAGGCTGCAGGATGTCAAGGGAAGAATTAGATTTAAACATTTTTTTCTCCATTGTCCAATGTGGAACTCTCTCTTCCAACACATACAGAGGTTAAAATAAAAAGAGGAAAGGAGACAAGGGCACATATAAGGAGAAAGTACTTGGTTAAATCACTTAGAAGCATTTAGTAAAGAATCACAGGTGGAGGCCACTACTGCTGTGAAGAGTGATACAGAACTGATGGACTGCTGTGCTAGCTGTTAGAAATTGCTGTTATAAGACTTTAATTATCAGAGATGGCCTGGAAAGTAGAATTTGTAGCAATGAATTGCAAATCTCTGTCATGAGATAAAGAATATTAAAAAACCAACCAAACAAAACCCAAACCCCCCAAACTTTGTAAACCGTAATTCCTGTTTAAATAAAGTACATCTTTCAATTTAGCCATGCTGAAACAGCAGCTCAATCCCTCAGAGGAAAAAAAAAGGTGAAAAAAGGTACTGCCTCTCTTTGGTCTAAGATGTTTAAACAGATCCCTGTTTTGCTGGACACTGTCTTCCATCCTTACTGTGTAAAGGAATTAAAAACCTGTTTTTCCCCCCAGATATTGCTGGCTGACTGCTCTCTTGACCTCATGAAGAGTTTTGTGATGGCAATATATATATATATATAGGTATGCTTCTGTTAGTTTTCATTTTTAGGGAGAAATGTTGATGGTAACATGAGGATTTTGCTATATACAAAAATGCATAAATGCCTTCTAGGAGCTGGACCATGAGTTTATATGCTTTCAATAGATGCTGTAGGTAAAACTCTCAGATTTAGCATGAAGCCTCACGTTATTACACAGAATCACAGAATGGTAGGGGTTGGAAGGGGCCTCTACAGATAATCTAGTCCAACCCACCTGCTAAAGCAGGTTTGCCTAGATCACATTGCACAGGAATGCATCCAGGCAGGTTTTGAATGTCACCAGAGAAGACTCCACAGCCTCTCTGGGCAGCCTGTTCCAGTGTTCTGTCACCCTGAAAGTAAGAAAGTTTTTCCTTATGAGCAGGTGAGACTTGTGTTCTAGTTTGTGCCCATTCCTTCTTGTGCTGTCACTGGGCACCTCTGAGAAGGGTCCAGACTCATCCTCTTTTGACACTCTCCCTTTGGATGTTTGCAAGCATCAGTAAGACCCCTCTCCTTATTAAACATGTACATGGACTGCTCCTTTCACAAAATATGAAAGGTCTCTTCTTGTTATCTCTGTAGCTGGAGGATGCCTTGCCTCCACTTACTGTTGAGTGTGCAGGCATGTATAATCAGGCTGCTTTTTTGTATCTATGTGACTTTCAAAATAAAACTCTTGCACAGCTTCTGGACAAAAGCTTTCTCCTTGAGCCACAGCTTCTGTCTTTTTGTCTGCTTGGGCATAGTCAGGAGAGCATACCCACAGATGAGAGGTGATTAGGAAATTCTCTGCATAGCATATCTCTGAAGTCATCCCATGATAAAATTGGGTAAGTTTGAGGGAGCACTAATTATATGCTAGGCCTGTCATTTATCAGTTGTTGGAGCTGTTGTTTCCAGAACACAGCAACCTTTCCACAGTGTAGTTCAGCAAGAGCTCAATGAGTCAAGCAGAGCTGATGGGGTTTGGCATTTTGTTCCCTTGGATGTAAGCTCGTTGCATTACATCATAAATGGGTGTCTTGCTTTGCATAGCATCATATACAGTTGGGGTAATGTTCTTAAAGTAGGGTTTGGGAACTTGTTCCCCTTAGAACAAATGACAGCTCTAGGACTTTTGTTTACTGTCAGCCTTTAGGTTTTGATGGTTTCAGTCAAAAGGATTATATATACACTATTGTATTATGGTTTTAAGCAACTTAAATAGAAGGTAATCTTGTTTCCCCTTAGGTCTTGTGGAGGGGGAAAAGGCAGATGTTTAATGCAGTGAGCTAAATAATAGAAGATTGTAAATTCTAATGAATATTCCTGGAGTCAAATAAGATAATAGCCCACATGTCAAGAAATGTATGTGGCTTCCTGCTATGACTTCCAGTGTGGCTTAAAATATTTCAAAGAGCTTCCAGTGTCAAGAATGGTTTCTTGATACTTATTTTTCACACTTTCTTAAAGCATAGAATTTTTTTTAATGCAGGTCTCTGAACTCAGTTGAGATGATCTTATTCTTTTATTTGATACCTCAGAAGCACAGCAATGATGAAAAGGAGATTATTTTGTTCCCCATATAGTCTGGTGCTTTTTTTTTTTTTGGTATTTGGTTGCCAAAGGGTTACAGTTAGTTTCTTTCTTTTACAATAGATGCTAAATAGCTGCTACAGAGTGAAAGTAAAACACTCTTCAGTGTCTGATGTTCTGACAGAATAAAAAAGTGGTGCTTGGTATAACTTTTTCTTAAAGAGGTTTTCACTCATAATTCTTGGAACTGCTGGAGGCTTACATATTTATGAATACCTGGGTCAAACATTTTTTCTGTAACTTTTGATATATTAATATCAATGATAGATACTTAATCTTTCCCTGGATACTGTGTTGCTCATAGGAAAAAACCCCTGTGTCTTCATAGTGACAGTCTAAGTGAGGGCCACATCCAGATTACAAATACCTTCACTTTGGTGCCCACAAATAAATTCCATCAGAAGTATGAGGTGTTTTAGCTCCTGTTATAGAAAATACTGATCTAACTAATGCACTCTGGAGCTTAGAGAATCACTCAGCTCACCCTCAGATGAAACTCTTAAGTTACCTGTGTACTAGGAGGTTAATAAATTGCAGGAAATATTCTTGGATATTGCAACTCCTCTTTACCTTTCATGGCTCCTGATATACTTCTGGCCAGGGCTCACTTGCTGATAAATTGTGGTCCTGATTCAGCAGTTGAGATGTGTCAGACCCCATTCTCAAGAGGCAAGTTGCATGACACCACTCTGCTTTGCAAACCTTCTCAAGGCCAATGGCTTCCTGGCCTGTATCTGAAATAGTGTGGCCAGCAGGAGCAGGGAAGTCATTGTGTCCCTGTACTCAGCACTGGTTAGGCCACACCTTGAGTACTGTGTCCAGTTCTGGGCCAATCAATTTAAGAATCTGGGCCCATCAGTTTGAGAATTTAAGAATGTGGGCCCTTCAACTGAGCGGCTGGAACTTGTCCAGAAAAGGGCAGTGAGGCTGGTGACAGGTCTTCAGCACAAGCCCTATGACAAGCGGTTGAGGGAGCTGGGGTTCTTTAGCCTGGAGAGGAGGAGGCCTTATTGCTTTCTACAACTGCCTGAAAGGAGGTTGCAGATAGGGGTGGGGGCAGTTGGTCTCTTCTCCCAGGTGACCAGCACCAGAACAAGAGGACACAGTCTCAAGCTGCACCAGGGGAGGTTTAGGCTGGAGATGAGGAGAAAGTTCTTCACAGAAAAAGTAATTGGCCATTGGAATGTGCTGCCCAGGGAGGTGGTGGAGTCACTGTCCCTGGAGGTGTTCAAAATAGGATTGGACATGGCACTTGAAGCCGTGGTTTAGTTAGTTGTGAGGTGTTAGGTATTAGGTAATAGGTTGCACTTGATCTCTGAGGTCTTTTCCAACCTTATTGATTCTATGAGACTGAAGTGTGAGCTAATAAGTCAAGTGAACTGAGTTCCTCTGAACCAACTGTCATGAGAAACCTAGTTACTCTCTTGTAAGGATTCAGAAACCTATTCTCTCTTCATGCTCAGGGAGCTGGGGTGGAAAAGAAAACAAAGATTAATTCTCTGAATTGGGAGGAATTTGGGCAGGCTCTTGTAGAAGCTGTAGGCTGTTCTTTCCTTGGTCTAAGCTTCCTATAAAGGAGAAAATAGGCAAGCCATAAACATATCTGTCTTTGCTCTCTGTGCTAGGAACATCAGTTGGCTCTATTCTGCCTAAAGCAACCTGCTGTTTGACATTAAAGGATGTTAGCGTAATTAAAAATCTGAGGCACTGTGTCTTTCTTTTTTTGGCAGAGTAAATCAGTAATATTTGACATTTAATTACAGTAGATTAAAAATCAGGAACTCCAGATTATATTAGTGGATCTGTCCCTGGCTCAATGTAAAACCCTGAGGAAGAGCTACTTGCCTTTGCATCTGAGGATTAGCCAGAGGATTGCACTGTTCTGGCTCCACAGTGGTGGAATGCCTCACAGTTTTACATGACAGTGCCTCAAACAGGGTGTGCAGACACAGGAGGTGCTTTTTGTATCACATTTATTTTCAGCTGAGATTGGTCTTTGCACACTGGAACGCTCTGAAGCAGGTTGCTATTGGTGTAATTGTCTAGGTGGTACATACATACCCAAAGCACATCAGTGCCCTTCTGAAATAACTTGCCCTGCTAGTGTACTGGGAATTGCTGAAAGGCCACAGAGCAAAACTGAACTGGTTTGGAACATGAGCCAGATTCCAAAAAATTACTAAACACCAAAACCACTAAAATTTGATACAATGTCTCAATCAGCCTCATTGATCACATAAGATAAACTTGCTATACAGAACTCATTTAGGCTCAAGGTACTGATGCTAACAAAAATGTTTCTTGTAAAGCATAAAATCATTACTGAGAAACATGAATGAACAGCAGAATTAAAATGATTGCAGAGACCGACTGAATTCCATTATGACTCAGACCAGTGGTGTCAAATGGTTTACTGAACCTTTTAGGCCAGTGCCAATATATTTTTTATTATG
Source organism: Dryobates pubescens (assembly GCF_014839835.1). Classification (NCBI taxonomy): domain Eukaryota; kingdom Metazoa; phylum Chordata; class Aves; order Piciformes; family Picidae; genus Dryobates; species Dryobates pubescens. Next base: position 41,099,032 of record NC_071616.1, on the reverse strand, counting down.
TTTTTGTAAAATGTCTAATGCTATAAGGCTCTTTCTGCTCCTGGGACTCATCACTCCAATTTATCTACATTAAGGGGAGAAGAAAAAAAAAGAAAGGAATGAAGAAAGAAAATGGCAGTCTTCCTGTGGTGGGTAGAATTTTCCCCCCAACATCACCTTTGCCAGACCAACTCAGTTAGAAGCAAATGAAGCTCTATCTACAAGCAAAACCTACACTCTACAATGGAATGCAATGAAGATGTACAAAATATACAGGATTTACAATATTTACAGATATGTACCATTAATAAACAGCACAAGGATCCCCCTGGCTAAGGACCGAGGGAAGCTACTAGCTACTCCCTCCCTGCCTCCCCTTACCCCCTGTATGAAAGGGACAAGAGAAGTTAGACTTAGTCAAGGCCAGCCCAAAGCACTTTATCTCTCCCAAGCAAAGCAAAATCAGTCAGAGATCAGAAAAGGGAAGAATTGTTATGGTACAGCTCATCTTATTCTAGATATTTACCCAATTATTTGGTTTAGAATAATCTTTTCTTTTCCTTTTTACACCCAATAGTGATTTATTTCTACTTTTCCTGCTCAAAATCTGTAACTAAATTTTAAAGGCACAGCCTACACCCCCCACTCTTCCTTCAATGGCAAAGATTAGGAATACATTAAAAAAAACAAAACCCAAAACAACCACTTTTGCTTTTCTCCTTCCTTCAAGTACAGAAATACTGTTAATTTGCGATAATTCCATTCAGGCAAGGAATGTCTATATATCAGGTACATGAGAAAAATTGTGTGGCTTTATTACTGAAGGGCATATTCAACAAAATAAATGTCTTCATTTTCTGCACTGCTTGCTTAAGGCTGGAAAAAGTGCTGTAATATCAGAGGCATCTTCACTGTGATGTGACATACTATATTAAGCAATATTAACCTCAACGAGTTGATGACTGACTTCAGAAGAATGTAGTGATCATTTGAATAAGGTTTTTGTCTCTTCTTGACTATAAAGGACTGCATTGATTAAAATGTCCACACAGAAGCAATATACACACTCTAAATTTGGCTCAATTCTGCCAGAACTTTTTCATCATTTAGTAAAACAGAACTAAAAGTGACATTTTTTTTTTTTGTTCTCATTTTAAGTTTTGGCAAAGCTTTTACATAGAATGAAGCTGCTTTTAGAATAGAATAGAATAGAATAGAATAGAATAGAATAGAATAGAATAGAATAGAATAGACCAGACCAGGTTGGAAGAGACCTTCAAGATCATTGTGTCCAACCTATCATCCAACACCACCCAACCAACTGAACCATGCAACCAAGCACCCTATCAAGTCTCCTCCTGAACACCTCCAGAGATGGTGACTCCACCACCTCCTCAGGCAGCCCATTCCAATGGGCAATCACTCTGTGTTAAACTTCCTCCTAACCTCCAGCCTAAACCTCCCCTGATGCAGCCTGAGACTGTGTCCTCTTGTTCTGGTACTGGTTGCCTGGGAGAAGAGACCAACCTCTGTCTGTCTACAACCCCCCTTCAGGTAGTTGTAGAGAGCAATAAGGTCACCCCTGAGTCTCCTCTTCTCCAGGCTAAGCAACCCCAGCTTCCTCAGTCTCTCCTCATAGGGCTTGTGTTCCAAGCCCCTCACCAACTTTGTTATGATTTCATATTTGTTGAGAATATTAATACACATGATAAAGACTCAGCCCCAGTTAGACAACAACTGGAATACTGTGTACAGTTCTGGGCTCCCCAGTTCAAGAGGGAACTACTGGAGAACGTTCAACAGAGAGCTAAGAGGATGATTAAGGGACTGGAGCATCTCTCTTACAAGGAAAGGCTGAGAGACCTGGGGCTGCTTAGTCTGGAGAAGAGAAGGCTAGGAGGGGACCTTATCAGTGTCTACAAATGTCTGAAGATGGTTGTCAGGAGGATGGAGCCATTCTCTTTTCAGTGACACCCAGTGACAGGACAAAGGGCAACAGATGTAAACTCAATCACAGGAAATTCCATTTCAACATGAGAAAATATTTTTTCACTGTGAGGGTGGTGGAGCACTGGAAGAGGCTGCCCAGAGAGGTTGTGGAGTCTTCTTCTCTAGAGATCTTCAAAATTTGCCTGGATGCATTCCTATGTATTCAGTATCACTAAGGTTGGAAGAGACCTCAAAGATCATTGAGTCCAACCTGTCACCACAGACCTCATGACTACAGTAGGGAGGCCACTACTGCCCACTGCAGGCTTGAACTCACAACCTTCCCATGAAGGGTCTTATGTGCTACCAACTGAGCAACAAGGGCAAAGTATAACATGCCCCAAGTGGTCCTGCTTTGCAGGGGGGTTGTACTCAATAATCTGTGGAAGTCACTTCCAACCCCTAGCATTCTGTGCTTCTGTGTTCACTGTTAGTTTTCATCACGCTTGTTAAGATGCTGCACTTTCAAGTACTACCATATATAAGTTTTTTTCTTAGCCAAAGTAATATTCCATATGAAAACACAGGTAAAGTTCACTTATTTTGTGTGGATATTTAGAATTGGAATGTGCTAAAATCCCACAGGCCAAATTTACTTTTCAACAAATGGGTAGAACTGCCTCAGTAGTGTTGGCTTTGGTATTGAAGCCTAGCAGGCAAAAGATGTAAGAAGAGAAGTTCTAATGAATGACAGAGAGGCAATGGTGTTAGACATATGGACTTCCCTCGTATGTGCCTGCAGTTATTTTCTCTTCTCGTGATTTTGAGGTGTTCCTTACTGATAGGGCTGAAGCCTGTTACCCTCAGGTATGACACTGACCCCACATGCACAAGCTCTGCCAAGCTGATGCTGGCCTGTGCAGGAACAGATTGTATGGCTCAGCATTAAGGAAAGCAACCTGGAAGTTGCTTTAACTCAGATATGGAGCATAGCAAAGAACTCACACTGGTAGGCATTTTGGCTTGGTTTATTTTACAGCCTGATCTAGTTTGTTGGCCCCACAGGAGAATGATAATCTGGCAGGAGCTGTGACAGCAGCTCTAGCTTGGTCTCAGAGCTGCCAAAGGGAGGAAGTGGCAACCATCCTTAGACACAGTGCAATGGCTGAGCCAAGAGATAACATGAAGAGCCAAAGCTCGCTGCACCAGCAGTTCTTGGGTAAGAGCACAAGAAGTCACAGAGGACTACTATTTTTTTTCAAACTAGTCTTAGCTCTAAAAAAAGCTTGGGAACAACAGCTCCATTTTAATACAGCATGGAGAAAAGGGAACAAGGTGACCCTGGGTGTCTTTCTTGCTCTCAAGCAGCCTGAGGCTCAGATGCAAGCAGAATCTTTAACTTCTAAAACAATCATAGTGAAAAGTTTCCTGTCTTCTCCAGAAGTGCTACAACTTCCATTACTCTCTTTTAAGACAGTTTCTTTAGCCTTTTAAAAATAGTTTCTAGTTTACATTGTGACCAAAATGAGTAAAGAGTTTGCAGCAGGTCTTTAGCTTTCTGTGTTATTAATATGCTGTTATGCAGACATGCAGAAGTGAGAATGGGAATGCAGGGCTCCCACAGCCTTCAAAGTTCTTGGCAATATACTCTTTTAAAAAGTTGCTTAATAGCTGTTGCACACAAATCAACCTATTTATCTACCAAGTAATTATGTCAAAATGTTAATTGATTTTTAAATTTGGAGTCATCTGGCAATAAATCTTTCCCAGCTCTCCTACCTGGGTATCCTTAATTGATTTTGGGCGGGGAAAGAATACATTTAAACACAAGGCAATCTCATTTCAGAAGAAAATGCATTGCATTTATATTGTGTTAGTTTTCAAGCTGAACAGCAATTTAAAGTATTTGAAACAGGTTTTTTTTTTTGCACTTGCTTGAAGAAAAGGTTATCAATTTGCATTAAAATTCAGTATTGTGTTTCTCATTGTGTTGAACTATTGAAAAGTCCAGAGCAGAATTATCTGAAAGATGCAGAGATTGCCTACAGTTTCCATAAATACTCCAGTATGGCAGGAAAATCTTGCTTAAGTTTTGGTGGCATTGTTCTAGACTCCTATTTTATCACCGTGTGTGGACTGCACTGACGTTGGGCAAACAGCTTGGACCAGTGCTTTGAAGTGTTAAAATTTAAATAGGAAGCCAAAAACAACTAGGAGAAATATTTGACCTCTTCAAGTGTCTGTGCTAGCTACAGAAAATACACTCACAGGAGTACAACAAAAATGAGAGGTTGAGTTAGAGTCACTTAAAAGATTGCAAAAAAGCCCCCAACTTTGATTGTTGTAATTTTTTGTGTGGTAGCTCAGCACTGGAATAGCCTTTGAGAATTATGTTTGATTAGCACTTTTAATAATGCAAGTGAAAAACAACATTTTAAATAGTGGGGAAAACAGCACTCACTGAAACAGTGGAAATGTTTATTATAATAACAGTTTAAACCAAAGTAAAATCCTATGATCCATGACATATTGTAACAGATACCAACAAAGGACATTATCTATGCTGTTTTATCTTTGAAAGCTAATGGCCTGAAGCTGCCAAGATCTGAATTACTTCTAAAATACCACCTAGATGAACAAGGACTACTAATGGAATTGTCAACAGCAAATCATGTCAAACCAATCTAATTTCCTTCCACATGCTTACAAGCCTTGTAGTGAGGAGAGAAGCAGTAGATGATATTGATCTCCAAACTTCAAAGAAATCTCACAGGTCATAGGGAACTGAAACATGGTTTTGATGACAATTTTTTGAAGTGGATGTGAACTGGCTGGAAACCCAAAACTATACCCAGAACTATTTTCAGTACTTCCTTAGTACTACTGAAAAAAACCCCAAGAAGTGGTATTTATTCTGGCTCCTGGTTTCTGTTGTTTAAATTAATGACCCAAATGATGAAATAGAATATATTTATTATGTTTGCAGAGGACACAAACCAAGCAAGGACCAAGCTCTTGGCCAATCATGGTATGGGCCAAGATGGTAATTCAATAGCACCGACAAGCTGAAGGAAAGCCACAGTGAAAACCTGAACGAGATGCAGTGGGGACAAGTACACCACTATGGGGAATAGGATCATAGGATGTTAGTGGTTGGAAGGGACCTTTGAAGACCATCGAGTCCAACACCCTGCCAGAGCAGGGCCATAGAATCTAGCACAGGTTGCACAGGAACACATCCAGGTGGGTCCTGAAAATCTCCAGAAATGGAGACTCCACAACCTCTCTGGTGAGCCTGTTCCAGTGCTCCGTGACCCTCATGGTGAAGAAGTTCCTCCTCATAGAACAGAACAAACCAGGTTGGAAGAGACCTTCAAGATCATTGCATCCAGCCTATCATCCAACACCACCTGATCAACTAAACCATGGCACCAAGCACCCCATCAAGTCTCCTCTTGAACACCTCCAATGATGGTGGCTCCACCACCTCCCCAGGCAGCCCATTCCAATGGGCAATCACTCTCTCTATGTAGAATTTCTTCCTAACATCCAGTCTGAACCTTCCCTGATGCAGCTTGAGACGGTATCCTCTTGTTCTGGTGCTGGTTGCCTGGGAGAAGAGACCAGCCCTTGCCTGTCTACAACCTCCCTTAAGGTAGTTGAAGACAGCAATAAGGTCACCCCTGAGTCTCCTCTTCTCCAGGCTAAGCAACCCCAGCTCCCTCAGCCTCTCCTCGTAGGGCTTATGTTCCAAACCCCTCACCAACTTTGTTGCCCTTCTCTGGACACGCTCCAGCAAGTCAACATCCTTCCTAAACTGAGGGGCCCAGAACTGGACACAGTACTCGAGGTGCAGCCTAACCAGTGCAGAGTACAGGGGCAGAATGACCTCCCTGCTCCTGCTGGCCATACTGTTCTTGATGCAGGCCAGGATGCCATTGGCCCTCTTGGCTGCCTGGGCACACTGCAGGCTCATGTTCAGCCTACCATCGACCAGCACCCCCAGGTCCCTCTCTACCTGGCTGCTCTCCAGCCACTCTGACCCCAGCCTGTAGCTCTGCATGGGGTTGTTGTGGCCAATGTGCAGAACCCGGCACTTGGATGTGTTAAATCTCATGCCGTTGGACTCTGCCCATCTGCCCAGCCTGTCGAGGTCCCTCTGCAGAGCCTCTCTACCCTCCAGCAGATCAACTCCTGCGCCCAGCTTGGTGTCGTCAGCAGTTTTACTGATGATGGACTCAGTGCCCTCATCCGGATCATCAATAAAGATGTTAAAGAGCATGGGGCCCAGCACTGATCCTTGGGGCACACCACTAGTGACTGGCTGCCAGCTGGATGTGGCACCATTCACCACCACTCTCTGGGCTCGGCCCTCCAGCCAGTTCCTAACCCATCGCAGTGTGCTCCCATCCAAGCCATGGGCTGACAGCTTGGCCAGGAGTTTGCTGTGGGGGACAGTGTTAAAGGCCTTGCTGAGACTACATCCACAGGCCTCCCCACATCCACCAGGCGGGTCACCTGATCATAGAAGGAGATCAGGTTGGTCAGGCAGGACCTGCCCTTCCTAAACCCATGCTGGCTGGGCCTGATCCCTTGGCCATCCTCTAAGTGTTGTGTGATTGCACTCAGGATGACCTGCTCCATAATCTTTCCTGGCACTGAGGTCAGGCTGACAGGCCTGTAATTCCCTGGCTCATCCAACCGGCCCTTCTTGTGGATGGGTACCACGTTGGCCAGCTTCCAGTCCTCTGGGATCTCTCCAGTGAGCCAGGACTGTTGAAAAATGATGGAGAGTGGCTTGGCCAGCTCATCTGCCAGCTCTCTCAGCACCCTAGGATGGATCCCATCCGGTCCCATGGACTTGTGGGGATCCAAGCGGCTGAGCAGATCTCTACCTACCTCCTCCTGGAACAGAGGAAGACTATGCTGCTCCCTGACTCCTTCTGCCAGCTCTGCAGGCCAGCTGTCTGGAAGACATTCTGTCCTGCTAGTAAAAATTGAGGCAAAGAAGGTGTTAAGTAACTCTGCCTTCTCCTCATCCTTTGTTACAACATTCCCCTCTGTGTCCACCAAGGAGTGGAGGTTGTCCTTGCCCTTCCTCTTGCTATTAATCTATTTATAGAAGGATTTTTTGTTGTCCTTCACAGCAGACGCCAGTCTAAGCTCTAAATGTGCTTTTGCCTATTTTTTTTTCCTACAAGACGTAGCAACATCCTTAAACATTCAGTGGGTTTCCTCACCTTTCTTCCAAAGATGGTACACCCTCTTTTTCCCCCTTAGTTCCTTTAGAAGCTCGTTGCCCATCCAGGCTGGCCGTCTGCCCCGGCAGCTCATCTTCCAGCACATTGGCACAGCCTGTTCCTGCGCCTTCAAGCTGAGGTGGAACCTCCTCTGCTGTAATTTATATCCATTACCCCTCGTAATGGGTATAAATAAAGTAGCGATTTTCCCCTTGGCTCTAGTTTTCTTACAGCGAGCAGCATGGAGCAGTTTGTGCTGCTGCTTCACAGTGCCACTGCTCAGCACTTTGTCCGGGAAGGCCGCGGTCTGTTCCACCAAGCCACATCAGCTCTCTCAGCGCAAAGCCCGCCATCTCCAGCAAGCGCTCTGATCTCTCTAGGACTTGCTGATTCCGCCTAGCCTTAGGCTCTCTTGCTGGCCCTCCCTGGTTGCGCAGGGCCCGGAGCAGCCACCAAGCGGAGGGAGGCCCGGCCCGGCGCGGGGGGCGGGCTGAGGCGCGGCGAGACGGCGCCATCTCAGCGCGCCCGGGGCAGGGAGGCGGCGGGCATGGGGGCTTCGGCGTGGCGCTGGGTGCTGCGCGCCGCCCGCCTCTCCGGTGGCGGCGGGAGGGCGCCAACGGCGCCGCTGCACCGCCCAAGCTGTGGGCCTGCTGCTCGCGCCGCTCCGTTTGCCGACTCCGCGGTGAGTGAAGCGTGAGCTCTCCGCCGTGCATCGGGTCTGCCCTGGGGCGGGAAGCGATCGGGACGGCCGTTGGGCTGTGTGCTTGGGGGTGGAGGAGCTGCGAGGGCCACCGTGGCTTGAGCTGCTCGGGTGTTAGAGACGGCTGCCTCCCGGCGCAGCTGCTTCCGCGGTTGCTCAGCGGTGCAGGGTACGGTCGCTGCAGGGCTTTAGGGGCCCGGGGTGGCCTGAGGCAGTGGTCGGACCGGGCAGAGGAAGGCGAATCGCTGCCCGGTTTTCACCTGGACCCGAGTCAGTTCAGTGGCAGTATCGAGCGGTCGCTCACCGCCTGTGGTATGAAAACTGTGTCACCAGGTAGTAGGTGGGCAGCTGTCGGTGAAGCTGCAGGCTCCTGTTCAGTGGTCCATCCATCCTGCTGCGGAGGGCTCGCATACTTTTTCTTCTGAAATAACAGCAAAGTGGGACTCGGGCCAGCGAACTGGCACTTAGTTGTCTTTGGCACGGCTCAGAGGAGTGACAGCCCCTGGAAAGCTGCCGGTGCTTCTCCAGCGCCTCAGCATCGAGAGTTCCTCTTCCTTTGCCATTAACTACATCTGTTATGCTTGAAGCAACTGTAATGTAAAACACTGGTAGGTCTAGCCTATTTTTTAAAGCTTCCAACTTCCTAAGTGACGTTTTGTTTATTGCAACAGAAGCCTCATTCTTTTTTTTTTAAGTGTTTGTCTAAACAAAATGCCCACTGGAGTTAAATGTTTCAGTAATTCCCGTCCCTGCCAGCCTGCCCACCTGTAAAGCAGGCTTCCTTTAGGAGAACCTGTGTGCAATGAGGATTTTTGACCAACTATGAAAATGTCTCAGTGTGCAAGTGAGTTCCTCCATGTCAGATTCCTTTGCAAAAACTGCAGGTTGGTGAATATCCATTCACTTATCTCCTGTTTTTGTTAGTCCTCAGGCTCCAGGGATGATGCTCTAAGGGACAAACGCATCCAGATCCTGTCCCGTGGGCTGCCAAAACAGAAGCCCATAGAAGGAGTTAAGCAGGTGGTGGTCGTGGCTTCTGGAAAAGGGGGAGTTGGAAAATCAACAACAGCAGGTAAGATTGGATTTTTAATTGTTTACTTTGCACATTTTCCAAAGTGAGGAATATTTGGGCACTTGTGTCGTCGTCTTGTAACTTGAGTCCTGCTAACAAGAGCCCTTCATCTTTGTCACGTGCTATTGCACTCACTGAGAACCTGTCTGGGTACAGGGGTCTTAGCTTTAAATGAGGCACAAGTCAAGCAGACAGCTTTGAAATAATGTGTTTGTAATAGTGTGGTGCTGTCCTGGGGCAGTCTGCTTGCTTAAGAGGCAATGTAAACTGAGGTGGAGGGGATCATAATGCCAGTGCATTGATGCTATTTCTCTTCCCTGTCAGCATAGCCATGCCTATACAGTCCTCCTCTGTGCTCTGTAGAGGATAGTAATGTGTAGAAGGTTTCAAAATCAAGTCTGTCCAATTTTCTCATCTGCTTGTATAGCTATTTCATAATCAAAAGGTGAAACAGTGGTTGTAAACTACGCAAATTGGTAAGAGCCTTCTGAAGCACCTTGAACTCTTCTCTCCGAAGAGACTAGATGAGGCACTTGGTGCCATGGTTTGGTTGATTAGATGGTGTTGGGTGATGGGTTGGACTTGATGATCTCGAAGGTCTTTTCCAACCTGGTTAATTCTATTCTATTCTAACATAAGGTTTTGAATTACTGTTTCTCTGACTGTGTAGTTCTCAAATAGTGGAACAAGATAGTACTGCTGAAATTTGCTTGAACTCAAAGGTGCCAGGCTAAGCAACCCCAGCTCCCTCAGCCTCTCCTCATAGGGCTTGTGTTCCAAATACTTCCCCATCTTTGTTGCCCTTCTCTGGACACATTCCAGCAACTCAACATCTTTCCTAAACTGAGGGGCCCAGAACTGGACACAGTACTCAAGGTGTGGCCTGACCAGTGCTGAGTACAGGGGCAGAATGACTTCCCTGCTCCTGCTGCCCACACTGTTCCTGATATAGGCCAGGATGCCATTGGCCTTCTTGGCCACCTGGGCTTGTTTATCAGCCATGCATGAAAACTGCTGTCTAATAAATATTAGAACAGACAAATATGATATCTCTAGTAAGAATAACTGTGCTTTAAAATAAATAATAAATTGCAGGTACTTTTTAATGTACATAGGATACACACATGGTAGTCTATACATAGCATAGACATTCCTGTATGAAGGCATGCAAAAGAATCAGCACTTGCATTTCTCAATGATGTACCTTTTGGTTGGTGGTTATAAATCATGGGCTGGGTGTTTCAGGTTATTGAAAATACCAAATGCCAGTCTATGAATAAAAAAAAAAAATTACAAAAGGAACTTAATTTGAACAGTAAATGAAGATTATCCTCTTCATACCTGCAAATAAATGTGCTAATTTAAGTTCTGCTAACTGGCATCTGCTTGTAATTTGTACATAAAGTGTGACACCTGTATGAATAATACTTGCAGCTGGGAGTTCATACCCCTGCATTTAAAAAAAGTAAATTGGGGTTCAACAGGCATTAAATAAGAGAGATGAAATGTAAATGAACCATTCAAGTACTGCTGTATTGGACAGCTTTTTGGTAATGAATGTATTAGCTCATAATATTGAGAAGAACAAGGAGTCTAGATTCTTGTTTATTGGAATGAGACTGAATTTCATTGTTGAGATGAAAACTGAAGATGATTTGTATGAGCAAAAGCTTTGCATGGCATCTTTGCTGCATTATCTGTTTAAAACTATGTTCTTCATAATGGGAGGTGGTGGGGAGCACATTTGATGACAACTTCATATACTCCTTTTGAGAGCAAGAGTTGAAAAGGAAGGAGGGTAGCACACAACTCTGATTTCTAAAGCACCACAGAAAATATCATCAGTCTTACTGTCTGCATTTCTCTGAAGGACTGTGAAGGCTCTTCATGTTCTTTCCTGCTGTGTATTTATGTTTTGATCTGCTGGAGGGTAGAGAGGCTCTGCAGAGGGACCTCGACAGGCTGGACAGATGGGCAGAGTCCAATGGCATGAGATTTAACACATCCAAGTGCCGGGTTCTGCACATTGGCCACAACAACCCCATGCAGAGCTACAGGCTGGGGTCAGAGTGGCTGGAGAGCAGCCAGGTAGAGAGGGACCTGGGGGTGCTGGTCGATGGTAGGCTGAACATGAGCCTGCAGTGTGCCCAGGCAGCCAAGAGGGCCTATGTTATCCTGGCCTGCATCAAGAACAGTATGGCCAGCAGGAGCAGGGAGGTCATTCTAACCCTGTACACTGCACTGGTTAGGCCGCACCTCGAGTACTGTGTCCAGTTCTGGGCCCCTCAGTTTAGGAAGGAGGTTGACTTGCTGGAACGAGTCCAGAGAAGAGCAACAAAGTTGGTGAAGGGTTTGGAACACAAGCCCTATGAGGAGAGGCTGAGGGAGCTGGGGTTGCTTAGCCTGGAGAAGAGGAGACTCAGGGGTGACCTTATTACTCTCTACAACTACCTGAAGGGAGGTTGTAGACAGGTGGAGGTTGGTCTCTTCTCCCAGGCAGCCAGTACCAGAACAAGAGGACATAGTCTCAGGCTGTGCCAGGGGAGGTTTAGGCTGGATGTTAGGAAGTTCTCTACAGAGGGAGTGATTGCCCATTGGAATGGGCTGCCTGGGGAGGTGGTGGAGTCGCCATCATTGAAGGTGTTCAGGAGGAGACTTGATGGGGTGCTTGGTGCCATGGTTTAGTTGATTAGGTGGGTTGGATTGGTTGATGGGTTGGATGCAATGATCTTGAAAGTCTCTTCCAACCTGGTTTATTCTATGTATTCCATGATCTCTGTTTTGGGAGAAAGGAATATGCATTCTAGTTTGTCAGGGCCATCTCTCAAGCTGTAGCTCTTTCTGTTTCTTGCATATAGCTTACATACTGTATTCTCTGTTGCCTCTAGCTCTTTTTGGTCTTCTGAAACCAGTGCAGTCAATGGTTAAAAGAGGAAATTGTGTTCTAGGAAAATATTTTTTTCAATGCAGATTTAAACATTTTGGATGGATTTTGTCATTGTACAGGGTGACCTCTCTGCTCCTGCTGGCCACACTGTTCTGGTTATTCTGTTTCTAATGTCATTTACATTGAGATGTAACTATTGGAAGCTCTCTCTCAGAAAGAGTTCACTTAGTCTTTAAGGTATTTTTCTGATCAACCATGTCACAGATGCACACATGTTAAGTTGGCTCTCTACATGCCTGATTTGAGATCAAGAAGTTTTATTTGTATTGTTAGCTCAGTGTTCTGAGAATTCATCTGTGAGTTTGAATTTGGAAGTTATAAAGACAAAACTAACAAACCTTCCCAGACTTACACTGATTGCAGGAACACTGACTCAGATCTCCCTGTGCATAATTCTTGATACTGGTTGGCTTGTTTAGCGTGGGTGGAGATACCATAGTGACTTTTCTTATGGGTGACTTTTCTCACTGCTGTCAAGTTTTAAAACATATATATAAAAAAGTTGTATTAAACTTGGAATGTGTCTACTAATGTGGAAAGTGTCTACTCTGCTCTATTGCACTCCTGGTTATGGGAACTTAGTAGTTAGGTCCAACATGATTAGGGTTCAGTTAGATCCTGTGCTGCATCTGTACACTGTTTTGGAACTGACAGTAATACAAAGACAACGGAGTGCAAAAACTGACTAGGATTCAGCAGACAACATGAGGTGTCCAGCTAGATACCCAGCTACAAAATATAGGTTTTCTCACTACATTATTCATCATAGTATTATAGAATTGTTAGGGTTGGAAGGGACCCCGAGGATCACATAGTTCCAATCCCCCTGCCATGGACAGGGACCCCTCACACTGCATCAGGTTGTTCAGAGCCACATCCATCCTGGCCTTAAAAACCTGCAGGGATGAGGCATCTACCACCTCCCTGGGCAGCCTGTTCCAGTCTCTCACCACCCTCATGGTGAGGAACTTCTTCCTAATGTCCAATCTGAATCTACCCAGTTCTATTTTTTTTCCATTCCCCCTAGTCCTGTCATTACCTGACACCCTAAAAAGTCCCTCCCCATGGATCATACTTTAATGTTTTGCACATGGTAAGACAGTGTGCAGAGTAACTTGCTGCTTCCTTTGTGCCTGCAAATTTTTTGCACATCTTCTTCAGTTTGTCAGCCTGTTAGCAACCATGGACTGAAATGTGAGTGCTGCTGACACAAGCTAGTAATACTGTAGAGGTACAAGAAACCGAGAACCGAAGTGGTGAATGCAATTACTAAGTGTGATGTATTTATATTATATTTTATCTTATTAGCAGTGATAGCTTTGTCAATATTTAGGAATTAAGTTTTCTTGCACTTAATCTTTTTTTGTGTTTTTGTTTTTTTTTTTCTTTCTTTCCCTTTCCTCTTTCTTGCAGTAAATCTAGCCCTCGCCCTAGCAGCAAATGATTCGGTAGGTGAACATCTAATTATCAGCCTTAACGAGAAGCCTGTGTTTCATAAATAAAATGGTTACTGCCAAGGGCAGTCACATGCATTAAATCTAAGTATTTGCTCTGACAGTTAATTTCTTTATTTGTTTTTCATGGTCTTTTGAGTTAATATGAATTTGTTTGCATTTTATCAGTGCCGTGAATGACTTAGTAGCTCTCATCCTTCATCTGTGTTTGGCTGTGTCCTTATGTGTGTATGAGTTAAGCTGCAGTTCTGGAAGGATGTATGTGGAGGTTCTCTTTGATCCTGCTGTGGCAGCGGGAATTAGACTGGATGATCCTTCCAGGTCCCTTCCAACCCCTAACATTCTGTGATTCTGAGGTTGGAGACATGTAATAACCTATCACTTCAGAGCACTGATTTGCAGAAAGTAAGACTATGTGCTGGATGGTGTCTAAAATATATTTTTTCTTTTAGAGCTCTAAAGATTGACTTTTTGTCAAGAAACTAATGTGTAAAGAATGTTTATAAACAGCTGAGGTAAATATGGAGCTACATGTCTTCCCTAAAGACTGGAAATACATTTTTTCAAGTGCAAAAATATCATTGCCCAGTTTGGCATTGCTCAGACTGTTACTTGGACTATAAATAGAGCATGGGAGCCATTCAAGTGTGAAAACAACAGGTCTTCCTTAGGTCCACCTGCTGCTGTAAGCTGGGACTAGTTCCATTGTGCACATTTATTGGCACAGGACCTAACTCAGAAGCAAGCTTCACTTCTTGTGTAAGGGTGTGTAATACAGGTTTTGTACTGATGAAGTAACTTAAACATAGAGCATCCTCAAGTACTACAATCTGGCATATTTAGCATCTTTTTATTGTGGAAGATGAGTAAGAGAACACAACAGGTAGAAAAAGTGAAGTTTACATGCAGTCTGCCTGCTTGCTGTAAGAATGTTGTGAATGATTAAAAAAGCATTCCCTGAACTCAGTCATACTTGATAAGAGGAGAGTATTTAAAGCTGTTACATGATATATGTACTGTTTGTAATAAATCTGATCTTGATATTTCACAGTTTGTAATCCTGTGTTTTAAGTAGGCTGCTGGAGTTAATTTGATTTCAGAGGAAAAAAAAAATCTGTCATCTTGAAAAGCAAAACTGCTTGAATGGCTGCTTCTAATTAACTTTAAAACATGGCATAAGCTGTAATACTTTTACAAAATGAATGTGATCCTGCAGTGTGAGCTGTGTTGTGCATGGTCATTGAGTAGCTCCATGGAAACCACATCAAGTGAATGCGTGTAACTTTCTGTACCAGCTTAAGTGTTTTTAGGATTCTGCCTGCTACTTCTTAAACAGGCAGTTTTCTGCATTGTTTGAGTTTATATTTAGGCAAAGCATCTCCAAGTAATTCAGGCATACACAAGTTTTAGGATTATGCCCTTTGATGGGAGTTGAACATGGGGCTTTAAACATCATAATGTGATGCACAGCTTCAGTAGCCCATTAAAATGCTTGTAAACCACACAAGAGAGAGCAGAGTCTAGAATGATTGGAAAATCAGGGACTGGGAAATAATTCTGATGAAATCGAGCCAAGAAAGTTAAGTAAACATAGAATTCAGTAGTCATTTCTTACTATGTGGTGGTATAAAGTTGGAGGAAAGCATGTTCATCGATGAAGAGCAGCTGAAATTGATGAAGGAGCTGTGGCTTGCATGAACTGATGGTCACAATTAGCAGCCTGCTTAGAAAATACGACATTCAGGTGGGTTGACTAAACTCAGCTCCATGTTGTTTGTTCATGTGTGAGGTGTGGGTGGCTGTTGTTGTTGTTGTTGTTTGTTTTGTGTAATTTTTTTTTTTAAGATACTTCTGGGATACATCTTCTTTAACCTGTGGGCCTGAGTTTGCTAGTCTGTCCATTTATGTACTCCCATTGATTTCAGTTCACTACTTTCATGACTCAAGGTTATTAAATGAATATCCCTGGGACTGTGATCCAGGCTTGGAGTGTCCAGTGCTCTGAATCGTAGGGATTGTTGTAGTGCTCAGTTCTGCTACATGACTTAAATGGTAGAAAAGCAGACCCTGGAAATTACTGAGCTGTCACCTCACCTCTGTGGTTGGGAAGATTGTAGAACAGATCCTCCTAGCTATGCCAGAGCATGTGGAGAACAGTGAGGTCATTTGAGACAGCCAGCACAGCTTCACCAAAGGCAAGATGTGCTTCATCAACCTGGGGGCTTTCTGCAATGGGGTGACTATACCAGTGGACAAGGGAAGACTGGTGGATGTAATTTCTTTGGACTTCTGCAAGGCCTTTGACACAGGCCCACACAACATCCTTCTCTTTAAACTGGAGGGATAATAGATTTGATGGGTGGACTGTTCAGTGGTAAGGAATTGATTGGATGAGTGTAGTGGTTAATGGCTCCATGTCCAGATGGAAATGGGCATCTAGTGGTGTCCCTCAGGGGTCTGTACTGGGACTAGTGCTGTTCAATATCATCATCAGTGATACAGACAGTGAGATTGAGTGCACCCTCAGCATGTCTGCTGATGGTTGACAAGACTGAGGGATGGGATGCCATCCAGAGGGATCTAGGCAGTCCAGAGAAATGGGCTCAAGAGAACCTCATGAGGTTCAGTAAGGCAAAGCAGAAGGTCGTGCACCTGATTTGGTGGTCCTTGTTACCTATACAGGCTGGAGGATGATGAAATTGAGAGCAGGCCTGCAGAAGAGGACCTGGGGGTGCTGGTGGATGAGAAGCTAGACATGAGCCAACAGTGTGCATTTCCAGCCCAGAGGGCAAATCATATCCTGGGCTGCGTCAAAAGAAGTATGGCCAGCAGACTGAGAGAGGTGATTCTGCCACTCTGCTTTGGTGAGACCTCACCTTCAATACTGTGTTCAGCTCTGGAGTCCTGAACACAGGAAGGACATGGATCTGCTGGGAGCAGATCCAGAGGAGGGCCACAAAGGTGATCAGAGGGTTGGAGCACCTCTCCTACAAAGACAGATAGTTTTTCAGTATGGAGAAGAGAAGGCTGTGGGGAGACCTACTAGCTGCCTTCTGGTACCTGAAGGGGGCCTACAAGAAGGCTGGAGAGGGACTGTTCAGGAGGGCCTGTAGCAATAGGGCAAGGGGGAATGGTTTTAAACTGGAGCAGGGTAGATTTAGGTTAGACATCAGGAGGAAGGTCTTCACAGTGAGGGTAGTGAACTACTGGAACAGTTTGCCCAGAGATGTGGTGGAAGCCCCATACCTGGAGACATCCAGGGTCAGACTTGATGGGTTCCTAAGCACCTAAATCTAGTTAAAGATGTCCCTGCTCACTGCATGGGGATTGAACAAGATGACCTTTGAGGGTCCCATCCAACCTGATACATTATGTGATTCTATGGCATAAAGGAGGAGACTGTTTCCTGGAGTCTATTGGTGTCTCCTGCTGAAGTTTACAGGGAATTTCTTTGACTTCAGATGTGTAGCAGTAGACCTCTTCATTTTACCTTTGAAAAATACTGAGTGTGCATCACCTTCCCATCGTTTCCCTTCCTTCATTGCTATTGTAAGTTCATCTTTCTGAGGAAGCAATAATGATTCTGTTAGTAGATCAGGGCTTCAGAAGCCTTCTGCAGTTTCATTACAGCCCTTCCATATCTTATAAGCAAAGTATAGATTTATAGAAAGTGATGCTTGAACTTGGTGTACTGTTCAAAGGAGGGAAGAAAGGACATGTCAAGAAAGATAGGTCATCCTGACAATAAAGATCTGTGCTTGCTTCATTAGATACAGTCTATTTCTATTACAAGTTCCATGTTTGTAACTAGATATTCAAAGCAACTAGTGTACTGGAGCTAAATGACTTTAAAAATAATGTTATCTTCTGATCTTTCAAGTGTTCTTTTTCTAAATTATCCAGGTCACAGACTATTGAGAATGGCTGTTTTCTGGTGAATGAGATCTGTGGAAGATGCTTTCAGAGGAGACTGGATTAGAGTAGATTCTTGCTGCTTTCAGTAACAGCTATGACATCTTCTTGTTGTTTGATAGCATCGTGAGCTGGAAGAAGATTAACAATTGCTGTATAAAGGATTTTTTTGTCCTCTCGGTAAAAGAAAGCTTCCTTCCATCTTCTCTGAAAAGTTTCCTTCCTATGGTTAAAAACCAAAATCAACCCCCCCTGTTTCTATAGACACATAATTACCTTTTTTTTTAAACACAGAAGTTTTTTCAGTTACACTGATGGTCTGAAATATTAAGGCATCGACAGAGACTTAGGCATCGACAGAGACTTGGACATTGTCATTGGCTCACAGCGTTGTTGGCAGAGCTGGGCTGAGAATTCAGGAGTTGAAGCCTTGCATGCTGCCGCTCAGTCTGTGTGGCATATTTTTATTTCATGGCTACAGAGTAAATAATTCAAGAGAGAATTTCATTTGGATGCTTAGATACCACGTCCAAGACACAGTAGGCTCTTTGGGAGTTTTGGTTTGGGTTTTTCTGACACAAAGCCAGGGAAACAAGCAGGGCAAACTCTTAATCCCTTTCTGGAATACTAGGCTTCTGTTACCCTGGGTTACCTGTTGTAGATGGATTAGTTAAGAATTGTATAAGCTCTTGTGCCTGTACCAAGACTTATAAATCTATACAGTGTTCTTTTTGTGTTAAGAAATAACATAAAGTTTTACCCCTGTGTCCTATTTTTAATTGCTTGCTTAGTTTGACAGCTGATTCTTTTCATTCTTTTGATGTACCATCAGTCAGTTGTGCCTCCCCTAGGAGCACTTGGGAAGAATTTTTGGGTGTTGTGCCAGGACGATTCATATTCAGACTAGAATGACTATTTATGAAAGCTGCCTGGCCAGAGACGATTTATTATAGTAGAAAAAAGTTGAATTAATAGATGGCAGCAATAATAGGATAGAGATTGCTTGTTTATGAACAGAGTATTTTAGTGAGCAAACACCAGCTGTGCATGACTAAGGATGGCAGAGATCCAGTTGGGAGACTGCACTGCATGCTTGTGCTGTCTCCATGAGGCAAGCTCCCCAGTCAGATTTCCTTTGGCTCTCCTGTTCTTTCCAGGAAGATTTACATTTTTTCACTATAGGATGAAATGGTTTTTGTGTTGTGAAGGACGGAGGAGCAAGAAGTAAAACCATATGGAACAAATTAGCATGTAAGCATAAGCAAATGGCTCCTGCCTGCAGTCAGGGGGGCGCATGATTGAAGGCATCAGTTTAAACTCTAGCTCTGTGTCAGGGGATTTGGGTCAAGCAGACCAAGACCAGATATTGAAGTACATCAAGGGTGATTTTTATCTTAGGGAGCGGCCTTTGTTTTCCCAAGCAAACCCCCCGGTTGCTGAGCAACGTAGTGTTTTAAATATAATCCCGTCAAAGCCCTTCCACGTCTGTGTAGGGAGGGAGGCGGCCGGCAGGGGGAGCGCCGGGGGGCGAGCGGAGCCGGGCAGGACACCGCAGGACGCCGCAGGACTCCCTTGCGTTGCGCTTAACCTGAGGCAGTAAAAGGCCAAGCACTTTGTCTTGTAATGTAAATAAAGCTGGGGAAAGGTGATGATTAGCTAAATGAAAAACATCGATTCAGACAATATCACACTCAAATATTTACTTTTTTTTTTAAATTAAAAAAAATAAAGGCAAACAGAAAATCGCTGTTGATATCTGCCTGTTGCATACACGGGTAAGAGGTTCCTCCCAAATGACTGGTAAGTTACAGCATGGAAATCGTGTAGTTAGCAGAATCTTCATGTGAATTCCCTGAATATAAAATTAGATTTAATTATTTCAAAATGTGTATTAAATCAAGCAACACACTTCAGTTTTAAAACTACTCAAGTCTATTTTCTTCACGTTCCAGCTTTTTGTCACATATTTGGCTCCTGTAATTAAACTGTTTCTCTGCAGTATAATACTTGTCTGCTGTGTTAATAGATGACATCACAGTGTATATACATTTCTTTCTGGTAAGGAGAAAAAAAAAAATCCTTGATGGGAGAACAAGTAGATCTAGCAGAATTTAGACAATAATGGGCTCTTCACTGAATAATTATAACACAAAGGCAAGTTTTGACTTGTTTTGTCCTCCTCCTGTGCAGCTTTCCAAATTATTAGTGCTTGATTTCTAGGCATCTTTACCTTTGTGGCTTAGAGAATCAGAAACTTTAATTGCTGTAGATAAGGTGTTCATGCTTGTCTCTTAATGCTGAAAAGTGTCAATAAGGCTGAAGATGCCAGTCAGAATTGATTTGGGTTATCTTGCAATGGCAGCTCAGCTTCTAGATCAGCTGAGAAAACAAAGCTTTAAAAATCTTAACTGTTTTTCAAGTGAATAAAGGAGTGAAGTTAATAGTATTTTTAAGCAAGGGCCAATTAGAATGTTTTATCTTAATCAAATTATTATATACTTAATTTGAGAAAACAATATTTACTTAAAAAAAATTTATATAGAGGTAATTTAAAAAGAGAGCACATACAGAGTTAATTACCTGCATTATGTTTTGGGATTGGTGTTGTATTGAAATGTTTTTTTTCCTCCATAGGATACCTAATGTGCAAAAAGGCTAAACAAGGCTGAACTACTGGTATCTGATTATTTAGAAATCTGACTAGGAGCTACTGCAGACTGTTCTGGAAAAAGGTGCCAGAGAAGTTCTGTAGCTGATGAAAAATTAGTTCTTTATATGAAGGACAAGGGCTTTTAAATCAGTGGAAGAGCGAGTGTTTAAAACAAGTCTCCATTTCTAGGATAGAGTGCCAGAAAACCCCAGGGGTACTTATTTTACTTTAATCCAATTTACAGCTAGACACTTAAATAGTGTGCAGCTCAAAGGGTTAGAGAATTATGGATTAAAAGATGGCTATTCAGTGTGTCAGTATGTCAAATGTGGAGTCCAGAGCCTCTCCTGATTTTAAGTTTCCTTTTGTTCCATGTGTTGCTGCTTGTAGTTTGGGATTAGCTTTAAGTCTGTAATGTTATTAAAAGGGTAAATTGAGAGTCCTGGTGGTGGATTAAGAGCATGCTCTATAAAAATAACTAGCACCTTCACTTAGCAAAGCTGAAATCTCTGTCTTTGGAGTGGGCTGCAACTGCTGAATATTGGGAGCACCTCTAATGTAGGGAATTCTTCACCATATAGAACGACAGCTCATTAACCTGTGCCTCCATCCCTCCCAGGCTGAACACCAGGGAATTCTGGTGGTCTGCAGAATTTACTTCAAAGTACAGTACCATCCACTAATGTCTAGTGGGGATACATGTGCCCTATCAAGTATGGAAAAAAGTTTCAGAAAAGATGAGCAAAAATAAAATGAGTCTTTTCAAAGAGTCTCTGGATGTTTAGCAGTAAGATAGGCTGTGTTGATTAACAGCTATTTATAGCAGCTTTTTGTAAGAGTATTACTATTTTTTCCCCCCTCTGCTGGTATGAAGTCTTTTATCAGGCTTGTTCCTCAATAAAACATTAGTCAGCTTGTAGAAAATCAAAGAATATCACCAAATTCTCCACTGAGCACAGAATTATGTGAACGGGCCATCTGTGATAGATGAATAGAACTGGTTGCTTTTGGTGGAAAAATCTTACTGGAAAATGTAATTGATGCCAGAGTTAATGTTACCTGAAAGACTCAAAATAGAACCTACATACAGAAAGTGCATTGGGGAATCTAAACAACACTTGAGGGTTTGCTAAAATAGTTACCAAGAGTAAGGCTATGGATCATTTTGTCATTGGCATGGGCTTGTAGCATCTGTACAAGGACCCTGTGTAGTCAAACTCAAATGCTTAAGAGAACAGAAATAATAGTAATTGAGTGATTTTGAATCTGTATAAGGAAGAGCAAAGGAGGCAGAATTTACTTCTCTTTTTCTTTCTGTAGAAAGACATCTTTCTGACAGTATATAGAGGAACTGGGTCTAATATAGCCTTCAACAACTTACTTTAATTTTCCCTTAAAAATGATGCATTGCAGCTACATTCAGAGCTTGCAAATCATTCAGAATACAGCTATCTTGCAAATCTCTCTCACTCCTAAGGCAGTGGCCAATTTCAAAGGCTAAGCTGAACTTTAATTACATTGAGAATTTTGTCACAGAAATTAAAGGAAAGGATCTTTTTAGTGAGGTTATCTTTGCCTGTAATTTGTACACTGCAAAAAAAAAAGATGAAGCTGTAGGATTGTCATCTTTCAAGGTTATATGCAAGAATATCTTCCTGTCAGTGTTTTGGTTTCTTGTACAGACAGAACCTATACCTGGTGATTTTGAATGCTTGTTTTCATTTCTTGGTATAGGTGAGAGAGGTTTCTAAACTGGCATGAAAACTCCACTGTATTTGGTTTAGGGTAAGAGATGCAGTAACTGTCAGGTTTATTATTTTAGCTTGAAACAAAGATCAACTGTGTTATTTGGAGGAGCAGTTGAACTTGCAAAGTCATCCAGGATAATTAAGGGATCTTTTTGTCCAGTGTGCATGTATTTGTTTCAGGTCAGTTAGTACATCTGTAGATACATTTCTGCTGATCCCTAGGAACAGGTGGCCTATGGTGGTGAAGATCTAACTATACCCAGGAGGTCATTAAGTCAATTTAAATATTTTAGACCACCCTAAATCTTAAGTCTCTTTAGGCTGAAAACTAAACTGGAGCAAGCTGTAAGATCATTGTAGTTAGTCAGTCAGTGGATAGTCGCGATGCTTTGTGGGGAAAACCCCTCAAAATGTTGAGGGACAGGATGTCAGTCTGGTTTAAAACACTGCGTAGGTTTTTCTGCAAATACTTGCTTTCATTTGAGAAGGAATTAGATGGCACAGCCTTTAGATGATGTTTTGATGGGTTTGATTAGCTTCTGATAGATAAAGGGACTGAGTCATGAATCTTTCTAATCTGTTAAAATAAGTGTTTTGTACAATTAAAAAATAATGCTGTTGTTGATGTCTTTGAAACCACCTCCCTGGGCAACCTGTTCCAGTGTTCCACCATCCTCATAGTAAAGAACCTGTTCCAGCCAATTCCTTATCCGCTGGACAGTCCTCCCATCACATCCATATCTCTCCAACTTGGCAAGCAGGATGTTGTGGGGGACTGTGTCAAAGGCTTTGCAGAAGTCTAGAGAGATCACATCCATTGGTCATCCTTTATCCCCTGACATAGTCACTTTGTCCTAGAAAGCCATTAGGATGGTCAGGCAGGATTGGCCCCTAGAAAAGCCACGCTGGCTGTCTTGAATCACCTCCCTGTCTTCCATGTGCCTTAGCATGGCATCTAGGAGGATCTGTTCCACGATTAGACTTTTCAGACAAGGCCTTAAACATACTTGCTTGCAGTTTTGCAAAATGTTGAACAGTTAGCTTTTTATGTTAGAGAAACTTGATGTTCAGCACTTTAAAGGGCTTGCTCTTCTTAATTTGCAGAACTTGGTAATTGGGTAGTGTGTCTTGCCATCTGTAGGAAAAATAGTTTAATTTCCACCAAGTATGTTTGTATATCTCTAAAAAAGCGTATAGAAGGTTGTAAGTCTAGACTACATTGTTGAAATCATTTTTATTTGAAGTTTATTGCCTGGTGTACCATATGGAGTTGAATAAACCCATTTTTTTTAACCATTGTTTTGTGTTAAGTGCCTTTGATTAAAATGTTGTACTTGCTTTGCTGGCTTCTGAGACTTGCATCGCAGTGTTTTCAAGGTGTCTGCAAAAGTTTGCTGTGACTGCTTAAATGGAGGATGAAGATACGTTTTTCATGCTCCTCGTGTTCAGTAGTCTAATTCAAATGGCCCTCAAATATATTTACAAACATTGATTTATTTTTTTTTTTTAATAGTAAAATTTGATACCTTTAAAAAAAGTAAAAATACTATTTCTGCATAAATTTGCATAGAGAGTAGATTCCTTATACTCTCTGTTAATACAAAGTCTGTGGCACACAGTGCAAGTAAGAAAATGTGAAAGCATTTACATATTGAAAACGTAGATGCTATGAAGCTGTCTGGCTTCACTTGAGGAGATACTTATATATTTCATACTTCAATTACAATTTAGGAAGAAAGGAAGCAGTGGTAACTTATGTCTAAAATCAAGCTAATATTTTTATTTCTCTGGGCAATTTTGAGGTTTTGCTCAGCTAAATATATTAAGAAAGACATTTTGACAAATGTGGTTTGTGTATGTGTGTCTTTACACAGACAAAAGAAGTTGGTTTGCTTGATGCAGACATATATGGACCTTCAATTCCAAAGATGATGAACTTAAAAGGAAACCCAGAATTAACACCAAGTAAGTGGAAGTAGTGTTTGTTTTTCATTTCAGTTCAGGAATTCTGTTCGCTTCTGTGCATTTCTAACTCTTTTGAGTAGATGAAGCTGTGGAGTAGCAACAATGAAAGTTCTGACGGAGTAGCTGACATTGAGATGATTTAATTGTGAAAGCAGAAGTTTGGAGGGTGTGGGATGATGTAATTGTGAACTTAAGGGATTCCTTTAGTAAGTGACAGATAGGATAAGCGTGAGAGGAACTGACCCATCCTAGATGTGTGTATATGGTGTGCATATATACATGTAGAGATATAAAATAGGGACTCTGGTGGTTTGAGATTTAGTGTTACTTTCTGATTTCTCACTACATCTTGAGGAACATAACATAAAATCTGAACAAACACTGTCTTGTACAGTAATTGTGCAAAACCAGGAAGATGTGTTAAGGATGTGCATTAACAACGCATGCATAGCACTGAGTCGGTCAGCCAAAAACATTATTTTTAATAGCATAGCAACAAAACATTACTGTTCAAGCTTCAGTATGAGACCTTGAATAGAAAATGAATCTGTAAAGTAATCCTGGGAGATGGTGAGCACTCTTACATTCTTTGATTTCTAGTTCTTTTCTCACATGTAGCAGTTGAAAAGGGATTACGGATGCCTGGTACCATACAGAATAAATCCATGCAGCAATTACAGAATAGAAATTATTGTAGTTATGCTATAATTTAAGTTTTCAATATTAATTAGGAGTTCTTAGTGAGCAGAGAGTCTGTATAGTTGGAAGATACCCCATTAATTTAATTTTGCACACTGTAGTACATGGGTAAGTCTGCTAACATTTAATAGGGTGTCATTCAAAATAGTTCAACTAAATGGGCAGGGAAATATTGGTTAGCAAGTTCACAAATGAATTTAATTAGCTAATGGAGGGTTATCTAGCTGTGGAATAAATATTAGCATCAGCTACCATATACACACAGGGCAGTGCTTAAAACACAAGTTACAAAAGCATTACTTCTGTCCTTTCTCCAAGTAATATGCCTAAAAGCTGTTTTATGGCTTAGTGGACTGCATACATTTTTCTTGGTGGTTTTTTTCCCCCTTTAAAAAAATAATCTACCATTTACTAGCTGGCAGTGAAAGCTGTTGTACTGCCAAAAATATACTGCCATTTTGCCATGTAATTTGAATGGTTATGAAGGTTTTGGTCAGCTTTTATCCTTTGACTGTTGAGTGCTCTCTTCATATTTCAGAGCTTAGTTTCCATTTTGTGATGTCCTTGGTGTCTTTTATTTCATGATTGATAGATTCATAGAATGGTTTAGGTTGAAAGGGACCTTAAAGATCATCTGGTGCTGATGCCCATGCTGTGGGCAGGGACACTTTCCACTAGTGCAGGTTGCTCAAGGCCTCATCCAACATGGCCTTGAACACCTCCAGGGAGGGGGCATCCGCAACCTCTCTGGGCAACCTGTTCCAGGGTCTCACCACCCTCACTGACTTGGTGACAAATTGAACTGTGTGTCATTTGTTTTTTCTTGGGTTTGTTTTCTTTATTTTTTTGGGCTATATTTATTATTATTGCTACTTCTACATTTTAGTTATTAAATTGTTCTTAACTTGCAAGTTTTACTCCTTTCTGATTCTCCTCCCCATCCCACTGAGGGTCAGAGAGTGGCTGTGTGGTGCATAGTTTCTGGCTGGGTTAAAACCATGACAGAAGGATACCCAGCTCCTGAAGGAAGTATTTACAGGTGTGCACTTGTTAGCTGCTGTTAAAAAAAAAATAAACAAAAATCCTCTAGACAATTAATTAATTAAAATTTTACTCTTCATTATACATAAGCTCATACTTAGCATTACAAAAATAGTATCACGGTATCACCAAGGTTGGAAGAGACCTCAAAGATCATCAAGTCCAACCTGGCACCACAGACCTCATGACTAGACCATGGCACCAAGTGCCACGTCCAATCCCCTCTTGAACACCTCCAGGGACGGTGACTCCACCACCTCCCTGGGCAGCCCATTCCAATGGCGAATGACTCTCTCAGTGAATATCTTTCTCCTTACCTCGAGCCTAAACTTCCCCTGGCACAGCTTGAGACTGTGTCCTCTTTTTCTGGTGCTGCTTGCCTGAGAGAAGAGACCAACCCCTTCCTGGCTACAACCACCCTTCAGGTAGTTGTAGAGGGCAATGAGGTCTCCCCTGAGCCTCCTCTTCTCCAGGCTAAGCAATCCCAGCTCCCTCAGCCTCTCCTCATAGGGCTGTGCTCAAGGCCTCTCCCCAGCCTCGTTGCCCTTCTCTGGACACGTTCAAGTGTCTCGATGTCCTTCTTAAACTGAGGGGCCCAGAACTGGACACAGTACTCAAGGTGTGGCCTAACCAATGCAAAGTACAGGGAGACAATGACTTCCCTGCGCCTGCTGGCCACACTATTCTTAATGCAGGCCAGGATGCCATTGGCCTTCTTGGCCTCTTGGGCACACTGCTGGCTCATGTTTAGGCGGCTGTCAATCAGCACTCCCAGGTCCCTTTCTGTTTGGCAGTAAAGGAGAGAAGCATAAGATGAGAAATGTAGTGTAGTAATTAAAGCCTCTTGCTGAGAGCAGTCCTTTTTGGATAAATGGCAAATCAATTTTTTTCTAAAGCCTATTGCAATACAAATTACTGAAACCGGTAACCTGAAAAAAATACATTTCAAGTGCTTGAAAAGGGAAGCGTGTTACTCTTCTTGTTGTTGATCTTGCAGTGTGGTAATTCCAAATGCTTTGATATGGATTATGGTTAGCAAATATTCATTACATTATAAAGTTTACTCTTAGAGATACAAATGGGGGCTCTGCTTCAGCTTTCAAATTGCAGAATGGTTTTGTTCTAGTGACATGACAGATGAACATTTCGTTGTACGTACATAAACAGAAAAGAAATTATGCATTTATTTGGTTTGTACTCTGAGCATATTTAACTTTTTGTTTATTTCAGAGGAATAAATGCTTCCATTCCTCTTCTCTGCTAGAAGCAAAATCAAAGAACTGCCACTAATTCTGACGTTTCTGACTGTTTCTATACTGCAACTTCACTTCCATGGCTTTCTCTCTGTGGGTTTCTTGCTGTGTTTCCTATCTTTCCTTCCCCTTCTCTTTCAGTACAGTGGAGTGCTTTTCAGAATTAAGAAACAGAGCAAAATGCATCAAAAATAGAGGAAAAAAAAAGGGATTTAATCCTTTTCCTATAGGGCCCAGAGACTAAGAGTGGCAGTAAGAGTTTAAAAGCTATCATCTCTTTGCTTTGCCTTAGTTGGTAGTCATAATATTATAAAGTCTATAGAACATTGCTTTACCCAGGGTGAAATTAGAATAAAATCACAGAGGGATGTTTGAGGGCATAAATGTGAAATGCAAAAGGAATATTTAATATACACAGAGACACTGTTAAAAAAAGTCAAGTGTCAAAAAGAGTCAAAAAGTTTGCTGAATGTTACCTCTGTCATCAGTGTCTAGGGGCCAGGTTTTGTTTTGCTTTGTTTTTTACAGGAAAATGTACATATAATCCTGGGAATAGGTTTTTCTTCTGTGTCTTTTAGTCTACATTTATTTTATTTTTTGGGGGTGGGTGTCTTGATTATGATATTGAACCCACAAAGCCTTAATTGACTGAAGTGTATTGAATTCTGTAGTTTTGCTTTGGAAGCGATGAAAGTCCCTAGTTAACTGGAATGCTTTTTGAAGTTGAGTCTTGAATGGAAGGTATTAGTAGGTAATACCTTGTGATTCCTGCTTCTCCCTGTTCTGCTTTACCCTTGTCTGTCACACTCAGTGTCAGAGGGCAGAAGGGCTCTGCAGAGGGACCTTGACCGACTGGACAGATGGGCAGAGTCCAATGGGATGGCATTCAACAAGTCCAAGCGCCGGGTGCTGCACTTTGGCCACGGCAACCCCATGCAGAGCTACAGGCTGGGGTCAGAGTGGCTGAGAGCTGCCAAACAGAGAGGGACCTGGGGGTACTAATTGACAGCCGCCTAAACATGAGCCAGCAGTGTGCCCAGGTGGCCAAGAAGGCCAATGGCATCCTGGCCTGCATTAGGAATAGTGTGGCCAGCAGGCACAGGGAAGTCATTGTGTCCCTGTACTCTGCATTGGTTAGGCCACACCTTGAGTCCTGTGTCCAGTTCTGGGCCCCTCAGTTTAAGAAGGACATCGAGACACTTGGAACGTGTCCAGAGAAGGGCAACAAGGCTGGGGAGAGGCCTTGAGCACAAGCCCTATGAGGAGAGGCTGAGGGAGCTGGGATTGTTTAGCCTGGAGAAGGGGGCTAAGGGGTGACCTCACTGCTCTCTACAACTACCTGAAGGGTGGTTGTAGCCAGGAAGGGGTTGTCTTTTCTCTCAGGCAACCATCACCAGAACAAGAGGACACAGTCTCAAGCTGTACCAGGGGAAGTTTAGGCTGGAGGTGAGGAGAAAGTTCTTCACTGAGAGAGTCATTCGCCATTGGAATGGGCTGCCCAGGGAGGTGGTGGAGTCACCATCCCTGGAGGTGTTCAAGAGGGGATTGGACGTGGCACTTGGTGCCATGGTCTAGTCATGAGGTCGCTGAAGAACTTTCTCCTCACCTCGAGTCTAAACTTCCCCTGGCGCAGCTTGAGACTGTGTCCTCTTGTTCTGGTGCTGGATCTGAGGGCTTTTCAAAATTTGGGTTATATTAGCAGTTATATGGAAGACATTTGTGAGGAAAGGTGATGACAAGATAATTAAAACTAGTCCTGTGTTACTATCCTAAACTTAACGAGTCAGCAAATGCTTTAAAATGTACCAAAGATGTGGCTAAGTCACTGTGCTGTTTTCTTGTGCCAGGATATCCTTTTTTGCTTTTAGGTAGGACATAGCTGCAAAATATTTCCTTTAATGAAAAAGCTTTTACAGAGCTGTATTTCCTCTGCAGTCTGTTAGGGGGAGGGAAAAAGGTAGCCTCACTAAACAAGAGAAACAAATCTTTTGGAAAAAGCTGCATCTCCTTCTGTATTTGTTTCTCAAAGTTGAACTGTGAATAATGCTCTTTGAGTCTCATTGGTGGTTTGCCTTGGTTTAAGTATTTGTGATGTTTTCATGGTTAGATAACAGTGTTAGTGCAGGGTGTAATGGGAAATCACTGCCTTCCTTGTGTGGAGTTCTTCAAGCTTAAAATTGCAGCATTTCTGGGGCAACCCTGCACATAAACTTATAACACGGTGTGAAATCAAGCTTGAAGTCTCAATTAGTCTGTCACTTGCCATAGAATATTCTGGGCCTTCTGGCATAAGCAGTTAAAACACTGATTACAATTAGAACAACAATTTAAAATTTGTGACTCTCTTTTGGTGACAGAATCCTTTCCCCTCTGACATAGGTGGATGACTGTTTTACTGTGAGATACCCTGAGGTCCCATTGCTGTTTGTCCCCCTCCCGCCCTGCTGCATTTCTTTTCCCTTTGCCACGTTGTGGGTGGAACTCGCTTGCCTTTGCTTAGGAAAGCAGTACTGCTTTAAATATGCTGGAGTGATGTCTGGCACCTAGCTGCCCTGTCAGAAGGTATGGCTCTCTCCTGTGCCCTCTGACAAATCTGCTAATGCATCCAGAGTGGTAGGAGACATCTCTACACAAGTAAAGCTCAACCTTCTCGTTACTCTTACTGTCCAGTGTCTCCTTCCTCTTTCTCTTCTTTCCTGATCCTGTTCCTGCAAATCCTATATAGTCTGAAGCCTTTGTGTCCCTGACTATAACCTGGATCCTCCCATGACAGAACATTGATCATGGGAGGTGACTTCCAATATAAACAGCAAGTAAATTCCTTGTACTAACACATAGTGAGAGACACGTGGCAGTGACTTGGCTGGGATAAACAGAAGGTGCCGTGTGTGAGTTGCAATTCTAACATAGATTGTGTTAGAGCATTCTGTGGTCATGAAATTGTGCACAATTAAAAGCCTGATGCTGCAAATATTTTTGAGGTTTTGCAAGTGACCATGCTGAAAATCCATTTCAAGTTGTCCGTGTGTATGGCACTTCAATTGAGTTTAGAACAGAACAGAATTAACCAGGTTGGAAAAGACCTTTGAGATCATTGAGTCCAACCTATCATCCAACAGCATCTAATCAACTAAACCATGGCACCAAGCACCCCATCCAGTCTCTTCCTAAACACCTCCAGTGATGGTGACTCTGCCACCTCCCTGGGCAGCCCATTCCAATGGCCAGTCACTCCTTCTGTGAAGAGCTTCTTCCTAACGTCCAGCCTAAACCGCCCCTGGTGCAGCTTGTCTCAGATAATCTCATTTAATGTACTGGAATCCACAGACAATTCTGCAGCCTCTATCTCTGCCTAATGTTGTGGCTGTGAGGTTGTTGTGCCTTATATCATCTGCGTTTCAGCAGTGAGATGTCACTGAGATGTAAGAGGTGGAAAACAGCAATTTGTCTAAAAACCCCCAACTTAGCTAATGAGAGCTGTGCAAGCAGCAGCAGAGCCTCTAGCTTTTGGAGAAACTATGAAGAATTATCGACTTGCACAAATTTGGTGAAGGCATGCAGAGGTGTTACTCTGTAGGTTTTGTTTAAATGACATACTGTGAAACATGAAGGAATATTTAAACAGCTGAGCTGTTCAGAAATACAGTTCTAAAGCTATTGCTTTAGTGCTTGAATGTGAGAGGCTAAAATGTTAGTTGGAGTCTTGGGTATTGCAGACAACATATAACTTTCTGTGGCTTTTTCTGTTGTACCTGCTTTGTGCCTCAGTTTGCTTTTTCAGATTCTTATTCTTTCTGATATACTTGGGAGTTACAAGAGAATATATGTACCTTCAGCAGTGCATTTGTAAACTCTTTCGCTCTCCTGGATGTTTATCAGTTGTGCATTATAGGCCTCCTGTCCTGGGTTAACACAGGCTGATCTCACTATCCCCCCTCCCCCAACATAGGTAGGATGGAAAGTAACAAACCAAAAAAACCCCAAACAATAAACCAACTCTGGCTTGAGAGAGGGAGTTTTTCTGGGAATTATGCACAATTACCTTAGCAGAAAAGCACAGCAGAATGC
Source organism: Dryobates pubescens (assembly GCF_014839835.1). NCBI lineage: Eukaryota > Metazoa > Chordata > Aves > Piciformes > Picidae > Dryobates > Dryobates pubescens. The sequence goes on along the minus strand of NC_071616.1, from coordinate 41,068,375 downwards.
AGAAGCAGCAACACAGCCAGCAATAAAAATGGTTCCAGCCACCAAAGTGTGAGAAGACAGCCCAGTGGAAAAGAGCAACACCCCAAAATTGGAAACCAGAACCAGCAACTGGAACCAGAAGTACCTCATGTTATAATCTGAACTTCAAGCCCCATACTTTGCACCTGCCAGTACTTTCGCACCTCGAGTACTGTGTCCAGTTCTGGGCCCCTCAGTTTAGGAAGGAGGTTGACTTGCTGGAACGAGTCCAGAGAAGAGCAACGAAGTTGGTGAGGGGTTTGGAACACAAGCCCTACGAGGAGAGGCTGAGGGAGCTGGGGTTGCTTTTCCTGGAGAAGAGGAGACTCAGGGATGACCTTATTGCTCTCTACAACTACCTGAAGGGAGGTTGTAGACAGGCAGATGTTGGTCTCTTCTCCCAGGCAGCCAGCACCAGAACAAGAGGACAGAGTCTCAGGCTGTGCCAGGGGAGGTTCAGGTTGTATGTTAGGAAGAAGTTCTATACAGAGAGAGTGATTGCCCATTGGAATGGGCTGCCTGGGGAGGTGGTGGAGTCACCATCGTTGAAGGTGTTCAGGAGGAGACTTGATGGGGTGCTTGGTGCCATGGGTTAGTTGTTTAGGTGGTGTTGGATTGGTTGATGGGTTGGATGCGATGGTCTTGAAGGTCTCTTCCAACCTGGTTTATTCTATGTATGTATTCATTTTGAAGCTGGCATGACAGCAGCATGTTGTTGAATATCAGCAGCAGATTCGACTCGGCCCATGACACCTTTCAACACTGGAGATGCTTAAGTGGAGCCATGGCATTGTTAGCACTCTGGATCGTAGGTCTTCAAGTCCACATGATTCTTTAATAACCTAGAGCAGGTTTCTCAGTCCAGGTCTTGATTCCCTCATCTGTAACATGAGATAATTCCTCACTTTAGAAGCAGGTTGTTAGGTTAAAATATGCATTTTGAGTGTGTGAATGTTATGGAAATTGGGCTGGTGTGAAAACTAAGAATCAGGAGATGGGTTCAGAATGTAAATAAAGATAGTACAATGACTTCTTAGTGCAGGTGGCATGGTGTTCCTGTGTGTTGTGATTTTAATAAGTCTGTTTTGTTGTGTGTTGGATTTTTGAAGCTCTGTGGTAGGCATTAGATAACAGAGAAGGCAGTGTTGACAATACTCTGAAAGCAATGAGGAGTTAGAGATGTGACTGAGATCTCATTAAGATGAACCTTCTTTACATGTTTTCTGTTAGAAAACCTTCATGAGACCCAGGGTGAAGGAGGAGGAATGCCTGTTGCTTTTGATGAGACAAGGGTGATTGCCACAACCCACTGAAGCACTTTAGATTTGAGATAGTCTGAAGAATACTTTTTAGCAGTAGGCAAGCAGTGGGGTGCTCTGCAGCATTTTGTATTAGAGAATATGCAGAGCATTATAGCCAGAATATGCAGCAGGTTGGGAATTGTTCTTGTGCATTACATATGTTTGATAAAATCTTGCTGCTTGGAGCAGTGTGTAGTCCTTCTTGTTAACCAGAGGAAATAAGGTCTAGTTTTCAGAAAATGAAACTCTACTGTTGAGAAATACACAGTGTACATGTTTTACAAACAGAGAGGCCCCTTTGGCTACTCTGTAGGCTGGTGTTTGTGGACTTGCAGCAACTCTATCCACTGAGTACAGGGGCACAATGGCCTCCCTGCTCCTGCTGGCCACACTATTCCTAATACAGGCCAGGATGCCATTGGCCCTCTTGGCCACCTGGGCACACTGCTGGCTCATGTTCAGGCGGCTGTCAATCAGTACCCCCAGGTCCCTCTCTGTTTGGCAGCTCTCCAGCCACTCTGACCCCAGCCTGTAGCTCTGCATGGGGTTGCCGTGGCCAAAGTGCAGCACCCGGCACTTGGACTTGTTAAATGCCATCCCATTGGACTCTGCCCATCTGTCCAGTCGGTCGAGGTCCCTCTGCAGAGCCTTTCTACCCTCTAACTGATCAACATCTGTTCCTAACTTGGTGTCATCTGCAACTTGCTGATGACTGACTCAACCCCCTCATGTGTCCCTGCCCATGGCATTGGGGTTGGCACCAGATAATCTTTAAGGTCCCTTCCAACTTAAACTATTCTATGAATCTGTGATTATTTCTACAAAATTACGTGACTTGGATGTCCACTTACTTGATTGCTTTCATCCACAGAATTTAGCTATTTAATGTGTGTGCTCTTGGGTGTTATTTTGTCTGAATTTGGAGTTTGGCTTTGAGTGTACTGCATTATATTCACATTGGTTTTATTTTACTGTCACAGAATCACAGAATTAACCAGGTTGGAAAAGACCTTTGAGATCATCAAGTCCAACATATCACCCAACACCATCTAACTAACTAAACCATGGCACCAAGTGCCTCATTCAGTCTTATTTTAAACACTTGCAGTGACTCCACCACCTCCCTGGGCAGCCCATTCCAATGCCCACTCACTCTTTCTGTGAAGAATTTCTTCCTAACATCCAGCCTAAATCTCCCCTGGTGCAGCTTGAGACTGTGTCCTCTTGTTCTGTCACTGGTTGCCTGGCTACATGTTTGTATTACTTTGGGTGTATCAAAGTTTTCTGTCAAAATATGCATTATATTTCTTTTAATTGCTTAAAGTATTCTTTCTGTTTTCTGCTGATTCCTACCTGTGCATGCTGGTAAAATAAACCAGCTAGACCAAATAAAACCAGTTTTGGTTTTGTGTGTGTGCTCACCATTTTGAGGTAAGGTGTGAATTTAGATGGCAGGGACTCTAAAGAGGAGGTTTTGGCTTTTGTAAGGTTCTGTTTTGAATGTGCTCTCTTTTCCTTTTATTTTTGCATATGTGGGGTTTTTTTTGTGTGTTTATGTTTTGCTTGCTTGCCCCTTTGTCAGCAGAATGATTACAATCTTTCGCCCTCTTTTATTCTGTTGACACTGGGAAACACAGGAATATGGAACATGACAAGGCCATTACCTCTGCAGTGTTCAAATACACATCTTTTGTTGCTACAGAAATTTTAGGAGTCCTGCAGACTTCTGCCAGTCTAAAGAAATCTAGGACTTCTAAGGTGAAATTGTTGACAGCACATAGTTTAGAGGGGTGGCTTTGGAATCATAGAATCACTAAGCCTGGAAAAGACCTTTAAGGTCATTAAGTCCAACCATAACCTAACTGCTCTGACCACTAAACCATGTCCTGAAGTGCTACATCTACAGCTTCTTGAACACCTCCAGGGATGGTGACTCCACCACCTCCCTGAGCAGCCTCTTCCTATGCCTCACCACTCTCTCAGGAGAGAAGTTTTCCTAATGTCCAATCTAAACCTCCCCTGGCACAACTTAAAACGCATTTCCTTTCATCCTATCTCTAGTTACTTGGGAAAAGAGACCAACACTAGCCTCACTACAACCTCCTTTCAGGTAGTGGTAGAGTGTGGGAATGACAGTGACGAGCAGTGTGAGCAATCTGGCAGTTCAGGCCTGGAGCCTGACATGGTGGTAGGCCATGCTCAGTGTAAGTGCAGAGCCAGTTACCAGTATGCCAAAACAGTGCTGTGCCTGCAGCACTGTAACTGAAACAAGACGCTGGTAGCTAGAAACATAGTGAGTTATCTCGGGACAACAGGACATGCACCTGCATCAACAAACCTCGTGTCATCCATAGTTGGACCAATAATCTACAATAGTGTGATGTGTGGTCACTCATAGGGGACCAATGAGTCCATGCCAACAAGGCATACCAAGGTTATATAAACTGTAGCAGTTTCCTTGCTACACACTTCTTTTTCTGCCTGTCCTGTCTCCTCTCCTTCCATGCTTTACTGTGCCATGCTTTCGCCATAGGCCTGAGCCATAGGCCTGCAATACTGGAACAATAAAGGATCAATACCCAATCATATTGGTCAGCCGTATTGATTCCAAGAACCTCCATCGTCGCCATATCTGGCTAAATCTGGCACCCGACATGGGTAGAGAGCAGTAAGATCTCCCCTTAGCCTCCTCTCCAGACTAAACAACCCCAGCTCCCCCAGCCACTCCTCATATTATGCCCTCCAAATCCCATACTAACCTTGTTGATCTTCTCTGGACAGGCTCCAGGGTCTTCTCTATACTGTGTCACCCAGAACTGAACACAGGACCCAAGCTGTGGCCTCAGCAGGGCTGAGAACAGGGGCATAATCACTTCCCTACACCTTCTAGGCACACTGGTTTTGATCCAGGCCAGAATGCTGTTGTCCTTCTGGGGAGCCAAAGCAGACTTAATACAAGGAAGATTCCCCTAGATGCTGTTGTGCAGCTGAGAACAATCCTTTGATTCATTTTAGCCTGGAGAAGAGGAGACTCAGGGGTGACCTTATTGCTCTCTGCAAATACTTGAAGGGAGGTTGTAGACAGGCAGATGTTGGTCTCTTCTCTCAGGCAGCCAGCACCGGAACAAGAGGACACAGTCTCAGGCTGCACCAGGGGAGGTTTAGGCTGGAGGTTAGGAAGAACTTCTACACAGAGAGAGTGATTGCCCATTGGAATGGGCTGCCTGGGGAAGTGGTGGAGTTACCATCATTGAAGGTGTTCAGGAGGAGACTTGATGGGGTGCTTGGTGCCATGGGTTAGTTGTTTAGGTGGGTTGGATTAGTTGATGGGTTGGACACGATGATCTTGAAGGTCTCTTCCAATCTGGTTTATTCTATGTATAAGATCAGTGAATAGCATATTTAAAAAACCTCACAAAACTCAACAACAACAAAAAGCCAAGCCAAACCAAACCACCCCAGCCCCCGGCCATTTAAAATCCTGTCATATTACAAGACTTTGATGTTGTTTTCTGATAGGGGTGACTCAACATTTAGCAAAATATTGCAGAAGTAGAAGGCTGCCCAACAGGGGATATCTGCCTTGCAAAATGGGCTTCTCAAACAAATAGCTGAAGTCCCTTTCAGCAGCACAGTGATGTTGTATTATGGGCAAATGCATTGTTATTCTGGCAAAAGATGGATGGTATCAATGTAATGTCAAAGCCTAAGAAAAAGTGGGGCCAGGTTCTTGGGGAGAATAGATAATAGATAGGGGACACAGTCTCAAGCTGTGCCAGGGGAGGTTTAGACTCGAAGTGAGGAGAAAGTTCTTCACTGAGAGAGTCATTTGTCATTGGAATGTGCTGCCCAGGGAGGTGGTGGAGTCACCGTCCCTGGAGGTGTTCAAGGGGAGATTGGACGTGGCACTTGGTGCCATGGTCTAGTCGTGAAGTCTACCGGGACAGGTTGGACTTGATGATCCTTGGGGTCTCTTCCAACCTTAGTTATACTGTGATACTGTGATAACTGTGTGTATATCTATATATTGAAATGATGAGGGAGGAAAATAGTCAAATACTTTTAACAGAAAAGGAAAACTGCTTTTAGAAGGAAAAACAATTGTGTATGCTTATTTCTTTACAAAAGAAACTAAAACCAGTACCCAAAACCAGCTTCCCCCCAAAACATTGCCTTGTTTGCTTCTGTTTTAGAAAATCTTATGAGGCCCCTTAAGAACTATGGAATCGCATGGTGAGCATGTTTTCATTTAAATCAAGCTTCTTTACAGATGTACTTGGTATTGTGCTGGAAAGCTGAAGTTTTTGCTGTGTTGTTTCAGCATGTCTATGGGTTTCTTGATAGAAGAAAGTGCACCAGTCGTGTGGAGAGGACTCATGGTAATGTCAGCTGTTGAGAAATTGTTGAGACAGGTAAGGACTTAGGTACATATTTGTGTTTCAAAGTAATCGGTTATTTTAAAACAGATTTAACTGACACATGAGTGTCCATGACATTATTTCATGTGTTAGTGATTATCTTTGTATCTTGGTCTCCTTACAATCCTAAGAATTTAATCTTAGCTTCAGGTAAAAGGTATCATGGTATCATAGTATCAGTCAGGGTTGGAAGGGACCACAAGGATCAGCTAGTTCCAGCCCCCCTGCCATGGGCAGGGACACCCCACACTAGATCAGGCTGGCCAGAACCTCATCCAGCCTGGGCTTAAACACCTCCAGGGACGGGGCCGCAACCACCTCCCTGGACAACCCATTCCAGGGCTTCACCACTCTCATGGTGAAGAACTTCCTCCTCACGTCCAGCCTGAATCTCCATTCCCCCTAGTCCTATCACTACCTGATTTCCTGAGAAGTCCCTCCCCAGCCTTCTTGGAGGCCCCCTTCAGAAGGCCACAATTAGGTCACCTTGGAGCCTTCTCTTCTCCAGACTGAACAGCCCCAACTCTTTCAGTGTGTTCTCACAGGAGGTAAAGTCACATTTGTGTTTGCCTGTCCCCTTCAACTACACCTGTTGTTTCATGCACTTGATGAGTGACTCACCCCAGTTTGCCTTCCTTCTCATTCCTCTTTATGGTTCTTTATGCAATTATGTTAAAAAAAAAAAGGTAGTTTTGAAGTTGCCTAAGGATTTGCATATACATATCTACAACTGTATTCTCTTATGTGCTTCTTAATTCCCCATCACTAAGCATTCCTGGGTGGCATTTGACATATGACAGGTACAGGAAAATCATTAAACATCATCTCTGTGTAATTCAGGTTGTTAGGTAATAAATTTTCTGGCATATGGAAGCAGGTTGGGTGTTTTATTTTATTTCTTAATGGATTTACTCCCCCCCCTTATTGTGAATAGATCTCTGAAGTGCTGATGAGACAATAGAATACATAGAATACCTACATAGAATAGAATACATAGAATAAACCAGGTTGGAAGAGACCTTCAAGATCATCGTGTCCAACCAATCCAACCCACCTAAACAACTAACCCATGGCACCAAGCACCCCATCAAGTCTCCTCCTGAACACCTTCAATGATGGTGACTGAAAAAGTGCGTTATGGTTGCATGTTTATACTTTGAAGTGACCCAGATTGTTCATGGCTGACATCCATTCCAGGAATTTAATGTATACAGCTTGGAGATGATTAGGTTTCTGTATGTCTTCAGTAAATACCTCCAAATCTTGTGCTCCCTTAAAGACTGATGTGGTGGGCTGAAGTTCCCCGCAGCATTAACTTTGCCAGACCAACGCAGTTAGAAGCAAATGGAATATGTATTTACAAGCAAAAACTGCACTCTGTGATGGAATGCAATGAGTATGTACAAAATATACAGGATTTACAGTATTATAGAGATATTTACAATTAGGAAACAACATGAAAATCCCCCTGGTGAGAGACCAGGGAAGCTGTTCCACTGCGCCCCCCCCCATCCCAAGAGAGAAGAGGAGTGGAGAGAAAGCAGTGGGTTAGACTTAATTAAACAAAGCAGCCAAGGCCAGCTGAGAAGCAGGTTAATCTCTCCTGAGCAAAGCAAACAGCAGAGATCAGAAAAAGAAGAGGGAATTGTTTAGGCATGGCCTGTCTTATTCTAGATATTTACCTGATGAATTTGTTTAGAATAATCTGTTGTTTGCCTTTTTTCACCCAACAGTGATTTATTTATATTTTTCTACTTTTCTGCTGAAAATCTGTAACTAAATTTTAAAGGCATAGACTAAAATCACTACAGCTGAGAAGAATACTTCTTTTTTCCCCCCCTACCCCTAGCTCTTTTGCATTTTCCCCAAATTCTCCTCTACCATGAAGTGTAGAGCGGTGGCCATTGCCGTCCTGGTCAGAAAAGTTGTATGTCTACCAAAATTTCAAGAATGACATCATTGTCTAGGTTTGGCCTTTAAAAATACAGAATTTCCAAGCCAATAGCTGTGGAAGGCTGTTCTGACCACTTTGTGTGTGGCATTGTGTTGGCCAGGGTGACAGGGTGACTAGAGCCAAAAACCTGGAAGGTAAACCTGGAGTTAGCAGCTGCTGTACTGGCGGATTCCACGCTGGCAGACTGAAGGCCGGCAGTCACTCCAGTGTCATCACTTCAGTGGGTAGCATCCCCAGATGGGAAGCATGTGCCAGCAGCCTTGTAGAGGGTGTGTCTGATGCCATATAATGAGCTTGCTGCTCCCTAGCAACCAATGAAGCAGTTACATGCTGGCTGATCATGGAATCAGATTGGAATGAGATTAATTGTGTTAATGCTAGGGGTATTAGTGATGTTCCTGACAGTGGACTCTGAATTCTGAAAAAGGAAGGCTTTACAGCTAAATTTCTTCTCCCTGTAAGCATTTTGCTTCTGCATTGATGACCAGGGTAGTAAATCTGTGCTGGAGAAAGGTGTTTGTGTCTCCTCCTTCAAAGTAGGAAGCTGGCAGATCACAAGGAGAAAGAGCAGGTTCTATCTAAAGTACAGATGTTGTTTAGCAAATAACTAATAAATTTTGGAGACTAACACATGGTATTTTGGTTTTAAAAACTGTGATCTCCCTTCTGATATATTGGTTAGTCTCAAGAAGTAGTTAGGTGTAGAACCCATAGTGTTACAGCCTTGGACACCTATACAAGAGAGGACCACAGCATGTGATGATGTTTTTAAAGACACTGTCATTCCATTTTATATTAGAAACATTTTTTTTATCTGTTGGGGGCTTTGAATTTTTTTCCTTGTTTTTCTTCATCTGTTCTGGTTGATCTTAGGTGTTACCTTCTGTTTGACAGGATAAAGTTGTTTGCAAAAGTAAAATACTTCTGCTTGTATTTCACTTTCTAAAACCACGTTGTTAAGAAATAGTTGCTTTATCTCTATAGTTACACCTAAGCTATTAAAATTTGCTCTCTAGTCTAGATTTGTAGTGTAAGCTAAGTATAAGGAGCTTGTGTGCATTCAGACAAACTGATAAAATACTATATTGTTAGAGTAATTATGTCAGACAGAGAAAACAGCAGTTCCTAGAGTTCTGCATTGAAAACACTGGTGGTATTTTAAAGTGGCATTTACTGTTGGATTCTGGAGGGGGGGGTTGTTTGTTTTAAGAGTGTGAAAAGTATGTCTTCAATCTGTATATAACTTCAGAATGGCTTGGGTTGGAAGGGACCTGAGAGATCTTCTACTCCAACCTCCCCACCATGAGCAGGGATGCCTCTCAAGTGGACTCAGCTGCTCAAGGCCTCATCCAGCCTGGCCTCGAACACCCCCAGGGAGGAGGCATCCACAGCCTTCCTGTGCAATCTATTCCAGAGTCTTACCACCCTTGTACAGAAGAAATTCTTCCTAAGATCCAGTCTAAAGCTACTTCCCCTCAGCTTAAAATCATTCCCCCTTGTCCTGTTGATAGACACCCTTGTGAAAAGTCCCTCTGCAGCCTTCCTGGAGGATCCCTTCAGGTATTGGAAGGCAGCTCTAAGGTCCCCCTGGAATCTTCTCTTCTCTAGGCTGAGCAACCCCAGCTTCCTCAGCCTGTCCTCATAGCAGAGATGTTCCAGCCCTTGGATTATCTTTATGGCCCTCCTCTGGACTTGCTCCAACAGCTCTGTGTCCTTCTTATGGACACCAGAACTGGATGCAGTATTCAACACTTGTTTATTTTTGCCAGAGTTTTATCATGCTTCAGATATTCTAATGGAGCACTGAAGGGTTTAGTTCCAAATTCATTAATGGAGACTTATTAACTCATTAACTCATAAACTCATAGTTGATCTGTGCCTGTAGTGAGTATTTAAATGCTGGTCTTATACCTGCAACTTAATTAAGTTTCTGGAATTCTTATTTTGGAAAATCCATTGAATACTTTCTGCACATAACTTCACTCTTTGTCATTGTTGTATGTTTGTCCTTCTCTGGTTTTACTTCTTTGCTGGCTTTTCTGCACAGTCCAGATTCCTACCTCAGTTTTGTCTCTTCTAAATTGTACTTGCATGTGACAGGGATGTACCTCATGCTTCAGATAAAACACCACATTTTAAAGCCAAGCTCTCCTTTTGCCACATGTCTGGTCTGAAAAGTTACCTTTGGTGTCAGGCAGGTAGATAGCAGGCAATAATACTGAAGGCCAAAATCAGTGCTCAGTGTTTCTCAGATAATCCATATCTCACAGGTAAGGATGATTTTTTTTTGGGAACACACTGTATAATTGTCCTTACACAGCAGGAAATGTGCCTTTTAACACAAAACAGAGCTAACAGCATGCTACGTTGTGTACATTGCATGTACATATAGGTGTATGTGTATCAAATCAGGGTATAAAGGAAAAGACATAGTCTACTGATTTTATAATATGCCCCACATTTAATAAAAGTTTTGCTCAATAGCTAAGAAGGAAAGGGAGGATGTTAGGTTATTGAAAGAATGAGAAATGCATAAGGAAATTAATTTTCACCTGTAGTGAAAGTGAATTACAAACAGTACTGGAACATTTGATTCTCTATAAATACATTCATAAATCTTGCAGTTAAATATATCTCTAGTTTACATGCCTTGACATTGTCCAAAGTTTTCTTGTGGCTGAGAAGGGACTTTCTTTGTTCACATAACTGGGTGTACTGTAGGCTCCTTCATACTGCAGGGTGGTCTTTTTCTCTTACCTGGGTTTTAAGTCTTCCCATTTCCCTGCCACAGTTAATGTCATGTAAAAATTCATTCACCTCTATTAAAGCTTCCTTTGAATCTTGCTTGCCTGTAGGTGAGTCAGAAGAGGGTAGGGTTGTTTTTGAAAGGCAAGATATCCTTTCTTTGAAGATACCCTTAAAGCCCAGGTATGGAAGTTTTGATAGTTCTCCAGTGTCATCTGTAGCACTAGACTATTCAGTTTTCCCTTGACATAAGCTTCATGCCTGCTCTTTTGCATAGTCCTGTTCAGCACTTCCTTCTTTCCTCTGTGTTTGTCTTGACTCAGTATTATGTTACTTGGTTCAGATCAAACAAGCTTCCTCAAAATGCATCATCTTGATGTATTTGTTGTAGGAGTGATTTCTGATTAACCTTTAGGCTAAGTAAAGTAAAGATAGGAACTATTTGAGAGCTACCTCAAGCCTATGCTTGAACAGTAATGTGTCTGAAGAGCTCTGTTGAAATAAGTATCAAGTAGACAGCTAAGAACCTGTCCCATACAGTCTGTGTTAAAATACCAGCAGAGAAGAAAAGAAATATGAATCAGTATGCAGCAGACCAGTCAGCTTTTCCATTAAAGAAAATCTAATAATGAAAGGGGACTACAGATAAAACACAAGTGCATATTTCAGCATGCAGTGCTCTCCTTGTGTATTTGTCATATCAATAGGTAAAATTACATCACTATCAAAAGCAAATGTTACCCACACAGCATGGATTACAGATGTCAGCAATTCTGTTAAGTGCAAACAGTATCCTTGGAACTAGCCCAAACCCCTGTCTTTTCAAAGCAGGGATCTTTGGTTGATTAACATCCTTAACAGGATTTCTTACCCTTACATGACATTTTGACCTAAGTTTTTGGAGGCTAGTCAGATCCTACATGGCAAGACTCTTGTATTTCTCCCATAATGTGCTCCTCTAGAGCATCAAGAACATTTTGTGCCTTGGCAGCATGCTTGGCTATATGGCTATGAAGCAGAGCCTCGGTGCTGTTAAGTGTATTGCGAGCTCTAAAGGTTCCTTAGATGTACCTGATAAGGATGAGCACGTCTTCCCAGAAAGACAATGGCTCAATTCTAGTGAGCCTCCCTATTTACTGCTTGTAGTTACAATTTACTATTTGTAATTTTTACTATTATCTAATTGTATTTCCTCCATCTCTTACTGCTTCTTCGAGCACCACTTCAATTCCTCCCGTTTTATCAAAGGTGTGTATTGATAGAAAATCCACATTTCACTGGGAGGGATATAACTGTAAAGGAAACAATACACAGGAAAGTTAGCAGAAAGTAAGTTACACAGAATTCCTAATGCAGAGCAGTTGCACTAGTAAAAGGAAATTCTGCCTTGCACTTGGAAGCATGGGCTGGCTTTATTCCCTGTATCACAGGATTACAGGATGTTAGGGGCTGGAAGGGATCTCCAAAGATCATCGAGTCCAACCCTCCTGCCAGAGCAGGACCATAGAATTTAGCACAGGTCTCACAGGAATGCATCCAGATGGGCCTTGAAAGTCTTCAGAGGAGGAGACTCCACAACCCCTCTGGGGAGCCTGTTCCAGTGCTCTGTGACCCTCACAGTGAAGAAGTTCCTCCTCATGTTGAGGTGGAACCTCCTGTGCTGTAGTTTATATCCATTACCTGTTGCCCTATCACAGGGTGCAACTGAGCAGAGCCTGTCCCCTCCTTCTTGACACCCAGGCCTCAGATATTTATAAACATTTATTAAATACCCTCTCAGTCTTCTCTTCTCCAGACTAAAAAGCTGCAGGTCTCTCAGCCTCTCCTCATAATGCAATTTTCCAGCCCCTTAATCATCCTGCTAGCCCTCCATTGGACTCTCTTGAGTAGATCCCTGCCCCTTTTGAACTGGGGACCCCAAAACTGAACACAATATTCCAGTTGAGGTCTCACCAGGGCAGTGTAGATGGGGAGGAGACCCTCCCTCAGTCTGCTGGACACACTCTTCTTAATGCACCCTGGGATCCCATTGGCTTTCTTGGCCACAAGGGCACATTGCTGACCCATGGATAACTTGTTATCCACCAGGATGGTCCTTCTCCACAGGGCTGCTCTCTAGCACATCACCTCCTAACCTGTACTGGTGCAGTTTGTTATTCCTTCCCATTTCACGTTTAGAACTGTAAGTTCAGCAGAGGAATTATCAAAAGTACTTTATTGGCTCAGCCCAAAGCTGAATTCTGTGACTCGGTGAATAGGGCTGTAGCCTGAAGATTCAGTCTTGTCCTTTGAAAACCTCTAATTCAGTTTATGCAATTACTACAATTCTATGTAGTTTTGAAAGTTTGACTGAAGATGGAGATTTTGTATGCTACTTTCCTTCTGAAGCTGTCATCTACTAAGAGAACTGCTTTGAAACCAGTGCTTGCCAGAGGTAAGGGTGATAGTATTTATATAGTACAGCGTGTATGTGTGAATATACATATATGCTACAAAAAAGGTGTGAGTACATAATTTTCTGCTGCTTAGTTATGCATAAGTATTTGTAGATTATCATATGTTATTGGGAATAGGGAAGATGCAGACAGATGGATAAATTGCTTTTGAAATATTGAGCAGACTGTGGGCTGTGAGGTCTGGGATATTTCAAGATCCTCTGTGAAAAAGCTGCCATAAAAACAACAGTGGAGGGAATGGAACAGTGAAACTTCATGGTTTAGGATTTCAGATTAGATTAACTTGGAAACATTAGTGGTATTTAATTCTTGGAGAGCAAAGACTATAGAAGCTACATTGTGGGGGTTTTATTCATTGCCTGAAGTGGCTGGTGAGGGCACACCTTGAATACTGTGTTCAGTTTTGGGGCCCTTACTACAAGAAGGACATGGTGATAACTGGAGTGTGTCCAGAGAAGGGCAGTGAGGCTGGTTAAGGATCCAGAGCACAAGCCTTCTGAGGAGCAGCTGAAGGAACTGAGGTTCACAGAATCACAGAATGTGAGGGGTTGGAAAGGACCTCTAGAGATCATTGGGTCCAAACCCCTGCCAAAGCAGGATCACTTACAGCTGGAACATGTCCAGGTTGGCTCCAAAAGTCTCCAGAGAAGGAGACTGCACAACCAAGTCTGGAGAAAGGAGGCTGAGGTGTTTCTACTGAGAGGTGAGTGTTGGTCAGCACAAGTGATAGGATGAGGGGAAATGGCCTCAAGTTGCACCAAAGGAGGTTTAGATTTGATATTAGGAAACTTGTTATAACTGAAAGGGTTATTAAACACTGGAACAGGTTTCCCACAGCAGTGGTTGAATACGTGGAGGTGTTTAAAGGATGCATAGATGAGGTGATGAGGAACATGGTTTAGCAGCAGGCTTGGTAGCGATAGATAATGGTTGGGCTTAATGACCTTGAAGGTCTTTTCCAGCCTAAACAATTCTATGATTCCTATAATCTTTTAAGAGAGGAGATTATAGATGCTCAATACTGTTTGTATTTGACAGAGATCAGTAAATTACCAGGTGCAGTTGCCACTTTTTGAGGAGTGTATATGTAGTTATTGGTATGTTCCTTTTCACAGTTTAAATAGAAGAAGTTACTTAGGTAGATTTGGGGACAATTTTTCTTGAAACATGCTAAATGCTACACTTGAGAAGAGCAGAAAAGTAGATAAGGTATTGAGAGCAGATGTATTTATACCTGGGAAAACAGCTACCATGCTGTTATCGACTGTTTTACTGTGCGCGTTACAGGCAGCAGAGTGTTCTTTATATGGTGTCTGTAGACATAGCCTGATGCCATTTATCATGTGTTTATATCAAGCTGTGTTAAATGTCATGAAGTCTCCAGCATATAAATTTTCACAGTTCTGTGCAGTCTTATTTGCCTGGGTGTATAAATAGATGTCTTGCAAAGAGAACAATGGAGAAACTGGAGGAAACGGTTCCAGATTAGAAGGAATGATTAGGAAGCAATACCTGACAAGAACGTTCTCAGTAAGGTAGTGATGCACTACATGCTAAGCCACCTGCCTGCCTGATTAGTATGGTTTACCAAGAACTGTCCTTTGGTTTCTGTTGTGTCCACATACTGTATTTTGCCTTATGTTTTTGGGACCATGGAAACTTTGTTCTATGTCTGTACAGCATCCAGCGCTGTTGCGAGTTATTGCTTCTTGAGAGATGCACAGAAGGACAAACTCATAGTTACATTTTCTAAGTCTAGCCTTCTTTTAGTACTTTCTCATATTTAAATAACAAATTTATTATATGCTTTCTTTTCTAATGAGCACAATTTATTTTCACAGAATCTCAGAGTGTTAGGGGCTGGAGGGACCTCAAAAGATCATCCAGTCCACCCTGCCTGCCAGAGCAGGGTGATCTAGAGCAGACTACACAGGAACACATCCAGGCAGGTTTCAAAGATCTCTAGAGAAGGAGACTCCACAACACCCCTGGGCAGCCTGTTCCAGTTCTGTTCTGTTGCCTTCAGAATGAAAAAATTTTTCCTCACGTCTACATGGAACTTCCTATGCCTCAACTTCCACCCATTGCTCTTGTCCTCTCTTTGGGCCTCACTGAGAAGAGCCTGACTCCATCCTCTTGGCACTCACCCTCTACATACTTAAAAACATTAATGAGGTGACCCCTCAGGGTCCTCCAAGCCTTAAAGCCCCCCGCTCCCTCAGTCTCTCCTCATCAGGAAGATGTTCCACTCCCTTCATTGTCTTTGTGGCTCTGTGCTGGACTCTTTCAAGCAGTTCCTTGTCCTTCCTGAACTGGGGAGCTCAGAACTGGACACAATACTCCAGATGCAGCCTCACCAGGACAGAGTAGAGGGTGAGGAAAACCTCTCTCGACCTACTAGCCACACCCCTTCTAATACACCCCAGAATGGCATTGGCCTTCTTGGCCATAGGAGCACATTGCTGGTTCATGGTCAACCTCCCTTCCACTAGGACTGCCAGGTGGGTCCCTAGTGCTTATTTTGTGGTTCAGGTTCCCAAAATCTATGTGTTTCTCAATTATATTCTTCTCTTAGGAATGTCTAAGATCAGTGGAAATCTATCACTGTCATTCACCACAACTCATCAGAGCCTAGATGTCTTTTGCAGGTATATGCACAATTGCTTGACTTCTGATGGTACTTGCTACCTTGCACATGTATTCTCCAGCAAAGAGCCATAAAGGTAATAAAGGGAATGAAGCATGCAATACTTGAAAAGACAGTGACAGAACTGAGGGCTTGGGTTTTTGGGTTTTGAGAAGGTTAAAGGGAGACTCCAACTACTGTCTTCAACCACCTAAATGATATGCATAATAGAGATGAAGGTTGAGTGTGTGCACAGTGATAGCACAAGAGATAATGAATGCAATTTAGCATATATAATAAGAAATCTGAGAAGGGGAGGGTTAATTAGATTGATTGTTCTTTTTTTTTTAACAAAGAAAGTCACACACATCAGAACAGGTTGCCTGCACAGATTCTCAAGTCTATCCTTTAGAAGGTATTCAGAACTCACCTGGGCAAGACTGAGTAACCTGATGTAGTGGAGTTTAAGAGCTCAGGTGGTTGCAAATCCAGAATTCCTTCCTTGGTCCCCTCTCCTTTTCCCTGATAAGGAAAAAGGAGAGAAAGGGGAAAAAAAGGGGTAGGGGAAAAGAGGAGGAGGTAAATCTACCAAAAATAACCTGGAGTTGGTTTGGAAATAGGAGAAGTAAATTTTTTAAACAAAATAGAGAGCGAGCAGTAGCAGGGAAGGTTTACAAGGTTAAGGAATAAGGATAAATAGGAAAATATACAAAAGCAAGCCTGGATGGCCTTGTGTTTCCCTGGATGTACATGGATTTCAGTCCTTTAGAGAGTCATGGCTGCAGCCTGGAGAGGCAAAAGCCAAGCCCAACCATGTGGAAGAATCAGGAGACTGGCTGCAGCTGCTGTCCTTTCAAGCAGGCAAGGGGGGAGTGGGGGGTGGGGTGGCACAGGGAAGAAACCAAATGGCAGCGGTGTCGTCCTTTTATAGGCTTGCTGGACAGGAAAGGGGAGTGGAATAGACCACCTTTGACCTGAGGGACCCCTCCTCATGGGAGGGGGAAACCGAGTCTCTCTCTGTTCACCTGCATCAGGTTTCTTTTATCCTTGGGGGTGGGGTGTAAGACTCTCTTAGCCCTCCACCTGGGATGGATGTAACCCAGCACACCTGATCCAAGTTGGTCCTACTTTGAGGGGCAAGATAGAGCAGACAGATAACCATCTGAGGTCCTTTCAAACCGAAGTTGTTCTGTACATCTGGGATTAGTTCCAAAATTGGCATTCCACCATATTTTTGACCATTAAAGCCTACAGCTAAAAGAGGAGAAAATGGTTTTTCCTTTCACAGAGCTCACTGCTTAGAGCACTTTGTCAAAACCTAAACTGAAATGCAGGTGTCTCTCTAGTGTTAGTAGCCTAATTGCAAGCTAGACAGTCACACTTGCTCATCTCTCTGGCTCAAGTGAGTGTACAATTAAGTCTTGCAATCAAATGAGCAGGTTTCAACATAATGACTTGAGAGCATCCTGTCCTCAGTAGCATTTCCTTATACTTTAGAGGTGCTGATCAGATCCCTGCAGGCACAGACATAAAAGTTGAACCCAAATCAGCCTTTTCTGTATTCTTAATATGAACTATGAAGTCAAAAAAAGGAGAAAGAAATATATGTGGGTTTTTATTGGTTCCCCCTCTTTTTCCTGTCATATCTCTTCTTTGGATGGTTCTAGAAATGGGGATTCCAGGCTTTGTGCATTGATATTCTCTCAGGCACTTTGGAATGGAGTAGCAGTGCCAGACAGAAGGTTGTGCTGGAGACTTAGGACAAGTTTTTGATTTGGCTTTAATAGTTTACTGCTTAGGATACAGACCTTTATAAAACTGAGTCAAAGGCATCTGGCCATCTCTGTAGTGCATGAAGACCCATAGGCTGTTATTTTATTTTTGATCTTCTTATCAGTGTCAGCCTGGAGTATTTTACAGTGTAAACTGGACAAAGAAAAATTCCAAGATGACAACAAAAGACATCTCAAAAGAAGAAGGTACATGTGTAGAATAAATCCTTTATGTCCAATTGTTTTTAGAAGAAAGGTTGAAGAAGAAAACAAGCAGGAATTAGTTCAGGAATGAACTCTGGAGACATAGCTTTGAAGGCTAGCATGTTGGTGTTTGTTAAACAGGAATACTGGGGGTACTTATTTCATAGAGTCATAGAATGGCTTAGGTTGGAAGGGACCTTAGAGATCATCTACTCCAACCTCCCTACCGTGGGCAGGGATACCTCTCAACTAGACTTTGCTGGTGAAGGCCTCATCCAACCTGGTCTTGAACACCCCAGAGAGGAGGAATCTACAACCTGTTAAAATACAGACTGCAAAATGCCATTCTTCTTTTCCATTAGTAGAAGAGTTTGTACTTTTTTTCTAGCTGTTGTAGATCAGATTCTAAAAGGGATGTGAGTATTGTGCTGAACATTGCAGTGCCTAAGAAGTAGGCTCCCTGCCTACAGGAATGGAAGGTCATACTAAAGCATGGTCTGGAGCCACTGCATCCCTGGGATGGTGGGAATACTTCACCTGTCATTCTCAGTGGTACTATCTGAGGGTTTACTTTTCCCTCCTGGACTTACCCTTCATACTCCTTAACACTGTCTTAGGAGAATAGATTCAAGCCTTAAATTGTAAGAGCAACAAAAACTTCTTATCCTTCAGATCCATCCAAATTGGCTGTGCACATCCCTGACTCAGAAGTTCCAATTTTGCTATGTTTCATCTCTTACATGGTAAATGTCTTTGGGGCTTGCCCAAAGATGAAATTAGTATGGGCAAAGAACTCTGGCTCATCAGTATAAAATTGGTGGATGAGAGGAAGCAGTGAAATGGGATTTAGGAGAGAATAACACATACTGGGTCAGTAGGAAGATGACAATAACAAGTTGATGGCTCTGATTTTTTTTTTGCAGCTATATTTTGAATGAATTGAAAGGATTCCCAGAATAGTAATAGTGAGTCAATGATGAAAATTATTCTTATTGTAAATGTAAAGAGCAAGTGGAGAAAAAGCTCTGCAGTGAAGTCAGAAGAATTTGATATCTTTTTTCCAAGTGTGGATTTAATTTTCAGCACTTCTTGGTTTAGGAAGGGCACTTTCTCAAGAGATTGCCATTGAAGGCATTTGACTTGCATTATGGCAGTAAACTTTCAAGATGGGAGAAGAGTGAGGTGCTGCAGTGGCAAATTGTAGCAAAGGTGGTCAAAAACATGAGTAGCTTTTAATATTTATTTTCAAGCTTTTTGCCATTTAATACACATTTAAGACTGTGTGCACATTCCTCTATTAACCAACAGAATAGGTGTATCTCTGGGGTCAGAGTGGCTGGAGAGCGGCCAGGCAGAGAGGGACCTGGGGGTGCTGGTCGACGGTAGGCTGAACATGAGCCTGGAGTGTGCCCAGGCAGCCAAGAGGGCCAATGGCATCCTGGCCTGCATCAGGAACAGTGTGGCCATCAGGAGCAGGGAGGTCATTCTCCCCCTGTACACTGCCTTGGTTAGGCCACACCTTGAGTGCTGTGTCCAGTTCTGGGCTCCTCAGTTTAGGAAGGAGGTTGACTTGCTGGAGCGTGTCCAGAGAAGGGCAACAAAGCTGGTGAGGGGCTTGGAACACAAGCCCTATGAGGAGAGGCTGAGGGAGCTGGGGTTGCTTAGCCTGGAGAAGAGGAGACTCAGGGGTGACCTTATTGCTCTCTACAACTACCTGAAGGGAGGTTGTAGACAGGCGGATGTTGGTCTCTTCTCCCAGGCAGCCAGCTCCGGAACAAGAGGACACAGTCTCAGGCTGCACCAGGGGAGGTTCAGGCTGGATGTTAGGAAGAACTTCTACACAGAGAGAGTGATTGCCCATTGGAATGGGCTGCCTGGGGAGGTGGTGGAGTCACCATCGTTGAAGGTGTTCAGGAGGAGACTTGATGGGGTGCTTGGTGCCATGGTTTAGTTGATTAGGTGGTGTTGGATTGGTTGATGGGTTGGATGCGATGGTCTTGAAGGTCTCTTCCAACCTGGTCTGGTCTGGTCTATTCTATTCTATTAAGTATATATTCTAAAAGCAGACTAATGGTATTTTCTTTTCCCCTATTTTGTAGTTTGGCAACTTCTTTCATTTGAGGATTTTGGCTGGTTTAGAAATTGACTTGTGTTTCACAATATCCCTGTATTCAGTCTGCAAGTAATTGAGACAGATAGTCTGTAACAGGATATTTACAGTTTACATTACATGGAGCTAAACAAAGCTGTGCTTATAAACTACAAAAAATGTGTTTATACTTTGCAGTACTACATAATTCTGAAGTGCAGTAGTCTCACCAGGTGTCACTACAGTGAAAAATTTGCCAGCATTTCAGCTATTACGAAAAGATTTCCTCCATTTTGATTTTCTGGTTTGTTGTTTTCTTAACCTGTGGTGGGCATACAGATTGTTAGTTCAGTGGAAAGTCTTGAACTTTCCAGTTTGGGGGGGTAAAAAAAATGTTTAGACATCACTGTTCTCACAAATGCATCTTTAGGGAGTTGGGATACCTTTGGATTTTCATCTTTTGTGATCCAAAGTATGAAAATGCAAAGCTCCAGACATTTCATCCCTAGATGTAGGGTCATTGGTATGTTGTATTTGGTCTATTTAGAAAGGTCAGAATCTGCTACTGAGATACTTTGGAAAGAGGAACAGAATGACAGAATCATTCAGATTGGAAAAGACCCCATGGATCATCAAGTCCAACCATTACCATACTCTGCAAAGTTCACCCCTAAGTCATATCCCCAAGCACCACATCCAGATGACCTTGAAACATCCAGGGTTGGTGACTCAACCACCTCCCTGGGCAGCACATTCTATTGCCTGACCACTCTTGCTGTGAAAGTTTTTTTCCTAATGTCCAGTCTAAACCTACCCAGACATAGCTTGAGGCCATTCCCTCTTGTTCTATCACTAATTACCTGTGAGAAGAGACCAGCACCAGGCTCTCCAGAACGTCCTTTCAGGTAGTTGTAGAGAGCGATGAGGTCTCCCCTCAGTCTCCTCCTCTTCAAACCAACCATCCCCAGCTCCTTCAGTCGCTCTTCATCAGATTTATTCTCCAGGCCCTTCACCAGCTTTGTTGCCCTCCTCTGCACTCACTCCAGCACCTCTAGCTCTTGAGGTGCCCCAAACTCAATGATGACTAGTGGGCAAGCAGTAAACAATAACTCTGAATGCTTGTGAGATATTTTTCTTAAATCTTCCATAAGCTTTGATTTAAGGCAAGGAAGGCCATTTAACATCCCTCATTTTATCACTGAAATTAAGGAAACTTATTTCAAAGGGCAGTGACTCACTCATACCTTAACAGAGGAATTTGTTTTTAAAAACGTTTCTGCTGGGTTTTTTGTTACATTTATTTTGCTAAGATTAAAGGATTAATAAACTCATTTCTCCTCATCCAGAACCCAGTGAAATCAGCGCAGATCTCAACACTTAATTTCAACCCCAGTTGTGGTGTTGATGTTTAGAAAATCCTGTGAGAGGAATTTGTTTAATCATCATTAGTTTGCTCAAATGCTAATAATGACCTTGAAAGGTCCTGTCTGTCCAGGTAGAACTGCCTTAACCAGTCCCAGTCAGTATCTACATATTTAAAGGGAGTGATTATACTTCCTGGAGATTGGAAGCTAAACATAGATTCAGAGAGGTACTGCAGCCAAAAGTGTGGGAGATGACAAGAGAGTTCCTTTTTTCCACCTCTCTGCCCATCAGGTTAACTCTCTATGGAGTCCTGCCATCACCCATTGAGTCAAGTGCTCCTGTATGTTTTGGGATGGGTATAATTGAACAGATATGGGCTTGATTCTTTCTTGTTTCTGGCAGAAGCTACAAAACCTGTTCTGTTGCCTTTCCTTCCGTAATGAAGGAAGCAGGATCTCTACAGATCCCTGTTGCTTCATTGGCTCATGTTAGCAGCTGATATGAGAAGGGATTATAGTCTCTGAAAGCGATTGACAGACGTAGACAGAAGTGTTAGGAAAGCCAGAAGAAAACAAAAACATTAGCCAACAACTTACTGCTGAACTGGAAGTGCTTGTAGTAAATGGATATTTTCTGTCTTTGAGGAGTGAAAAAAAAAGGTGGGGGGGGGAAGCTTAACAACATAGTGAGAATGTATTTACAGCAAACATTTCCTGGCCTGGTTCCTCAGCTGTCACGGTTATGACTGTGCAGCTACTGCTGCAGTGGGAATAGGCTGTGAGAATGTTTTCTTTGCTCTGCTTCTAGTAGTCTCATCTCTCACAGATTACACAGGTATGCATGTGTTTGCCCTCCTTTGCATAAGACAAAACGAATGCAAAACATGCAACTGTTTTGCTGAGTTTGTTGACTGAGCAGGAGAAAAATGTCAGACAGACATCCTGATGTCTCAAAATGGCAGGGCAAACTACCCTGGAGTTTTTACAGGAGGTTGAATGTTTCTCTTCAACAAAGTTCAGAACTTTGTGCCTCAATGGCATCCAGCTTCCTTCTTGGAAAGAGGTGGTGACTTAAGCATGCCTTTAAGTGTTTACCAAACAGGACTGCTGGTGGTAAAGGAACTAGGAAAAGAGAAGGCACTATTTGTTTTCTTTTCTAGATGAAACTTCCTTTATTTACATGACGCTTTTCAACAAATGCTAGACACCTAATGCCACTCTTCTACATTCCCTGTTCTTTTCCACCAGTCAAAGAGGTTGTTCTTTCTTTCAAGCTGCTGTAGATTAGATGCAAAAAGAGGCATGGGTATTGCTGTGCTGAACATTGCACTGCCTGAGAGGCAGGTGCCCTTCGTGCAGGAATGCAAAAGCTTGGTGTGAAGTAAGTGGAAATTAATAATAGGTCAAAGTTGGTGCGTTCACTGTCTGGAAATGAGCAATGCCGAGGATGTTGAGCAAGAGGGTTGTTAGGAAAAGCTTATGGGATGAGTCTTACTTTCTCCCTCTGTCCTGGATTTCAGCACCAAATTGTAGCCTGTGTCAGACAGCTCTGTGGAGCAGATTTAGAGCCAAAATTGAATGTCATCTATTGGATGCCTAGACCTTTCATTTAACTTATTTTCTGTTTGTAACAACAGCCTCGAAAGTTTCCATGACCTTGCAGCCAGGACTTGGGAGCTGCAAGTTCAGTTTAGCATCCAAACCTGTGTTTCCCACTACACAGGAGAGTGCCCTAAAATCACATACATCAGTCAAAACCTTCTGCCCCACAGCAAGGGATTCCTGGGGCCAAGAGCAGATGTGTGAAAGGAGAGTGTGGCCAGTGCTATGCAGGAGATTCGATCTGTGTTGGACTGTGTGTTACCCCGGGCAGGTGCACGTAGAGCAGACCTGATAGAGCTGGCCTGTAAGACTTGCTTCTTTCCCACAAACAGGTGTGTAACTAATGGATTCCAAATGAGCTTCTGGTTCAAACGTGGTGCTCAGTGGAGATTTTGATTATTTCCCTTCCTGAGTACTCCAGATCCTTAGGAGAATTTTTAGGGTTGCTTCTGAGTGTGTGGGTGGAGCCTCACCCAAGCTGCTTTTTTAAGCATGCAGGTTTGTTCTAATCTTGCAGCATTTCTTTTCCATCTTATTGATAAAAAGAAACCAAACCTAAAAACTGGAATCTCCCCAACCCAAGCATGGATGCATTTAATATTACACACTAATTTTACTTGGCAAATCAACTATTAGTGTCCAAACAGCTTTTAAGAATTAATAATACATGTTAAGCTGCGCAGAGTTTGGGTGTTGTTTTTTCTTAACAATCCAACTTGCATCCTGACTGTTGGAAGCTGACAGACTGATCCTTCCCTCACACCATCCTCCCATTTCTCTTTTGCTCTCAGAAAATAACTGCAGATATCCAAGAATAGCAGCTGGTTTTGTAGCAGTGTTCTTTGTGGAAAGTGATTATTTCTCACATACCAAGTGATTGACACAAACGTAAAGTAATTGTGCAACCCCCGCTTCTCCCTGCTATTTATGAAGCTGCAGTGGATGTTTCTTCTCTTACAGTGTTTTCCTCCATCCAACAGTATTTTTTAAAGGAGGAATATGTTCTCCCAGCAGAATGATGCCTTTGGAATACAACTCTCTTTATTATGCAGCTAAAGTGGGTGCCCATTTGAAGTACTTTTGCTGCTAGATGTATAAAACCCCATTAAGAATTGAACTTCAATAAAAATCTGGGAAAGGAGGTGAAAATATGAAGGCTGTCCCTTGCCTTGCAGTAATCACAGAATGTTCCTGAAACTCATGGTATCAGCACCTTCGCCAAACTATTTTAATTAGGTTTAGAATCCAAGAAGGACTTCTAATTTGTTGTTGCAGATTCATAACTGAGGGCACTGGTGAATGCTAAAGCATGATTCTGTGGGCACAGCAATTCTTCTGGCCGTCTGTGTGCAATGCTTGCAAGGGTTATCTCTTGGCTAAGTCGTAGTAAATGCTTTTACTGCTCTAGGAGTAAGACATTCAGCACATCTTTAAGTTATGGAAATGTGTGCAACTGCAACTGTGTGCAAAATGTGTACAATTTTGCCTGTATGCAGCTTTTCTTGCTCCTTTCTGACCCTAAAGGCAGCTCTTTTATTAGAGAGCTTATATCAACTGCACAGCGACAGTCCCATGGTTAAGAATTCCAGCAAGTCATTGATCTGGTCTGCTCACTCTTGCATGTTGCTTACATTCTCTTTTTTCAGGCTCTGTTTTCCTTCTGAATCTTCCTGTAGAATGGAAATGTTCTGTGTTTTGTGCAGCCCTGTTGCTACTTCTTGTTGGGAGTATTGATTGTTGTGCTTCTTGGCAGCTCAAGGAGACTCTACAATGCCAGTTTCATTAGTAAGGGGACACTTTGTTGGATTCAGTGCCTGGGGAGGATATGCTTGTGAATTTTAAGTACAGAAACTTTGGAGGATGTGTGTCTGTCCATATTTGTGAAAACCAGTTTATTTATAAACAAATGATATTTTATTGTTGAAAATTAATGTTTCACATCAAGGCTACTTACCCTTGAGACCAAGTAACAAAACCTCAAGACCTATATTGAGATTTAGTATCTTTTGGGCTCAGTTTAGCATTCTACATAGAATTGTAGAATAGAATCATAGAATGGTTTGGATTGGAAGGGACTTCCAAAGGTCATCTAGTCCAACCCCCCTGCAATGAGCAGGGACATCCTCCATTGGATCTGGTCGCTCAGAGTCTTTGCAGAGCCTGACCTTTAATATCTCCAGGTATGTGGCCTGACTAGACGGCATATATAAATTGAGCTTAAACTGGGTCTTGATAATACTGCTTTAATACTGGTTAGGGCACACCTTGAGTACTGTGTCCAGTTCTGGGCCCCTCAGTTTAGGAAAGATGTTGACTTGCTGGAATGTGTCCAGAGAAGAGCAACAAAGCTGGGGAGGGGTTTGGAGCACAAGTCCTATGAGGAGAGGCTGAGGGAGCTGGGGTTGCTTAGCCTGGAGAAGAGGAGGCTCAGGGGAGATCTTAGTGCTGTCTACAACTACCTGAAGGGAGGTTGTAGCCAGGTGGGGGTTGGTCTCTTCTCCCAGGCAGCCAGCACCAGAACAAGAGGACACAGTCTCAAGCTGCACCAGGGGAGGTTTAGGCTGGATGTTAGGAAGAAATTCTTCACAGAAAGAGAGATTTGCCACTGGAATGGTCTGCCCAGGGAGGTGGTGAAATCATCATCACTGGAGGTGTTTAGGAAGAGACTGGATGGGGTGCTTGGTGCCATGGTTTAGTTGATTAGATGCTGTTGGATGATAGGTTGGACTCCATGATCTCAAAGGTCTTTTCCAACCTGGTTAATTCTATTCTAGTCTGTTCTAGTCTATTCTGTTCTCTTTATTGCCATCTTCTGGGAGTTTAGCTTTGTAGGTTATATGAGTGAAGATGACAGAAACTGCAGGCTATTGCCTTTGCCCTCAGTTTTTAACATTACTAAAAGCCATCAAGGAGGAGGAGACCAATCTGTGATTGGGTTTTTGAACAGGACTCTGACTTTCTTCCTAGGCACTTCTAAAAGTTACTCTGTACTGAGAAAGAATAGGAGAATTTCCTTCTCTTTAAGGAAATCTTTGAAGCAAACTGTTTTCATGTTTCACCTCAGGTTCTTTCTGAACTTGGCAGAAGAGGCTGCTCAGAAATGCCTTGGAGGGAATTTGAACTGTAGTAGTGCATCTGTTTTTTGTGGTGTTAGATTGGAAGGCTTTGAGATGAGTTAAGCATCGGGAGGACAAGTCACAGAATCACAGAGTGTTAGGGGTTGGAAAGGACCTTGAATGATCTGGAGGTTTACTGGAGGTTTTTAGGAGAAGACTTGATGGGGTGCTTGGTGCCGTGGGTTAGTTGCTTGGGCGGTGTTGGATTGGTTGATGGGTTGGACGCGATGATCTTGAAGGTCTCTTCCAACCTGGTTTATTCTATGTATTCTATGTATTCTATGTATCATCCAGTCCTATCCCCTTCCAGAGCAGGATCATCTGGAGCAGGCCTTACAGTATCACAGTATAACTAAGGTTGGAAGAGACCCCAAGGATCATCGAGTCCAACCTGTCTGCACAGACCTCATGACAAGGAATGCATTCTGGCGGGTTTTGAATATATCCAGCGAGGGAGACTCCACAACCCCCCTGGGCAGCCTGTTTGAACTCAAAGGGCAGTTGTCTTTTCACAGAAAGTGTTGTGTTGCATCAAACACTATGGCATAATCCTGCTATGGTATAAGTAGCTGTTTCCATAGGGACTGAAAATCTCCTCGTTTATGTGTGGGCAATGCCTTCTTTCTTTATCAAGTATTTGTGAAAATAAAGAAATAATTCCAATGCAAATGCCATTATTTCACTATGTATTCCTAAATGATCTCTTTCCTTAAATCATGAAACTACTTTCTCTGTTCCTGATGTCCATTTATGTTTCAGCAGAGTCTTGAAGTAAATTTTCAAGGAAATCTTTAAAAATATTTGTTTTATCTCCTACAAACATTTGGCAGCATTTTTTACCTTTATTTTGTTCACCTGTTTGCCTATATTAAATCATTAATATATACAAGAAAGCAGTTAGGGGCAAGAGGGGTATGCCAGGAACAGACTGTAGGCTGGCTGCGGTGTAGCTCTTGGTACTTTCCTGATGCTGGTATTCAGAGGTTGACTGGCTGCTGCCAAGCCTGCACCTGCAGTGCTGGTTGATTGAAACTCTGCATGTGTTCCTCTTAATAAGAACAAATAAATAATATCTTGTGTTACTTACTGAACACTAGGGTTACTTTAAAACCCCAAGCAGCAACCCCTCTACTGTGCTAATATTCTGTCATTTCTGCCTGACGCACGGGCGACGCTCAGGCTTCACTCCTGAGCAGAAACGCCATCTCTGCGCTCTACCTTTGGCTTTAACTTGCGGTTTGGAGCCCTTACTCAAAATGCATATCTGGTCTTTTGGTTATGAATCGTCCCATAAGCAGAGTGATTGATTGAAGTAATTTGCACAGAAGCATTTGTGGTGTTTCTGAGCAAGAGAAAATACACAGAAGCACATGGTACTTAATTACGTTGCTTAACAATAAATGTCAAGTGAAACCTTTTTAAAAAGAGATGAATGCTATACTTAAGGAAAGTGCAATTACATTTCTATGGTCTGAAATGTTTTACACACCATGTATATTAGAGGGGCAGGGATTAACACTTCTGTGCATGCAAAGGTGCTGACAGATTTCAGATGCTACAAGGCAAGCTTTTGTAACCACTGTCCCCTTATTGCTTGCTGCGGGAACTCGTTTACTGTAATGTGCTGTTAATCTGAGCTCATTTACTTGTGTGCAACCACATTTGCATATAGACATTTTTCAGAACTGATTGAGAACATGAGGACTAGAGGTCTTGATTTGGTAAATTGTTGCATATAAACAATTTGCATTCAAATGAGTGTTTATATCACAGCCTGATTATGTGCCCCATTTTAATATTGTTGAATGACTGGCAATAGTAGATTTCAGAAAGTCACTCCTCTGATTATATGTTCCAATGCTAAATTCAATTTAAAATGTCTTTCCCCTTTTTTTGCCTCCTTTGTTGAAACTTAGTATCAGACCTGGAATTTCTTCTTCTGCTAAATAATGTGTACACTTCTAGAACAAATGATTATACCTTCCAAATTACATTCAAGAATTTGTTTAATGAAGACTGTCATACTGCTTCTCTATTCCTGTGGGAGGGTAATAGAGGAACAACTAAACTCCGCAATGTTCATCGTCTGCTTGCAGAATAGAAAGAAGTCTACAGGGAGAATTGGGGTGAGATGCAGAGTTCCCCAACCTGAGTCTGAGCAAATCCATATGTCTAAAGGACACTGCTCACTGCTGGACAAAAAGACTAGCTCAGATCTTCTCAGCAATTATGGCCCTGTCACAGAATCACAGAATGTTAGGGGCTGGAAGGGACCTCCACAGATCAAGTCCAAACCCCCTGCCCAAGCAGGATCGTCTAGAGCAGGCCTTACAGGAACACATCCAGGTGGGTTTTCAAAGTCTCCAGAGAGGGAGATTCCACAACCTCTCGGGACAGTCAGTTCCAGTGCTCCATCACCTTAAAGAAGTGTCTCCTTGTGTTGAGGTGGAATCTCCTGTGTTCCAGCTTGTACCCATTGTTCCTTGTGCTATCAATGGGCACCACGGAGAAGAGACTGGCACCTTCCTCTTGACACCCACCCATCAGATATTTATAGATGTTGATCAGATCCCCTCTCAGCCTTCTCTTCTCCAGACTAAACAACTTCAGTTCTCTCAGTCTTTCTTCACTGGAGGGATGAAACAGGCTGCCCAGCGAGGTTGTGGAGTCTCCCTCTCTGAAGATATTCAAAACTTGCCTGGAAGCATTCCTGTGTAATCTGGTGTAGGTGATCCTGCTCTGGTGGGGGGCTTGGACTGGATGATTTTTCAAGGTCCCTTCAAGTCCCTGAAATTCTGTTCTTTTGTGGTGTTCCATTCCCACCATCATCCTCATATCTCTCTGTTGGATTCTCTCCAGCAGATCCCTGTCTCTCTTGACCTGTCTTCCTCCCACTCTGCATAGCAGCAACATATCTTCTCTGTCCCTGATGGGATGCGTCCAGTTCTGGAGCCCCTGTTACAAGAGGGATATGGAGGTGCTGGAACGTGTCCAGAGAAGGGCCACGAGGATGATCAGAGGGCTGGAGCACCTCTCCTATGAGGACAGACTGAAGGAGTTGGGGCTGTTCAGTCTGAAGAAAAGAAGGCTCCAAGGTGACCTAATTGTGGCCTTCCACTATCTGAAGGGGGCCTACAAGAAGGCTGGGGAGGGACTTCTCAGGATCTCAGGTAGTGATAGGACTAGGGGGAATGGAATGAAGCTGGAGGTGGGGAGATTCAGGCTGGGTGTGAGGAGGAAGTTCTTCACCATGGGAGTGGTGACGCCCTGGAATGGGTTGTCCAGGAAGGTGGTTGAGGCCCCATCCCTGGAGGTGTTTAAGCCCAGGCTGGATGAGGCTCTGGCCAGCCTGATCTAGTGTGGGGTGTCCCTGCCCATGGCAGGGGGGTTGGATCCCCCTTCCAATCCTGACTGATACTATGATACTATGATGTAGCTTCTCCATATTTCTGTGGTCAGATTTATAAGTATTGTAATGGAGTGCAATTAATTTGATAAAAACCAGCTCATTTCTTTATTTTTCAGTCCATGAATTTGAAGAAAATATGTGAAATGAGATGGCTTCAGTGCCATAAATTAAGTAAAACATTATAATTTAATTGCACTATGTGTTAGCAGAGTATATTTTCCTGTTGCCTAGCAATGATATTTACCATGAGATACACCATGTGCTTAAGATGCCATTATTAACTTCTATTTTAAGAGGTTTGTAATGTTAATAAAAATTATTACTCATAGGACAATCCAAAAAAGTGCATGTGGGGAATACTTTTTGTTGTTATGGGCTCACTGTTTTGAGGCAGAAAGCTCTGGTGCTCTCCAATTTCTGTACCCAATCTCCTGTTCTACTGTATGTGCTGAATTCTGAAATTAGCTCCTTGAGAAGCAATTGTTTTGTGCATTTTTGAAGCAATAAACTGGTCATAAAAGTATTCTTTTACACTGAAGGTTTTACGTGGAGGTATTTTCACCAAGGCAGCTACCTCTGCTTGGAATGGCAGCAACTGTGGTTTCCCCACAAAACTGCATGCTGGAGAGGGGCTTTTTGATAAGGGTGTCTAGTGATAGGAAAAGTAGGTTTAGGCTGTGTCTTAGGAAGAAGTTCTTCACTACAAGGGTGGTGAGACTCTGGAATGGTTTGCCCAGGGAGGTTGTGGATGTTTCCTCTCTGCAGGTGTTCAAGGCCAAGTTGGATGAGGCCTTAGCAGCTGAGTGTAGCTGACAGGCATCCCTGCCCACAGTAGGGAGGTTGAAGTTGATGATTTCTAAGGTCTCTTTCAACCTAAGCCATTCTATGATTCTGTGAAAAGGATTTGCACACTGGTGTTTGAGGTCTCCTCTGTTAAGTGTTTTGCATAGTAGTGGAATAGGTCTGGGTAAATCTAGTTCTTTGGGGAACTGTAATAACTTGCTAGATGGGAAGATCACATCGAGCTTGATGAAGGAGATTAGTTCTTGAAGAGGCTGGAGGAGCAGAACCTCTGCTTAAGAGTGAAAAGAAAGGCCTAGAAAGTTGCCTTGGAATGAGCTATCTTAAAGATATGGCCAGCAAGTATATACAAAACCAGGTAGCTTTCAGCTGTGCAACAAAAATGAGTTGATTGTTTGGGGTTTGGTTTGGATTTTTTCCATTCAAACTTCCTCTGTTAAGAGACTTGGATTGTCTTGTATTAGGCCACAAGGCAGTACTGTACATAAATGGACTTGAATTTGAGCTCATGGACAAAAGGGCTGAAAACTACTCAATGTCCAAGTTTTTTCCAAGAACCAAGAGGATTTGGTAGAGAAAGAGCGTGAAAACTGTCACTGCTGCTAGTACTGCTGTGCCACTCATAAATGTTTCTGAACTGCATCTTGCTGCAAAACCTGTTGGGGGAAAAAAAAAAGAGTTCATTCATAGCTTCTGTAGAAGTACTTAAGGAAGGAGAATATGATTACTGGATATGTAAATCTGAACTTATGCCAGGATCAGCATTTATGAAGATAGAGGGGAAGAAAGGTATTTTTGAGGTAATCCTTTTTAAAGCATAAAAATTCCTATACCGCAGTGTTTCAAAAGATTTGGTTTGGCATATTGAGATGTAGCCATGTAGCTGCTTATAGAGGATCTATGTGTTTAGTTGCAAATTTTTATGGAACTTGACTTTACTCACATTGTAAACTACTTTTTAAGATTTGTATCATTTCAGCTTGTTGCCTTTATAATGGTTAAGGATTCAGGAACAGAAATGTAAGGTTCATGCCTTCAAGTGAGCAAACTAGTTATACATAGAATACATAGAATAAACCAGGTTGGAAGAGACCTTCAAGATCATCGCGTCCAACCCATCAACCAATCCAACACCGCCCAAGCAACTAACCCACAGCACCAAGTACCCCGTCAAGTCTTCTCCTAAAAACCTCCAGTGATGGCGACTCCACCACCTCCCCAGGCAGCCTGTTCCAATGTGCAATCACTCTTTCTGTATAGAACTTTTTTCTAACATCCAGCCTGAATCTCCCCTGGCGCAGCCTGAGACTGTGTCCTCTTGTTCTGATACTGCTTGCCTGGGAGAAGAGACCAACATCCGTCTGTCTACAACCTCCCTTCAGGAAGTTGTAGAGAGTAATAAGGTCACCCCTGAGTCTCCTCTTCTCCAGGCTAAGCAACCCCAGCTCCCTCAGCCTCTCCTCGTAGGGCTTATGTTCCAAACCCCTCACCAACTTTGTTGCTCTTCTCTGGACTCGTTCCAGCAAGTCAACTTCCTTCCTAAACTGAGGGGCCCAGAACTGGACACAGTACTCGAGGTGCGGCCTAACCAGTGCAGTGTCCAGGGGCAGAATGACCTCCCTGCTCCTGCTGGCCACACTGTTCCTGATGCAGGCCAGGATGCCATTGGCCCTCTTAGCTGCCTGGGCATACTGCAGGCTCATGTTCAGTCTACCATCGACCAGCACCCCCAGGTCCCTCTCAGCCTGACTGCTCTCCAGCCACTCTGACCCCAGCCTGTAGCTCTGCATGGGATTGCTGTGGCCAATGTGCAGAACCCGGCACTTGGATGTGTTAAATCTCATGTCTGGAAAGGAGACATTCCTCAATACTGGCTTTTATCTTGTTCTATAACTGAGCAGGATTATTTAAGAAAAACAAAGTAAAAACCTGATTTTTATTTTTTTTTTCCAGATAAATTGGCTTCTCTACCCTGTGCTTCTATTTCAATTCGTACAACTCTGTACATATATGTAATTTTTCTTTGTATAGCCTCAGTGTGATTACAAATGCTAACCACTTTCAGAAATCTGCTAGGTATATGTGACTTTTGTTGACAAAATACAGACAGTATAAAGTAATAGAGATATTAGAGATAACAGAGATTAATGTTAAAGGTGAAGAAGTTCAGTGTCTGCTGTGGTTAACATAAGTAGCATTTCCTGTTTAGCTAGACTGTCTTAGACATTTTTTTAGTGCTCCTGCAGCCTTTGTATAGAAAATGAAGAAAGGGAGGTGTGCCTGAGAGTCCCTAATTTAGAAGTCTGAAGGTAACATTTGCAACTAACCTTCACCATCCTCCTTCTCCCACAAGGGCTCTGAAATCCTCCATCTTCATCAGTTTGCTCTGAAAAATTCCATTTCTCACTGAGTGCTACACTGGATCAGTGATCTGGATTTCACATCACACGTCTTTCCCTGGAAAATGATCATCCATACAGCAGCTGAATGAAAATGAATGATTGTTCCCTTGACAGGATCTACACTCCAGGACAATAACTGGGGAACTAGCGAAATGTCAGTTGCTTTTACTGGTGAAACGATGCTGGGGGAATGTGCAAAATGAAAGAGAAAATAGCATCCTGCCCTTGTTTGGCATTTTCTGGTATTAAAGCAGTTCTTACTGTTACATCTTACATATGTTGTAAAAATCAGAAACATACCATATGACTGCATTATGTCTGTGTGGACAGAAAAGTAAGGAGAAGACATTTGTGAGTCTTTATTTTTAATATGGTTATGATTTCTAAAAGCTTCTCTACCGCAGACACAAAAATTACCACTTCTGCCGGCTAGCAAAAGTGCACGGGTACTAATCTGCACCGTGTCAGACCCGAATCAGTGATCTCCTGAAAGTTAAACTGTTGGGAAATGTTTGGGTGAAGTATAGCATGTCTTTGCATTATATAGGACTATTTCTGTTCTCATGGAGAGAACATTTATTTCAGTACACAGTGATCTAGGGAGAGTTATTTGGCTCTCCTGAAAATCTGCCCGAAACAATGTAAATAATCACAGCATCCTCATATTGGAGGCTAACATCTTGCATGGTCATTTTCATTTGTTGCCTAGCAACCAGTAAGCTTTTTTTAATTGTATGATGTCTTATGTACATTGTAAGTCTGTGTGATTATACCTGGTGATTTTCATTTAACAAATCTGTTGGGATTTTATCCTCCCCACAGCTCTTTTCCCTAGAAAAATTTCAGTATCGATAGCTCTAACTGCAATAACAAACAAAAACATTGCTGAAGATCTATGTGTGGCTTCAAAGGGGTTGTAAGAAGCAGCCAAATTTTGTTTTTAATTACTGTAAACAAATCCTAAACTACATTTGTTGCGCAAAACCCGGAAGTTTATCTGACGTTTGCTTCTACTCTGTGATTGAGCAGCTGCAAAGTAAAAGTCTCAAGGAAAGAATTCAATAAGAATTATGCTTATAAAGTTAATAGAAAGGTTGCACTCAAAGTTTTGAGTGATCTAAAAAGATTGCATCTCTTAGAAAAACAATGGCCTGGTCCTATATTGACCGAGTGATAGCAGTGTGCCCAGGTGGCCAAGAAGGCCAAGGGCATCCTGGCCTGCATTAGGAATAGGGTGGCCAGCAGGAGCAGGGAGGTCATTGTACCCCTGTACTATGCATTGGTTAGGCCGCACCTTGAGTACTGTGTCCAGTTCTGGGCTCCTCAGTTTAAGAAGGACATCGAGACACTTGAACGTGTCCGGAGAAGGGCAACAAGGCTGGTGAGAGGCCTTGAGCACAAGCCCTATGAGGAGAGGCTGAGGGAGCTGGGATTGTTTAGCCTGGAGAAGAGAAGGCTCAGGGGTGACCTCATTGCCCTCTACAACTACCTGAAAGGTGGTTGTAGCCAGGTGGGGGTTGGTCTCTTCTCCCAGGCAACCAGCACCAGAACAAGGGGACACAGTCTCAAGCTGTGCCAGGGGAGATTTAGACTCGAAGTGAGGAGAAAGTTCTTCACTGAGCGAGTCATTCTTCATTGGAATGGGCTGCCCAGGGAGGTGGTGGAGTCATCGTCCCTGGAGGTGTTCAAGAGGAGATTGGACGTGGCACTTGGTGCCACGGTCTAGTCGGGAGGTCTGTTGGGGCAGGTTGGACTTGATGTTCCTTGGGGTCTCTTCCAACTTTAGTTATACTGTGATACTGTGATACTATCAGGACATCTCAGTATTATTCTTTTGAGGTGTCTTTGGTTTACTTGTTTTACATTGTAGGAAAGGAGGACTGCAATCAAACACAAGCTACCTTCAATGAAATCACTTCAAATCTCCAACATACATTTTTATTGTCCTCTTCTAGGTTGACTGGGGTCATCTGGACTATTTAGTAATTGACATGCCACCTGGGACTGGAGATGTACAACTGTCAGTCTCACAGAATATTCCAATTGCAGGTATGTGTGTGTTGCTTGGCTGTTTCAGGGATCTGAAGTTAGTTAAGTTTGGCAGCTTTGAGTAAATTGTATTTAAAAATGCTTGTCAAAAATTCTTTTAGTTGTCTTTCTAACATAGGAAGAAACTGTTCTGTCAGTTGTGTGGTGATGAAAAGCACTATGAATGAATTTTAACATGTTTAGCATCATAATTGTATTACTTTTAAGGTAAGTTTCAAATAGATTTATAAATACAGCTGTAGTCTTGAAGGAAAGGCACTCATGCCAAAAACTGGTGAAGTTATTGGTAGAAAATATTTTCATTGTACCTATTGCTGTATTGAATCTTTTTAGTGAAGCTAATACAATAAAATAGTTTGCCTTCATGATTGCTTTATTTAATTAGGAGCTGACATGAGATCTGATAAATTGTCATGGTTTATTAACTGTCTGACGTACTTCAGCAGAAGCAATTGTTAGTAGCCAACATCATCAGTGTGAGGAACAAAATGCTAAAAGAGACAAAACAATCCTTACAGTTCCAGGAATAATGTAATAACTGCTGTTGCTCTTCACCAAGAGGGTATTGCAGCACTGGAACATCCTACCCAAGAGTCCGTGGAATCCCCATCCATGGCACTTGTCTGGATTGTACTGGATAAAGCCCTAGCTGGCCTTACCTAGTGTTGCCAGTCCAGAGACCTTTTCCAACCAGAAATTCTGTGATTCAGAGTTATTAAGGAATCAGTGGGACTTCTTACTCCACTTTTTTTGTGTGATACCGGGTACATACATTGATACAGCCTCAAAATGGTAGCTTGTTCTACTGCTCTCCTTCTTTTCGGAGTGCAGACTGACTCATGCGCACAGGCAGGCCTTGGTTCCCTCTGACATTCCTTCCTCTCTGCACTTTGGTGGCAATAATGCACTGAAGTGAAGCCACTAAATACTGTGCTTGTAGAATCATTTCTCTTGAATGTAGAACTCTACCAGGCTGCCTGATCACTTTAATGTGTACTACTGGATTCTGGGGTGTAGATCCTGATTTCAAAGCAAAACCATCACCATCACTATTACAGCACAGTGATGGCTACAGAAATGAAAGGAGCCCTTTAACAATCAGGCAGTGCCTTGTGTCTTTTCCTTAGCACAGTCATTTCTTGGCTGCAGTCATACATGGTAGGCACAGTAACTCATTTATCTGCAAGCCCAAATATTCTGCAAATAGTTAAGTTTAGTGTTTAGGCTGTGCAGTGGTATCTTCCATGATGTCAAGTTAAGAACATAAATCTTTTGATACATAAAACTCAAATCTTAAGGCATGTGCTAAGTCACTGTTGCACCCAAATTATTAATGACCATAGAAGCTTCCTGCTGCTGTCTGTGGTGAGTGGTGGAAAGGAGCAAATCAACAGAGTTTTGATGGAAGTTTTAATGATTTTTCACATAAGGAGTAGAACAGGAGGGTTCTTGTGGCTTAGCTTATCTGAGAGCTGGAGTAAATAGTGATTTTTGTCCGTTTTCTTAAACACAGTGCTTGGAACAAAGCAGGAGGGCCAAAGCAGCAGGGTGTTCTATTCCCAGGGTTTTAAGCAATGAGGTGAAAAAATGACAGTGGTATGGAAGTTTCTGATAAGGTAGAATTTCACATTAAGCCTTGTTTGTAAGGGCAGTGCACCCATGAAGTTAAAGAGGTGTGGCTTTATCTTGGTGGACTTCCTTTTGTTTTGGTGGGTATTGGGAATTGCATTGGTAATTGGGAATTGTTAATTGGTAATACACTTCAGTGTATCTAAATGTTGTAATTTAACATAGGTCATTAGGCCTTTATATATTCAAGGAGTTATTTGTGCCCTTTTCCCACAGAATTCTATCTTCAGTAGTGTGAGTGGTTATAGTGTTGGTGCCCTGGGTCCTCTGGAACACAGAGGTGATAGAGAAAAATGGTGTAATCATTTATTTCTTCAAAGTTTTGCTGAGGTTTGGCTGTGGAAGGTCACAATATCTTTCCAACTCATACAACACATTAGGGAATAGAAACTTTAATTTAGATAGGTTTATACATCATGTAATATAATTTTATATGTAATATAATATAATTTTATATATAATGTAATTTATATATAATGTAATAGATTCATAGGTTCACAGAATGGCTTAGGTTGGAAGGGACCTGAGAGACCATCTAC
This sequence comes from Dryobates pubescens, assembly GCF_014839835.1. NCBI lineage: Eukaryota > Metazoa > Chordata > Aves > Piciformes > Picidae > Dryobates > Dryobates pubescens. The sequence goes on along the minus strand of NC_071616.1, from coordinate 41,031,881 downwards.
TCCAACCTCCTCCCCGTGGGCAGGGATTCCTCTCAACTAGACTCTGCTGCTCAATGCCTCATCCAGCCTGGCCTTGATCATCCCCAGGGAGGAGGCATCCACGACCTTCCTGGGCAACCCATTCCAGAGTCTCACTTTTGTCTCTAAGAACAGCTATGTCCTCATTCTAGTGTAGGTGTAACAAAGTGGAGAATTAGAATAAATTATTTGTATTCCAATGTTTTCATTAGTTTTCCACATGAATATCAGAAAACTCTGGTTCTTACACATGCTGAATCAAGTTTTGAGGCAAGTCAAAGCAGACGACTTGATTCAGAAAAAAGAAAACAAATTTAAACCACCAGCAAGCAATACTGGTTTGCTTAATAGGCTATAAAAGGGGTAAATTCTTGCCCATGGCTCTTTAAACTCTTCCCTCTGGCTTTCTGACATGTTATTTAGATTTTACTGTTTGTATAAGAATGGGCTTTTACGGCTTCCTAACCAAAGACAGCATTTTGATTCCAGTTCTGTAATGGCTTCACGTTGTTACCACAGTTGCTCAGTTCAGTTTATAACTTCATCAATCCTGACTTCATAAAATTAAGAGCAGTAGCATCACTTTGTATTTGTCTTTCCCATTAGCTGGTTTTGTTGACCATATGGAGGTTGACTCGTTCGCTTTTTCAAAGTAAGTGCATTGTGCTTTTGGTGAAAACAAGCACAGCAGACCAGGAGTGATAAGGTTTGTATTTCCCTGAGAACTTAGAATTTTGGCTGTTGTGTAGTGTGGGTGGTTTTCATCCTCAATGGAAGGGCTGCTTTTTTGTGTATTACAGCTTGAACAGGGCTTTCTTCTTTTACTCTTGTCATATGGCCTCTGTGACACTCCATAGCCTTGTTTAGCATACTTCTGGTTCTTTCAGCCTTGCTCCTTTAAAGGCTACAGAAGATAGCATTACAAATCTCTGTGATGATGTCTTTGGAGCAGTCTGCAGAATTCTGTCAGTTTTGTGGGCTCCATCTTCATTAGCAATTCTTGTTTCTAAGCTGCGTTGTCTTTTATTTCTTACACAGACAGAAAGCATTTGGTGGTGTGCCATTCTGTTCTCTCTCCAGTTTTACTGTTCTTTGTTTATCCTTTGAGGATGTTTTTGGGCAGCCATGGTATTAGTGGCATAATTTCTCTCTTTTCCCTCAGAGACAGCATATATATCTTAGTTTAGTACATTTAGAAGTGCATTGTCTAGTTTGCATGAAAGTTGTGCTTTGATTTGCATGCATGCACATGTGAGATACAGTATTTGCATTATAGTTTCTTCATTATTTATCTGTAGCTTCCTAGGGATAGACAGTGTAGAAAATTGTTGTTCTGCCTATAAATAAATTTACCAAAGCTGTGCACATTTTTGTCAGCCACTTACAGATGTTTCTGTGAGTGTGAGAAAGAGCACTGGTAAAGGTGTTTTCTTTGGGGTGGATTTGCCCACGTGGACCATGGAAACCTGCAGCATTGCACCATCTGACAGTCGGAGAGTGACTGAAGGAATGTGTGAAATGTCATTGGGTTTTCATTTTGGAAGGCTTTTTATTGTCCTGTATCGCAGGTAGAGGATCACAGGTAGCACAGGGACAGCATCACAGTTAAATTTCTGGAGTCAAAAAGAGATCAGAGTCACAGATAAAAGCAATACAACAAAATATCTTAGAATTCTGGTTGTTAAAGAGAATAGCAGCCTTGAACAACTTCAGCTTGAGTGACAGTTTAAAAGAAGATGAAAATCAAAACTACTTTGACTTCCATTTTTATTCAATTGTTTGTAGTCACCCTACCAGGAGATGCATCTTACTTATCATATTATTCTTTAATCATCCATGACTTTTCTCATGCTGCAGTCATTTTTAACAAATGAGTAGATCACAGAATCACAGGATGTTAGGGGTTGGAAGGGACCTCCAGAGATACCCAATCTGCCTGCCAAAGCAGGACCACCTAGGGCAGGCCACAGATGAGAAATTAATATGATGGCTTGAAAATGTATTTCTGCTCAAGCACCACTTCTTTCCTCAGATGCATGTCTGCTTTCCAAATAAGAAATCCAGGGTCAGACTGGAGAAAAAGGCTTTCTTTATGGTCTGTCAGTTTGTATTTAGTTCTTCTTTACTTTGTTTTTCTTTTTCATCTTTTGCATGAAATGTCCAGAAGGGAGTTCTTTATCATGTGTTGAACATGCATGCTCGGGAAAGTTGGAAGCATCCTTATGCGTTTTCCAGCTTTTGCAACATGGGAGATTTCAGATGACACTGTGGTGTTTGATACCAAGATACAGTGCAAACTAATAATATTTTAAAGAATAGGCCTTGTGATGCCTTTGCATTACCTTGTTGCTAAACTGAGAAACCTGTGTATTTCTTTGATTACTTAGATAAAGGAGCTATACATCAAATTGATAAATAATGTTGGATATGCAGGATTAGCTTCCCTAAAGGCTAGGAAGTTCATTGTTTTCTGCTGTTACATTTTAGAGGCTGCACAGGCAGGAGCATGGGCATCTCTTTTCAAGAGGCAGTCCCAGAGCCTGGTGCCAGTGTTTCTTCCCACATCATGGGGGCTCACCATTAAATAAATTAGGCAGTCTACTGCCCTTTCTTTATTAACGTTAAATTCTGCCTTAGTGAAGTGTGGCAGCTTGACAGCTCTAGAGACTGACACTGTCTGAACTGACAGAACCAACTCCAGGTTAAAACTAGGATTGTTTCATTTGCTAAACTTGGTCATGTCACTTTTCTTTGGGTATCAAGATTGTGTGGCAGTGAAAGCCGTTAGAAATACAAATCCAGTGGGAAGTGGACTGAGACAACCAAGTAATTTCACATCTTACTGAACAGTCTTTTAATAGTAATGAGCATTGGACTGAACTGCATTGGCAGAAGACCTACGAGGTAAAAGGCTTTGGGTTTTATTTTCAGTGCTCTTAATTTTCCCACCTTCTGATAGGATATAGTTTTTTTTCCCCACACAAAGCATGTATTATTAAAATCTTATAATAAGCTCTAAGAAAGCTATTAATAAGAACCAGAAAGGACAATTAGTCAAGGTGAGCGAAGTGAAAGCAACGCGAATGCAATTTAATGTTTTTCTCAAGATCTATAAAAGTAAAAACTTTACCATTGCTAGTCATACAGGGAATTGTTTTTGTCACCTATTAGATTTAAAATCACTACAGTACAGAGTACCTACCATCTTTTAATTGCCTTATGTTGTGAATGGTGTGATTTTTCCTAATGATTGCATCTTTCAGCAATATGTAGATCTTTATTAATTTCCTGAATGCTTTTTGCAGTTAAGGCTGAAATATTTACCAAAGGAGGTTTTGTTCCTTCAAATAAGAACTTTCAAGGAATTGAAGTTCTTTTGACAGCAGTGTTTTGATAGAGAAGTTTAAATAAAAGCAAAAAAGCATATTTCTGTCTTTAGTCATTAAGCTTTTCAGGTCTTACTTCTATTCAGATATAAACACTGAAAAGGAAAGAATAGGGAGATCCCACCAACATGAAGACAGTTGGCAGTTTTAAATTGTGAATGAATGTGACATACCAAACTGGTGAATCAATCCATTTACTCATGTTTATGTCAGTGTCACACAGAAGAGGCTGTAGCCTTTTACTCTGCTGTATTGTAGCAGTGTGTGGGACTTAAGAGAATAATCATAGAATGGCTTTAGGTTGGAAGGGACCTTAGAGATCATCTACTCCAACCTCCCTGCTATGGGCAGTGATGCCTCTCAGCTTCACTTTGCTGCTCAAGGTCTTATCTAGCATGGCCTTGAACACCCCCAAGGAGGAGGCTTCCACAGCCTCCCTGGGCAATCTATTCCAGAGTCTGACCACCCTCATACCAAAGAACGTCTTCCTAAGATCCAGTCTAAACCTACTCTCCCTCAGCTTCAAACCGTTCCCCCTTGTCCTATTGCTAGGCACCTTTATGAAAGTCCCTCTCCAGCCTTCCTGTAGGATCCCTTCAGGTATTGGAAGGCAGCTCTAACGTCCCCCCCCCAAGTCTTCTTTTCTCTAGGCTGAACAACCCTAGCTCCCTCAGCCTGTCCTTATAGCAGAGGTGTTCCAGCCCAGGTGATGAGTAGACTGTCTGTTCAAAAATGAGGATTAAAACCAGCAAAAAGAGAATTTCAAATAATATTTTTAACAAGGAAACACTGTTGATATTTTATAAAACCATCCTTGGTGTGAAAAAGAATTGTGACTTGTGAGATAAAGGTGTCCTTTTAAATTAAGTGAAAATGTAAGCTGAGTAGGTTTGGTGCTTTTCTCTTGTGTTTTCTGAGGAGAAATGATGAAAATAAAAGCCCCTGCCAGTGCTGCAGTACAGGTTGTGTGTAGCATACAGTTTAAGATTAGAGGTATATCTGTATTCTGTCATTGCTCTTTGTGCAGCTGTCTGTTTGCCCCGTGTCGAACGTCTCTGATGCAAATTGCTAGGTATCTGATCTTCTTCTTTTTCAGTTTAACAGTAATGCACAGTGGTTTTTTCTCCATTTCTGAGCTTGCTTGCTTCTTTTGTGGGGGAGGTACATCGTTTGTTTCTACAGTAAAATTTTGCAGATATTTAGATGAAAGCCATCTGGGTAATAGTACTTTTTACTTGATCTATTGTTGAATTGCAAATGTTTTTAATATCAGATGTTGATGTAGATGATTTACTCCTTGTTTCATGTGCATTTTGATATTTTAGATAACTGCAGGAAAGAAGAGGCACATGGATTTAAGGTGGCTGGTAAACCAAAATAAATGAAGCCATATCAGGGGAGATTCAAAAACCAGTTCTTTGTAGGCATCCAAATACAATTTGTATACCGAAATAACTTGCTTCTGTTGTCAGAAAAAGTGTAGTTGACAAATGCAAATTATCATCGTGGTTATCGTAGCTTTGGACACTCTTGGTGCTTTATTATGAAGTGTCAGACTCAGTAGACTGCAAACTTAATTTAAAAACCAAACTAAGTGAGTTTAGACTCTTGGCTCATGGAGATTGAGTTAACACACATTGCCTGTCCAAGCTGAAGTCAGAGTATATTCAGTGCAAGTTCTGTTAAATTTCATCATTCCTGAAACGGAATTTCCAGGGATTGGGGAAAGAAAGCTGTGAAGTATAGAGGCTTTGGAACCGGAGGTTCTCTGAGATCTGGCCACAGTGGTTAAGTGTATATTAAGTACTAGATTAGCTGTAATTGCCTCCGTTCTTTTAGACCAATTATTCTGAATAGGATGAATAAACAACTGCAGAAGGTGAGAGAAATCCATGTGATTAGTGGTGCTATGTTCATACTCTGGCTATTTCTTCTGAAAAAACAGATGTTGAAACCTTCTCCTTAACACTCCCATCTCAGGACAGGGTGGTAAGTGAAAAAAACCCCAAACTGAATGGTTTTTGGAGGTGATTGAAGTAGCCACTGTGATTGTTTTTATTCTGTAGTAGTTCTCCTCTTTGGATTAGGACTTCACTTAAGAAAAGTCATATTCATTTGTCAAAAGAGGCTATTTGGACTTTGCTTTTGCCTTAGTACAATCGGGACATGATTGGAAAATGCTGAAAGCAGGAGGTAGAATGGAGTAGAGCAGTAAAATACTCTTAGCTTCACATGGCTAAGGAAAGGTAGAAGTGCCAGTGCCTGTGAGGGAGTAACTCTTTATTTTGTGCCTATACATACATAGAATATACATAGAATAAACCAGGTTGGAAGAGACCTTCAAGATCATCGTGTCCAACCCATCAACCAATCCAACCCACCTAAACAACTAACCCATGGCACCGAGCACCCCATCAAGTCTTCTCCTGAAAACCTCCAATGACGACGAGTCCACCACCTCCCCTGGCAGCCCATTCCAATGAGCAATCACTCTCTCTGTATACCTTCTAGATAATTCTTGTTCACAGGTTTTATTTCAGTGTTCTCCCTTTGCTAAATAAATACTGCATCATAATTTTGCTGTAGTGTAACTTGTGTGCAGTTTGCCAGGACCAAACTCCAACGCTGTAACAGAGAGAGTTGTCTTTCCACATCTTTCTCCATGTGATCTAGTGTGAAATGGATGTTATAATACATACTGATCAGTTAGATGAGGGCAGTTTAAATTCAGGATGACAACTTCATCCAGCTTGTGATATTCCACTGCTCAGCGGTTTCTCTTGCCTGGAGGAAGAATTTTGCTTTAAGATTTATGTCCTCATTTCATGTGGGTAAGGCAGTAGTGTCCCAGTTTTAATTACCCTCTAATTTGTGGGCAGAAGAGGATGTGTGGCTGTTGGAAACATACCCTGTCTGAGCAGCTGTTCAAAGACTCCTTCAAGATGAAGGTAGCAAGCAGGCTGGAGGTGTGACACAGCCAGCATCCTGCCTTTGGGACATTTCTAAGCTATATTGAGAGTCAAGCAAGGATCTCTTAAGGGAAAAATCACACCAGTCATTCTTTTGCTAATTATAATGTGATGTCACACAAGAGCTAAAGGAATGTCTTTACATGTTTTATCCAAGGAGATGGACAGTTTTTTGATGTTAATGTATCCATAGTAATTGTCAGCTGAAATTCCAACAAAGACAGAGCTCTTTGTTCTTGGCGAGATCTTGTTCTGCATCTTGAAGTGCAAACTGTATCTGTAATTGCAGACACATTTTATCGGTGAAATAACAAGAAATTTAAAGCAGGTGAGAGGGACTCTGCAGAGATCCCCAGGAGAGAAGATTTACATTCACCAGGCTATTTAATAACTTGAAAGTCTTGCCTAGAAGTTTGAAATTGATGCAGTGGAAAAAGTAGTAAGAGCTACTGAAAGTACATGAGTGGTGTGGTCAGGTCAGGCCACCCACAGCTATGTGGAAGCCTGAGTGTGGTTCCTTGCAGGAGCATTCAGTGCCTATCAGTGACAGATGCAATTATTACCAAAATGCAGGACATCTCTGTCTTTATCCTCCAGAACTCTGTTTGTTGGTCTGTCTGGTCACTTCACAGGTTTGGGAGTGGAATTATTTGCTAAGGTAATAAGAATCAGGATGATATATGTCTAACACTTGTGTCTGGTGGGGTCCGTAATTATCAGTTTGGATGAGATGCTTCTGAAGTCTATCTTTGAAGACACTGGAAGGAAAAAAGAATATGTTAGAGGGATCCTTTCCATCTCAAGGTAGACCTAAACTGCTGGTTGTCAGAAGGTTTTTAGACCTGTGTGCTTTTTGCTTGGCCACAAATGAATTATAGCTAAGTTTAGAGGGATTCCACCTTACGCCTTATAACTGAGAGCATCCGATAATGCTCTTAAATGATGCAGTGAGTACAGGTGACATTTGCTGTACACAGAAATCAGACTTTTTTCAGTGCTTGTAATTTCCTGATCACCAGTCCACCAGAAGGGTGAGTACCAATGTGCAGTGGAGGCATGCCTTTCTTTTACTGGAGATTGAGAACCTGAGGCTAAAATGAAAGAAATGTCAGTGTTAAAGGTCACTGTTAGCTTTGTCTCTGTATATTATGCACACTAAGGATTAAAAATATGGTTAGCATAGTTTTTACTAATGCAACATACATCAGTTTGTTGTCAACTGAAATGTAGTGAAAATAGAAAGAGAAATGGAATGCATGAGTAAGTAGATACAGCAGTTAAACCAAAATGTGCTCAACTTAGATATCCCTAGTATGCTCAAGGCAGTTCTGGTTATGTTTTTCTGCACACAATTGCAAATACAGAATTTGTAGTGTGTTTTAATGTGCAGGGTAATAGCATTATCATTTCTGCAGCCTCTCTGTTCAATTTGTCAGTGTTAGTTTACCTCATTCAGACAGAGGCTTTTGTAAAAGCTGCATGTATTGCTTCAAGAAACATACTGTCTGCATGACTGCAGTCATATTTCTTTATTGATCAAAATAACTCTCTGCTGTTTGATATTCCTGTTAACCACATACAGCCAAGAAAGTGTGAGCTTGCTCAGCATTTGAATCACTTTTGAAATTAAACATATGCAAACTTATTCAGGGAAAAGAGGAACATTCCAATTCCCATATTTGGTTGCCAGTGAAGGAATTAATGCTGCTAATAATTTGTATTCTTGAACTTCAGGTTGGGTTTGCTGGACTAGAATCTGTACCAAAGAAAGAGAAAACCCCTGTAAGTCAGTACAAGCCGACTGTGAACAAATTTTGTCCATAATCCATCTTGGACTGAAGAAAAAAACAGGCAAGGCACATCTATTACACCCTCAGCAGCAGCTGCTTGAGCATTTTGGCTTTCATTCTGTGGAAGATGCTATGCAAGCTGTCCACAAGTGTAATTTTAACTCATACTTTAGCAGCTAGAGTTTCTCTTGCAGGGAGTTGGTGTTTGTGGCAGCCTAACCTCTGCAATGTGCCATTGGGTCTGGTTGGCATTTTGGCTTTTTTCCTTTGGATGAGAATTTGTTATTCAAAAATAAACTAGGGTAAGCTGCTTCTGGTTCCAGTTGGTGTTTTCATTGTACATAGTCTCTGCCCTTCATGGCATGCAAAATGATTTGATTCTTCAAAAACTACTAATGGACCAGAAAATGTGGACTCCAGGGTTTTGACCATGTCTTAGCTTCTACGTGAAGATCCAGAGAATGATGAGCTAGCATCATCAGAGAACAGCATGACCAAAAGTGTGAAGCAATGTGAGTGTACACACATAGGAGACAAGAAAGCAATAATAAGCATTTTGCCCCAAGTAGTAAAAGATCTTTATTTTACAAATATGCAGAAAACTCAAGGACACTGAACCTGAATAACTTATTAGTGGACTCTGGTTTCAAGGAGGGAAACTTTGTGGAATTACTTTAGCATTTCCATGTCAGCTGTGTCGTGTAACCCTGCACTTAGTGAAAGAAGGAGCTAAGGTGACTTAGCCACTGAAAACAGGCTGGCTTGGGAAAAGCAGCAAATTCTTTGGATGTTAGACTTTTAGCAAACAATGAGGAAGTTGCGTTAGTTACACTACTTAACGCCATGCAGTTTTTGGACTCGTGTCTAATATTATACGAGGCAGAGATTGGCAGCTTTTCAGGGGAGAGGTGCCAGACTGTATTTTTTTTGTTTGCACAAATTAGAGGTTAGGAACACTGGTTGAAGATATTCAAATGCACTGTCAGGCGATGTTTGGTAACGGCTGGCTGTCGGCCTGGCAAGATGCCGTCTGGCAGACGGTGGACAGGACGGCATGGGGCTGATGTGAGGGGCTGGGTTCACTGTCCAGCACTGTCAGAGCCGGCAGTGCTTCTGGGATGCTGAGGCTCCCAGTGGCCTGACCTGCACCAGCAGCCTCAGTGTTGTGTGCTTCTGGAAATCTACCTACCTCTTCCTTTGCTTTGTATGCCAAGGGTTGGGTGCTGCAGGCCCGGTAGGAAATTGTTCTGAACGTAGAATCACAGAATGGAAGGGACCTTGAAAGGTCATCTAGTCCAGCCACTCTGCCAGAGCGGGATCACCAAGAGTTGATCACACAGGAGCGCATCCAAGCGGGTTTTGAATGTCTCCAGAGAAGGGGACTCCACAACCTCTCTGGGCAGCCTGTTTGCAGCAAGTAGTTTGCTCTAATTGCTATTAGTGTGAAGTTTGGCATACATTTCTTGTGTGAGGTTGGCTTTCTGTGGCTCTGCCGAGATGTTTTTCTAATGGATACTTTGGAGACTGCACGGTGACTGTGAAGCCAGAGCTAATCAGAGGACAGTAGAGGACAGTAATGTCTTTCACATTGCATTTTGCTGAGGGTGGGACAATCATGACCAGATGCTTGGTGCATGTTTCAAAGAAATAATATTTGAAGCCTCTGAGCATATGCAGAAGGATGCTGTTTGTGAAGATATGTGGAGTATTCTAATGTTTGTATTGGTTTTGCAGGCTGCTTTAATCAGGAAGTAATGTAGGATAGCATAGAATTGTCACCTCTAGGCTTACTTCAGGTTCCAGCCTTTGACAAAGACCTCTAGCTGCTTTATATGCATAATAACTCTTGGGAATACTAATCATCAGGTGAGCTGGAGCTGTGTCTGAGCACGCAGCAATATTAGATGTTTCTGAACCTAGTGCAAGTGTGCAAACCTGTGTTTAACATTTCAAGGCTGTGCCTGTGAATGCTTGCATCAGAAAGTGTAGCAGGTTCTGAAAGCAGCAGTCTGATTGCAGGCAGCTGCCTCTTGATTTTAGGACAGGGCTTACTGTTAAATCAAAAGCTTTCAATTGCAATTATGGGATGGGACAGTTACTGTGTAGGTGTTCCCAGAATACCACCTCTGTAACCTGTCAGAGTGTGGATTGTGTTATCTGTCCATGATCATATGACAGCTAGATCAGTTTGCTCATTTAGAACATACAAACCTTGGGACAACAATATCTAAATGATTTCTGTTACTCCATATCTTATGGTCATTACATAAGGCAAAAACCACTGGCACAATTTTCTTCCCTACATTAAAAACCCTGAACACATAACTGTGTGACTACTTCGAATTTATTAGCATGTATTAATAATCAAAATAGTTAACAGTATAGTTAATTGCACTCATTTTAATGGGATTTCATGTTTTCCTTTCCCAGGAGCTGTAATCATCTCTACTCCCCAAGATGTGGCTTTATTGGACGCACGCAAAGGAGCTGAAATGTTTAGCAAAGTCCATGTACCAGTAAGCATCCACATTGAAAATACCAACACATTGCTTTTCCAAAATGTAAAAAAAACACCCCCATAAATCCTGCCTCAAAAATAAAAAAGAGGATTAGAATCCATCTTCTGTCAGTATCAGGAGCTTGCTTTAATAGAAAGGAAAGAGTTTTTCAGGCCAAGGTAATAATAGTACTCCATTTCTTTTAAATCAGGTTCTCTAATCACCTGGAATGGGTCAGACTGCTGAACAGAGTATCTTAAGAAATAATGTGTGATTTCAAATGGTACTGTCTTACAAGGATCTGTGCTGGAATGTGTTCAGAGAAGGGCCATGAGGATGATCAGAGGGCTGGAGCTCCTCTGCTATGAGGACAGACTGAGGGACTTGGGGCTGTTCAGTCTGGAGAAGAGAAGGCTCTGAGGAGACCTTATTGTGGCCTTCCAGTATCTGAAGGGGGCCTACAAGAAAGCTGGGGAGAGACTTTCTAGAGTGTCAGGTAATGATAGGACTAGGGGGAATGGAACAAAACTAGAAATTGGTAGATTCAAATTGGATGTTAGGAAGAAATTTTTCATCATGAGGGTGCTCAGGGAGGTGGTAGAAGCCCCATGCCTGGAGGTTTTTAAGGCCAGGCTGGATGTGGCTCTGGGCAACCTGATCTATCATGAGGTGTCCCTGCCCATGGCAGGGGGGTTGGCCCTAGGTGATTGGTGAGGTCTCTTCCAATCCTAACAATTCTATGATTCTAATATATTTATTATGTGTCCTCTTCAGCTTTGTGTTGGAGATGAAAATCTCAAATGCCTTGAAATGTGGAAAAATCATGTAATTGGTACATTTTAAGAAGGAAATTTAATTTTTTTAGGGGAGATATGCACATAACTAATTGTCAGTTTGCCATTTGGTCCATAACTGTCATGACAAGTAGCAGGCACTTAGTTTTTCATGAGCTTTATGGCTCATATGGTAGCTGGCTTTTTTGGGAAGTGCAGCACTTGAAAATATTCACAGCGTTGGTATGGATTGAAAGCAAATAATAAACAGAGTGACATCTTGGATTCAATATTTTCTGTGTCCCACAAGCAGCTAAGTAACTAAATGTTGTACTCTAGACTATGTTCATGAAGAGAGTAATTTTTTAATTTGAAATCTGCAGTTTGTAAGAAAATATAAAGTGAAATGCTTCCCTAGCTTACATAGTAAAGAAGCTATTTACTGTACTTTATAAAAGATGTTTTCTTGCTTACCAGTATGAAGTTTCCTTCTACTCCCTTGTAAGAAATAAAAGTTCTTTTATAGGTAGGGCTTTGTTACTTTAGGTGACTGCTGTTTGTTTTAATTTACAGAACAGCTTAACAAAAGAAATGCACAGATAAAAATTCCTCACTTCCTATTCCAAAATGAAAGTATAGTAGTGTTTATAATTTGCCACTAAAAGAAAAACAAATCTATATAACAGAAGAATAACATGGAATGTTTTGGGTTGATTTGGTTTGTTTGCTAAGATCTATATAACAGAAGAATAACATGGAATGTTTTGGGTTGATCTGGTTTGCTTGCTAAAATCTGCAGCCAAGAGGGCCAGTGGCATCCTGGCTTGCATCAGGAACAGTGTGGCCAGCAGGAGCAGGGAGGTCATTCTGTCCCTGTACACCGCACTGGTTAGGCCACACCTCGAGTACTGTGTCCAGTTCTGGGCCCCTCAGTTTAGGAAGGAGGTTGACTTGCTGGAATGAGTCCAGAGAAGGGCAACAAAGTTGGTGAGGGGTTTGGAACACAAGCCCTATGAGGAAAGACTGGGGGAGCTGGGGTTGCTTAGCCTGGAGAGAAGGAGACTCAGGGGTGACCTTACCACTCTTTACAACTACCTGAAGGGAGGTTGTAGACAGGCGGATGTTGGTCTCTTCTCCCAGGCAGCCAGTACCAGAACAAGAGGACACAGTCTCAGGCTGCGCCAGGGGAGGTTTAGGTTGGATGTGAGGAAAAAGTTCTATACAGAGAGAGTGATTGCCCATTGGAATGGGCTGCCTGGGGAGGTGATGGAGTCACTGTCATTGGAGGTTTTCAGGAGGAGACTTGATGGGGTGCTTGGTGCCATGGGTTAGTTGTTTAGGTGGGTTGGATTGGTTGATGGGTTGGACGCAATGATCTTGAAGGTCTCTTCCAACCCGGTCTATTCTATTCTATTCTGTTCTGTTATGTTCTAATAACATGGAATGTTTTGGGTTGATTTGGTTTGTTTGCTAAAATCTATATAACAGAAGAATAACATGGAATGTTGATTTGGTTTGTTTGCTAAAATGATGCAAAATTATCTTCTTCTTCAAAGAGAATTGTGCTCAACTTATTACTGTTGAATTTTCCTTTTGATTTAATGAAAAACTACCAAGATTTCTTTCGAAGTCTGTTTTGTTCAATGTGCTTCGAAGAGAATGGCCTCTAAGAAAATAAGTCCTTCTGTGGTAGGCCTGACTGCTGTTAATGTGACTAGTGATAGGTAGGATATTAAATATGATCTATTTTGAGGAATTTCAAGGTCTTCCTAAATAAAATGAAAATTCACAGTGTGCCAGCTGCTGAGTTTAAGTATTCTTGGAGCAGTTATCAAGGTCTTAACTTTTTCATAGTGCTGCTTAATTTCATTCTAATTTTGTGTGTACATCAGTACAGATGTGTCATTTCCTTCAGTGCTGGAGGAGCTCCTGCCTATGTATTACATTTCTGAGTGTCTAAGTGTCTAAAGAAAGTTTAATTATGTGATTCTTGATGGACACCTTCAAACCTGAGATTTACATCCAAGAGGTGGAATCTGTGGGACTGTGCTAAAACGGTGTATTCTGATTATATAATTGATGGATCTTAAAAAATTTACTCTTTAAATTGTGATTTTTTTTAAAAAGTGCTTGCAAAGAGTCTGCTGGTCAAAGAAACAGAGTCTATGGGTTGCTGAGCTCTGAGTCTGAGTATGCTTGCTTCTATTTAATGAACTGGATTCTCTCCCAAGTACATGTAGGCATACATACACCACCCTACCCTCACTCCCACAGTCATTAGTTACCAAATACTCAAATGACATGTAGTTATTACCACAGTGAAGTATTTGAATGTTAACATTCTTTGTCCTTCACTGCATTGAAATTAGAATGGAATGACTGAAGGCACTGATGGAAATAGCAATGAAAGTCAGTGTTAGAGCCAGGATAATAATGCTAAAGCCTTATTTGCAATAGAATAGAATAGGATAGAATAGAATAGAATAGAATTAACCAGGTTGGAAGAGACCTTCGAGATCATCATGTCCAACCTATCATTCGACCTAATCAACTAAACCATACAACCAAGCATCCTGTCAAGCCTCACCCTGAACACCCCCAGCGACGGCGACCCCACCACCTCCTCAGGCAGCCCATTCCAGTGGGCAATCACTCTCTTTGTGTAAAACTTCCTCCTAACCTCCAGCCTAAACCTCCCCTGATGCAGCCTGAGACTGTGTCCTCTTGTTCTGGTACTGGTTGCCTGGGAGAAGAGACCAACCTCCGCCTCACTACAACCCCCCTTCAGGTAGTTGTAGAGAGCAATAAGGTCACCCCTGAGTCTCCTCTTCTCCAGGATAGGATAGGATAGGATAGAATAGACCAGGTTGGAAGAGACCTTCAAGATCATCACGTCCAACCCAATCTTAGGACACACTCATTACAAGAGGAGTGCTATCTCTTGTCCAGTGGTGCACACCTGGTAAGGATGGAGTTTGCACAGTGGTGCTAACTCCTGTCACAAGAAGTTTCAAGATTCTACCCCCAAGCACAAAATACAGGCTGGGTAGAGAGTGGATTGAGAGCAGGCCTGAGGAGAAGGGCTTGGGGGCATTGGTTAATGAAAAGGTCTTTGACACAGTAACATGCACTCAGGGTCCAAAAAGTGAACCATATCCTGCGCTGCATCAAAAGAATCATAACCAATAGGTCAAGGGAGATTTCTCCCCTTCTACTCTGCTTTCATGAGACCCCATCTAGAGTTCTGTGTAGAGCTCTGGGAACGTTAATACAAGGAGTGCAAGGTGGATGCCCACTCAGAGGTCATCATTAGAAGGCTGCATCTGTAGAGAGCCTGTTTTACCATCCCTGCACCTTGTATCTTGGCCACATAGACATGTCTTAGTTTAAGAACTGGATGAGAGAATTACATATAATAATGTGCCACTGAATAGAAACTTGTTCCTCTTTCTGCTCTTGTGAGTAGAAAATGGAAAAAAAATTATGGTGTTGTATTGAAAGTAAGCAATCTTTTTTTTTTTCTTTTCTTTTTCTATCCTTCAATTTTGTTGTCACTGTTTCTTCAAATACTCCTTGCTTTAAACCCTCTGAGAGTTTTAAATAAGTAAAGGAAGAATGCTTAGGAAATAGTGTGGAACACATTATTGTGGTATAGAAAAAACCAAGTGGCCACCTTTTGGCCATTTTTAGCTTATACCTAAGGAAATTTGTGTTAAGCTATCATGAATAACATGCTTTTTTTTTTTTAATTTTCAATTTGGATGTGAAAAGTTGTACATTCGCTCTTAATTAAATCACAGTATTTGGTAATTGCCTGTCAGACAGGCTTATGTTAGCATATTTTGCCAAACAGAGAGGGACTTGGGGGTGATGATTGACACCCGCCTAAACATGAGCCAGCAGTGTGCCCAGGTGGCCAAGAGGGCCAATGGCATCCTGGCCTGTATTAGGAACAGTGTGGCCAGCAGGAGCAGGGAGGTCATTGTGCCCCTGTTCTCTGCATTGGTTAGGCCACACCTTGAGTACTGTGTCCAGTTCTGGGCCCCTCAGTTTAAGAAGGACATCAAGACACTTGAACGTGTCCAGAGAAGGGCAACGAGGCTGGGGAGAGGCCTTGAGCACAAGCCCTATGAGGAGAGGCTGAGGGAGCTGGGATTGTGTAGCCTGGAGAAGAGAAGGCTCAGGGGTGACCTCATTGCCCTCTACAACTACCTGAAAGGTACCTGAAAGGTAGTTGTAGACAGGAAGGGGTTGGTCTCTTCTCCCAGGCAACCAGCACCAGAACAAGGGGACACAGTCTCAAGCTGTGCCAGGGGAGGTTTAGACTCGAGGTGAGGAAAAGGTTCTTCACTGAGTGAGTCATTCGTCATTGGAATGTGCTGCCCAGGGAGGTGGTGGAGTCACCGTCCCTGGAGGTGTTCAAGGGGAGATTGGACGTGGCACTTGGTGCCATGGTCTAGTCGTGAGGTCTGTTGGGACAGGTTGGACTTGATGATCCTTGGGGTCTCTTCCAACCTTGGTTATACTGTGATACTGTGATACTATGATATATCTATTCTATATCACAGTGATACTGTGATACTGTGATATAGAATAGAATAGAACAGATTTAACCAGGTTGGAAAAGACCTTTGAGATCATCAAGTCCAACCAGAGGGGACTTACAGAGCTTTTGTGTAGGTGTTGCTCCTGTAATAAGTAGGGCAACTTGTTCAAGATCAAAACTAGAATGCTCAGGAAAGTCTGAAAGTACAAAATGCTACAAAACAAATACCAGCTTCTTGTACTTGAAAATATGTATTCATCTTCTAAAGCTTGGCTATAGTGTGCATGACACATTCAGATAGATCTGAAAGTGAAATATTACACCATGGAACCTCTTAAAGCAGGTCTTGTGTTCAGGAGCAGATGGGTAGAAGCTTTCACCCTTGTGTCTGAATGCTGTTTTCATCACTTTTGAGGAATTCTGCTCTGCCTCAATGAGCAGTTTTGTTTACTAGGTGAATAAAAATGTGATCAGTGTGTCATTAGCATTATTCTGCATTGTGAAAGAGGATGTCTGTGTGCATGATTTGGCAGATTTTCATTTGACATATTTTGCAAGGATGATGTTGAACACCTGGCATCAACAGAAATATGTGTGTTTCTGGGGCTTTCATGATGGGGTTGGGTTTTTTTGCCACTTAGTTTCACATTAGTATTTCTTTTGTTTGTTCTTTAAAATGTGTTTCTGCTCTTCAGAAGCAAAGCTGTTTCTTTTTGAAAACATTTCCCCACAGGATAACTTACAAAATTATCTTAAAAGCTTGTCTGCTTGTGTCATTTCTTGTAATGGTATGTTTTTATTTTGTGTTTCCTGAAACTGCAAATTACAAAGCTATAAAACGCAATGTGAAAATTCTGCCAGTATCCAGAGTTCAGAAATGAGATACTGGTGGGCAGAATTCTTGGAAATATAGGCCTGTACAAGAGGTGCTTTTGGTTACAAATCAGTTTGTTAATCTTTGAGAGGTGTAAATTAGAAGAAGTTGAAATAATGCACAAGTGATTACGCAACTGAGGCGACTAGTGAGAGTTGTAATGATGTTAATGGGTATGATTTTACTGCTACTTCCCATTGTAAATGAGCACTGTTTGTCAATTCTTTGTAGCTAATCTCTTTTTTATTGTCAGAGATGAATACCCATGCCTCAGTCCCACATGTTAACATTCCTTTTGTTTACTTCAACAGGTTTTAGGACTGGTTCAAAATATGAGTGTTTTCCAATGTCCAAAATGTAAGCATGAGACACACATATTTGGAGCTGATGGTGTAAGAGATCTAGCAAAAACCCTTGGATTGGATGTTTTAGGTAAGAATATAGAAATTGGGAAGGGTTTTTGCTTGAAGAAAAATGAGGGAAGCATTAACTGAAGTATGGAACTGCATAATCCTAGATTACTCTATATTCAGACATAACAGAACTAATAAGTAGTTGAATGTTACAGTTTTTGTATGCTCTGTTCCTTATCAGGATCATTCTCATAAATGAGGTGTGGACTAGATATGAAAGTTCTTGAATTGCATCTTAAATGTCTTTTTGATTTCTAAACAATCCAGAACATTAATTGTTTTGATACCCTTGTGCTGAAATTTGTTATTGATCGTACAGTTTTTACTGTTAACAAAGAATTCTGTGTGGCCTTGTCTAACAAAGCCTAAACTCCATCCATTCATATCAGTAGAAGGTTTCTCTTTTTTATTTTTCATTTAAATGAAATGAGTTGTTACAGATTGAAAGAAATATGGTAATTTGAAATGCAGTTCCTTAAAGCAGTTGTTTTTTATCCCCATATGACGATATCATGAGGCCTGTATTATGCAAGCAAGCAGACTGTAATGGTTGCACTGAAGTGTTGTTTCTAAGCTCTGTCTATAAACTAAACTTGCCTATAAACTAAAATATACATTGATCTTTGAAATATACATTGCTATTTTTAAAAAGCATCTGTTTCAACCTGTGCTGCAAGTCAAGAAAAAAACCCAACCAAACCAGCATAATTAAGTTGGTAAATGGGATAATTGCATGTGCTAATGATGTGTTTCCACGTATTACTATAATTATCTCAATGATTTTCCATAGCTAATTCATTAAAAAGAACCAGGAAGCTCACTTAGGAAGATCAACATTGAAACTTCAAGGCCTGACATAAACTTAAGATAGCAAGGCAACACATCATTAAAGACATGCTTTTGGGCTAGCTTTTAGGTTCTTGAGTATATAATGAGTTGTGATCAGAGCCCAAGGGAAATTCTGCAGCCCTGGGATATGTGGATGGATGCAAATCCCTCCACAAGCAGTTGAATCAAACATGCAGTTAGATACATGCTATCGGTCCCAGAAATGGTTTTTGTTCTTCCCTAAGAGGCAGAACTCATTGTGATTGCATTTAATTAGGAGTGATGTGAGAGATTTACAGGCTTAGCAGGGGATGGATGAGCTGTATGAAGAAAAACAGCGCAGTTTACCTTCAAACTGTCATCTTAAGCCTTGATTAAGGTTAAGAATAGTGCCCCAAGGGTTAAAGTCAGAATTACAGTACTTGATCTGATTAGTATGTTCCTCCTTTCAGGGATGACCATTATATAATAATGCCATATGTTATTGTAAGAATTACTACTTACAGATTTTACAGTAATCTATCCCAAATGGAAGTTTTATCTCAAAATGGTTTGGGGGTTGTTTTTTTTTTTAAATTCCCACAGTAAATTCAAATTGTTCTTGGCACTTACATTTCCTTTGCAGTCAGCAATGTTTGTTAGTATGAGAAAAACACACAGTGAGGAGTTCCCATCACATTCTGTAGTGAAGAGTAGCACAGAAACTTCTTCTTCAAACCCTTATCGCCCAAACAGCTGGGCCAATGTTTTTGATGTCTTCATGCTTCTGCTTAACTGATAAGGTTTGGATTATATATATATTTTTTTTTAATTAAAATTGCATTTTGCATTATCTTTTAACTTGCACTTCTGCTCCTGCAAGTCTTGTGATGCCCCTGCAGTGCTAGCACATCTTTGTAAGCATGAGGAAAAAAAGAGGGAGGCTGCCATTTTGTATCACAGTATCACAGTATAACCAAGGTTGGAAGAGACCCCAAGGATCATCAAGTCCAACCTGTCCCAACAGACCTCACGACTAGACCATGGCACCAAGTGCCACGTCCAATCTCCCCTTGAACACCTCCAGGGACAGTGACTCCACCACCTCCCTGGGCAGCCCATTCCAATGACGAATGACTCGCTAAGTGAAGAACTTTTTCCTCACCTTGAGTCTAAACCTCCCCTGGCACAGCTTGAGACTGTGTCCCCTTGTTCTGGTGCTGGTTGCCTGGGAGAAGAGACCAACCCCTTCCTGTCTACAACCACCTTTCAGGTAGTTGTAGAGGGCAATGAGGTCACCCCTGAGCCTTCTCTTCTCCAGGCTAAGCAATCCCAGCTCCCTCAGCCTCTCCTCATAGGGCTTGTGCTCAAGGCCTCTCCCCAGCCTTGTTGCCCTTCTCTGGACACGTTCAAGTGTCTCGATGTCCTTCTTAAACTGAGGGGCCCAGAACTGGACACAGTACTCAAGGTGTGGCCTAACCAATGCAGAGTAGAGGGGCACAATGACCTCCCTGCTCCTGCTGGCCACACTATTCCTAATATTTTGTAATTCCTAATATTTTGTAGCAGGACAGTTCTTTTTGTAGCTCTGCGATTGTTACTAGGGTGAGAGGGAGGAAGAACTTTTTCATTAACAAAACATCCCTGGTCAAAAAAGTGAAGATTTGTCTCTGCATAAAATACTGTTAGGAACTTCTGAGAGATTGGAATGGGCTGCCCAGGGAGGTGGTGGAGTCACCGTCCCTGGAGGTGTTCAAGAGGGGATTGGATGTGGCACTTGGTGTCTAGTCATGGGGTCTGTGGTGACAGGTTGGACTTGATGATCTTTGAGGTCTCTTCCAGCCTTGGTGATACTGTGATACTGTGATTATGAAGTTGCTGTTAGTCTATTAAGTACGTTTAAGGTTAAAAAGCTTTTGAAGGACCCCCAAAATATTTTCATGAGTAAACTGACAGATTTTCATGCCTGCAGAAACTTAATCCTTGACTGAAACAAAAAAACCCACAATTATATTTGAATTAAATGGGCTACTTTTCATAAATAACACATTTAAGCTCTTCAGAGATTCAGCTCACTAATCATGGAGTCACAGCTTTCAAGTTTGTTATTTATTTGGAAGTTTGTGTTGTTGGGTTTTTAAAAATCTCTTAAACTGTATCAGTTTCAATAATTTTTTGGAATGTTTTGGGGTTTTTTACTTCACTGAACTTCAGTGAATTACAGTGGCTTTGGTTTGGGTTAAATAAGTTGGGTTAAATAAGTTTAGTTGTTTGGGTGGTGTTGGATGATAGGTTGGACATGATGATCTCGAAGGTCTCTTCCAACCTGGTTTATTCTATTCTATTCTAAGTGTTGCTGAAGTGTATGAATTAAATTGATACAGTTTCTGAGACCAGTCAAGATTGAATTGAGTTAGGCCATTGTGTCTGCATCAGTCCATGATGCAAAATGTGGCTATGTCTTCCACTCCTTAAAAAAGTTCACTTCATAATGATCTATGTAGCAATGAACTAAACATGGGAATGGCAAATTTGCTTTAGTGCTGAAAAACTGCATTTCAGAAGGGGTATTTTAGAATGGAATGGGGCTGCTAACTGATTATCCTCCAGAGTGTTCTCTTTCTGTGACAGTTGCCCTGCTCAATATAAAAGCAGAACATTTCTGTTGGAAAAAAGAATGAACTGAATAGTTGTCTACCTTTTAATTGGATTCGGGGCCTAATAAGGACAATAACAAATGCTATCATTTGGAGATTAAGTATTGAAAAATGAACAATGATTAAAATCTGAATACAGCACTGATAAGAATATACAGTGGGGAGATAGGCTGAACACTAAGTGCATGATAGCATGTGCCTGACACTCAAAGTGTTTTTTATGTATGTATGCAAAACAATTTGTACCTCAGCCTCTGTTTTTCTGTGTATTCAAAAGAAAAAAGCAAACTGCCTTTTCCCTAATAAATGACTTTAAAGCATAGTCCTTGCTATTCAGTGAATGAAAAAATCCAGACTATGTTTGGCATTGATTGTTATGGATGTACAGAAACCATGCTGCAGCCAATTGCCGTTTTAAATGCGAATTTTTTTTGAGGGTAAGTAATTCAAAGGATATACCAGAGTTTGATTTCAAATTGCTTTAGGGCTCTAGCAGTAATGAAACATTTAAGAAATAGTAGGTCTTCACTTCTGTGTATCTTGGTATTTTTGATGCAGGTGACGTTCCACTGCATGTTAATATACGGGAGACATCTGATACAGGGCAGCCTGTTGTCATCTCACAGCCTCAAAGTGATGCAGTAAGTTCGGTGCTCTGCACTTCCAACAAAAATCCTTGAGAAGTGAATGGAGAGGGCTTCTTTTTATTGCTGTTTGAAAAGCAATGGGGATCTAAATGTAATTTTAGTGAAATAAAAGAGGTTTGCTTCCTTTCACCATCCTCTGCTTTCCCAATGTACTCCACTCAATTTTTACGAAGAAAGTAACTCAACTCAAGCCCTGAATTTTGCAATGCTGTTCATTTGCATTACTTCTGTGAGTTTTGTTTTATTATTCTGAATCATTCAGAATAATTGTAACCTCACAATGTTAGAGGTTGGAAAGGACCTTGAAAGATCATCTAGTCCCTCCTCCCTGCTGGAGTAGGATCACCTAGAGCAGGTCACACAGGAGCACATCCAGGTGGGTTTCGAATGCCTCCAGTGAAGGAGACTCCACAACCTCTTTGGGCAGCCTGTTCCAGTGTTCTGTCACTCTCACAGTGCAAAGGTTTTTCCTTATGATCACATACATACATACATAGAATACATACATAGAATAAACCAGGTTGGAAGAGACCTCCAAGATCATCGCATCCAACCCATCAACCAATCCAACACCGCCTAAACAACTAACCCATGGCACCAAGCACCCCATCAAGTCTTCTCCTGAAAACCTCCAGTGATGGCGACTCCACCACCTCCCCAGGCAGCCCATTCCAATGGGCAATCACTCTTTCTGTATAGAACTTTTTCCTAACATCTAGCCTGAACCTCCCCTGGCGCAGCCTGAGACTGCGTCCTCTTGTCCTGGTACTGGCTGCCTGGGAGAAGAGACTAAGATCTGTCTGTCTACAACCTCCCTTCAGGTAGTTGTAGAGAGTAATAAGGTCACCCCTGAGTCTCCTCTTCTCCAGGCTAAGCAACCCCAGCTCCCTCAGCCTCTCCTCGTAGGGCTTGTATTCCAAACCCCTCACCAACTTTGTTGCTCTTCTCTGGACTCGTTCCAGCAAGTCAACCTCCTTCCTAAACTGAGGGGCCCAGAACTGGACACAGTACTCGAGGTGCGGCCTAACCAGTGCACATGGAACCTCCTATGCTCCATCTTCCATCCCTTGCCCCATGTCCTATCATTGGACATTGCTGAGAAGAGCCCGGCTCCGTCATTCCAACACTTGCCCTTCACATCTTTGTAAACATTAATAATAGTGATGTCTTGATCTGGAGTCTGGCACGCCAAGAAGAGGAAGGTCAGTGTCAAGCCTCATGAGACCTTGCAGCTAATGCAGATCTTCAGACACTGTCAATTGAGTTCAGCCTGGAAACTGTCAGAGAGTCCTATCCAGAAGTTTGAAACAAAACCTGTATGTTGTCAGTACCTGGGTTGTTTTCAGCAGGAAGTGGAACACTTTGCACACAAGAGGAAATGGATTTTGCGGTGCATTTACCCTAGTGTTTTATTGCCAAAGGAAAATGGGAGTTGTCAAGGTGGTGGGAGTCAAATATGCAAGTCTATAAAAGAAAAGCAGTTGCACATATAAAATTGCACTGATAAAAGTAAGATTAACTAGTATTTTCCTGTTCTTCTGCTGGAGTTTGTTTGCCAGGCTCTGTAGGGCAGGATGTTGTCTGCCACATTGTGTTTGCACAGTATATGGAATGATGCAGCCTGACTCTTGAATGCTGCTTAGATGTTACTGTAAAAAGAAAAGTGATGAAGGCTAATAATAGATGGTAGAATCAATTAAACATAAGAGAGAAAGTAATTAGGATACATTCTAATGTCGTTAACCTTTCTAATGTTCTGATTGCTAGGCACATGCTAGGATACATGCTAGGCACATGCTGAAATACCTTTCTTCCTTCCCACTCTTTTAAAGGAAAAATAAAAAGGAAAAAGAGGGATTAACACTGTTAATATTATTAACATACCAGTTGGGATTTGGGAGAAACAGTGACACTCTTAAAGCTGCAACGTTTTGTTTTGGCCTGTTGATTTCTAATTGAATGCAGTATTTTTGCTAGCCTTGGGCAAGGCCCATGCTGAACCTCTGTGGAATAACGTAGTGATCTTGAGTCTAGATCCTTGTGAAATGGAATCCTTATAATCCGTGTGGTAGCTTTATCTGGGAAGCTGGATCAGCAGTGGGAAGGGTTGAATAGATGCATGGCTTAGGTCAAAGTTGAAGCGAAACAGCTGAGCAAACTAAGATGAAAGGCTCAGCGCTCACAGTATCTGAAATCTATAATAACCAAGAGTCTGTAGCCTGCAGGACTATCAATCTGAAAATTCAAACATGTAGGTTAGCGTTCTGAAAATTGAAAAAGACAATAAAGTCTGGTGTGTTGCCATCTGTTCCTCCTTGGACTGTGTTCTTGGGAACAAAAGGAGGGGTTATAAATGCTATTTGTGGCAATTAAGTTAAATATGAAGAGAAATAAAGATTGACAAATATGTATGACTCTAGGGAAAACTTTTAATATTCTTCTCTGCCATTGTGTCTGTGAGAGAATCATTCTCCTCAGAGGGGGAGTTTTTTTTTTGGATGTTGCTAATCTCTGCAGAATGAAAAAGCATTTCTCTTTATCCCTGGTCTGCTTCTGATTTAAAGGGCAGAAAATTATTGTTGTTCTCCTGTATTAAAAAAGAAAAACACTAATTAAATTCTTAGCACATAACTGATGGTGGGAGAGGTCACATGAGGTCAGATCCTAATCTTTAATATGACACCCACCACCATGTTCCTCAGATAAACTGAAGTTGTGGCTATTCATGCATGAGCAATCACCATTTTTCAGAGAACAATGTGCTCGGAGCTGCTGATACTATCTCTTCTCTCTGTCACTTAAATTTACAGGGTTTTTCTAATGCAAAGTCCTGTACTGGTTTTGTTAGAACACACAAATCAAATACAAAATCATAGAACTGAAATAATACTTAACAGATTCAGACAGTGGGGAATAGAAATGAGGACTGACTTCTCAGAAGCCCAGCATGCTGTCACCTTCTAAGCTCTCTGAAGCCTAGAATAGAGGGTGTTTCTAAAATGTGTTAGCTAATACTTGTTTTTGCTTTTAGACTTTCCATGGTGTTCCATTTGTCTTGTTGATAAACAAAAGTATAGCTCTCACACTACACCAGAAGTTCAAAACATGCAAGCAAACTTGTCCAAACTCCTTATTTCAAAGGTTAGATGTGTTTGGTGGGAAAGGGAAGCTTCCTTTTCACAGCTGGTAAGAAGATGACTGGCTGAAACAACCCTTGAAAGGTTGAAAGAAAGAAAATCAGAATTGTGCATGTGTGAGCTTAGAAAGGGAAGGCAGAGAATAAGATTCATCTGCTTATGGAAATGGCTGACTATATAGCTAAAGGATGTGGGATTTTAATGGCTGGAGTTCTGTGAAGCTTGAGAAAGTCCCCATGGAGAAACAAACAGTGCTGGTAAAATGATTTTGCTCTTGGTGTAACATTGTCTATGTTAGTGTTTCTGTGAACTGAATTATTTAAATGGGGGGGGGGGGGGGGGGGGGGGGGGGGGGGGAGGGGGGGAGTGGGGTGTTTAGCATTCTTCATTGACAAAACTTTGTTATGTGCAGACATTGAGACTCTTGAACCTGTCCAGAGAAGGGCAAAAAGGCTGGGGACAGGCCTCGAGCACAAGCCCTATGAGGAAAGGCTGAGGGAGCTGGCGTTGTTTAGCCTGGAGGAGGCTCAGGGCAGACCTTATTGCTGTCTACAACTACCTGAAGGGTGGTTGCAGCCAGGAGGGTTTGGTCCCTTCTCCCAGGCAAGCAGCACCAGAACAGAGCACCCAAACTCCCATCTGTCTCAAGATCAAAGAAGCAGCTCAAGGAAGTATAAAATACATTTGCTGGA
This sequence comes from Dryobates pubescens, assembly GCF_014839835.1. NCBI lineage: Eukaryota > Metazoa > Chordata > Aves > Piciformes > Picidae > Dryobates > Dryobates pubescens. The sequence goes on along the minus strand of NC_071616.1, from coordinate 41,006,674 downwards.
CCAGTGTGTCCATTCACCTCCCAAAAGCTAGGGAGTGTTGCTGGGATAGACATTTCAGTGAGTAGACGTGCTGGAGTCTGAGGCAAGCAAGAGATCTTGTCTCTGATCTTCTTGTCTTGGGAATGAGGTGATTAAAAACCCAACCAAACACAAGAGCTGTGGAGGAGAGATGGTAGATGGTACACCTTTAAGGTTTACAAAGGATGAAGTATACAGGAGAGCAAAAAAGTAATGAAAGAAGGTTTAGATTACACCCTCTTACCCTACTCGATTATAGAAGAGGCAGTGAGTCCTCGTGGCAAAACTACAAAGAGGATGACTGCTTTTGGAAGAAAACCCATATTGAATGAAACATGCAAAGGTCAATTCCCCAAGTGTTTTCTTGCCACATATTATTTTGGAAAACATTTAGACTCTTTTAAGAAAAAATGAGTTTATCCTCTTTTTTCATAAAAAATAAATGAGTGGAGTACATTGGGAAAACAGAGAATTGAAGCAAACTGGTGAATCATATCTAGCTTGGTGTTGGATCCTCAGCTGACATTGCCATTTGCAAGGAGAAACTTAGATAGAAGGAGAGCCAGATTTGTCCTGGAGCAAAGAACCCAGGACCTGTGGCTGGAAAATGTGCTTAATGTCATCCTGCCCAGTAAATACTGCTTGCAGTAAATATTCATGTATGATGTAAACCCCACATACTTCTGGGTGAAAGTTCAGTCCTCTTGCAAATTTCATATATTCATATATATTAGCAAAGGAATTTGAGACCAGTAAATTACAGATAGATTCATAACAAGAGGGAAAAAGCCTAGTTAGGTGGAAAGCAGGGGTACAAAGCATCAGCAGTCTGACATAACAGAGGAAAGTAAGCCTGGGTAAAAATCCCTTTTCAATTAAGTTAGAAATGTTATAGTCCATACTGGATGTTATCCAAAGAGACAGGTGAAATTTGCATTCAGAAAGACTTTTTTGTTGTAGAACTCTATGAAAGAGTGATGTGTGAGTATGTACAAGATTTTAAAGCTTGCAGGAAATAGTTGAAGAGTAGTTGATGTGGGGGTAGCAAATAATTGCTGCTGCTGCTTAGTTGTCATCAATAATTCCATTTAGAGTCCTTTCTTCAGGGTGTGATATCTTTGAAAGTAAAGCAAACCCAGAAGAAGGCCACATGATAGGGTTTTTAATACTCCTTATCGTCAAGGATTCCTGTGAATGATCACAGTAACATTTCTTATGTGTAGGTTTGATAGTACGAAGTGTGGTGTAGATAGTACAAAGCATCATCAGACCCTCACTTAGGCTTTACTCTGCTGAAGAAGATGCTGAGTGGTTTGAAGGGTGTTGCTATATTGCATTTGAATGGCACTCTTCTAGTGAACCAGATTTTCTGGGCAGAATGTCTTTTTTTGATGTGCATAGCAGCGCCTGGGTGATGCACACCTACAGTGGCTCCTTGCAGCTAGCAGTGTTTCACAGCTGAGGCTTTCTTCAGAGGACAACTGCTGATCCCTAGGAGTAACAAGAAATTTCCCATGAGCACCAAGGAATTTTTTTAAGGTATTAGATTCAGGAAACATCCAATTTACTTACCCATCTCCTCTATTTCATCTTGCAATTTATGGATTGACTATCCTCTCTCTGTACTGCGATTTCATTGCAGCTTATCAGGAATTGGCAAGATATGTAATGAAGAAACATAGGGTAGATGGAATGGGAAATGCTTTGGGCCTCTTGCAGCAATCAAGAACATCTCTGAGTGACGTGAAGCTTTTATCTGAAGTGGAAGCTCATTTAAAGCTGTGTTTATCATCATGATTGTAGTGCTTTCTGACTTGACCACAGTAAAATACAGACATCAAAGGGCAGCTCCAGGCTTGCACTGAAGGTTGGAGTTGTGTCAAAATAACAAGCCATTTCCATGAAAACTGAAGCTATTAAAAAATCTGATGGAACTGGAAAGTGGACTGTGGTTGAGCAAAGAGAATGCCAATAAGAACAAAAGCTATCACCTTTCCTTATTTCTGTGCAGATGGTAGCTAAGCCTAGTATTTGTCTTTGTGATAGTCACTATTTGATTTGTTGCTCATTGCTCGTGGTTGCGAGTTTCCTTGAACAGTAAGTAAAGTGTAAGCCCCTAACAGCTCAGCTGAGCAGATTTAGATACTTTGTTCTTCCTTGTGGGTATAGTAGTATCCACAGCATTTGGTATTTGGGACTTGCATCCTATTAGAAGTTAGAAACCATGTTAGTACCAGGATTTGCACACTTACTGATGGTGTACTTGGCCTGCAAGCAGGTGATGGGATCAGTATGCTTTTTCTGAATTACTGGTCTGAAGTTGTTTGTATGCAGTGATTTGCCTCATACCTGTTTTGACTTTGTAGGTAGAATCATAGAATCATAGAATCAGTCAGGGTTGGAAGGGACCACAAGGACCATCTAGTTCCAACGCCCCTGCCATGGGCAGGGACGCCTCACACTAGATCAGACTGGCCAGAGCCTCATCCAGCCTGGGCTTAAACATCTTCAGGGATGGGGCCTCAGCCACCTTCCTGGACAACCCGTTCCAGGGCTTCACCACTCTCATGGTGAGGAACTTCCTCCTTATGTCCAGCCTGAATCTCCCCACCTCCAGCTTCATTCCATTCCTCCTAGTCACTACCTGATGTCCTAAGAAGTCCCTCCCCAGCCTTCTTGTAGGCCCCTCTCAGATACTGGAAGGCCACAATTAGGTCACCTTGGAGGCTTCTTTTCTCCAGACTGAACAGCCCCAACTTTTTCAGTCTGTCCTCATAGGAGAGGTGCTCCAGCCCTCTGCTCATCCTTGTGGCCCTTCTCTGGACACGCTCCAACATGTCCATGTCCCTCTTGTAATAGGGGCTCCAGAACTGGGCGCAGTACTCCAGGTGGGGTCTCACCAGAGCTGAGTAGAGGGGGAGTGCTGGCCACACTTCTCTTGATGCAGCCCAGGCAGATAAATTTTATTCTGTATTTGTTCATCCATTGCATTTGGCAATGGAAGCAATTGTAGGGAGCTGTTTGCAGGCTAAGATCTGCACGCCAGTGGAAGGCAAGCTAGCAGGTCAAGCCAAGCCAGCTCAGGGTAAGGTCAGCTCTGACCTGTAGGGTCAGTTTGCAGTAATCTTAGCAGTGATGCATACTTAGGTAAGATTTCTAGGGAGACTGAAACGCTGTAACTGAAAGGCTTACATTTCTCTAGGATTATCATAGGGCTTAATTAGATGAGCTAATCAAAAGACTTGCAGTTTAAAATCTACCCCATGTCTATTAACCCATGACAGAGTAATGAATCAAGATATTATGATTATTTAGGTTAAGTAGGACTTTGCAGTCCTTTTCCTGATTAACTTTGTTACACATTCTCTGTTTCCTGCTCCAGGATCATGCTGTCATGAGTCACTTCATCATCTACCATGCTCTCTCACTTCTAAGAAAGTTTGTAATTCAAAGAATGATGCACCCTTTTCCAGCAGTGTTTGAGTGGTGGGCAGTCTCTCACACGACCATGAGCTAGCTCTTTCAACTCTCTGAAGGTCACCTTCCACCTCTGCTCTGCCCTCACCAGTACTGCTCTCAGACCCTTTCTAAGCAGCCTTTGTAAAGAACGAGTCTGGTCTGTTTCTAGGGCATTCTGTCTTCCTGTGCACTTCATCCTCTTGAAGCTGGGAGTGTTTGGCTTCCAGCTAACTGATATGTTACTGTTAAATATAGAGTTGTCCATCTGCAAAAAAATGCTTTCAGAAAGGCAGTCCTTTAGAGCTTCCAAACCATAAAAGGAAAAACTGATCTGTAAAATTCACTTTTATCCCATTAAAATGGTTTTGAGTGACAAATAAGAACTCATCTTTTACTTTTTCTTCTCTCACTTTCCACCCAAAAAGGAAATAAAATATGCTCTCAATTTTCAGTTGCAATTCATCTTCTTTTGCTTAGTAATGATGGATTAAACAGCTAAACTGAACTGTGTTCTCTGTCTACAGATACCATGTTGAAAAGATCATGAGTAGGAGAAACCATTCTATGCATGTAGGGTGGTTCTTATGTAATGAAAGGCATATTGGCAGTCACTGAGATTCCATGTAGACCTTTTACATATGTTGATTGATGGACAGGTCCTCACTCATAGCTGAATGATTTGTTCAGAGATTGGAAACTAAGGCTGGAAATAGTTGGCTTTGTCAAAGACAGGTTACTGGTAGAGTTCTGTAAGGGTGTGTTTGAGCTACTGGTCTGTTCAAGATAAAAGACAGTGGTTTAGCTCAGTTACAACTGTGCAGCTAGTCAGTGGTCCTACATGACTATGGCATATGCATGATCTGTTGTTGCTCATTATCTTGATTTGTGTGCAGAACATCCTCTGTCTCAATTATGTACAAAATCACCATCCTATGTTACTGTTTCTGCACCTGTAGTTACAATTTCTGCCTTCTATGTGGTCAAGTCTGGAGCATGAACAGCCTGGACAATCTTTAGAAGGGACCAGATTTTCCATTAAAGATGTTAGTTGACTCATTAAAACACATTACTTGATCTGGGCTATGTAGGAACAGCCTATGGGACTCTAGAAGATGTCCCAAATTCCCACCTGGAAGGCTTCTACACCAGATAGTCAAATACTTAACTGCAAAGGCAGCTTGACTTCAGTCACCTTATTTCAGTTTGATCCATTATCTCATCTAGGCAGGTGGCTAGCTGGGGAGTGGTTAGACCACTCAGGCAAGTGTAATGACTGTTGCACATTGGCACAGCTGAACAACCCAGGGTTGTTCAGCCTGGAGAAGAGAAGGCTCTGGGGAGGCCTGGAAGTATCTGAAAGGGACCTAGAGGAAGGTTGGAGAGGGACTGTTTACAGAGGCCTGTAGTGATAGGACAAGGGGCAAGGGTTTGAAATTAGAGATGAGTAGATTTAGGTTGGATATTAGGGATAAATTTTTTGCCATTAGGGTGTTGGAACACTGGAACAGGTTACCCAGGGAGACAGTTGAGGTCCCATCCCTGGGGATATTCAAGGTCAGGCTCAACAAAGCTCTGAGCAAGCTGATCTAGTGGAGGATGTCTCTGCTCACTGCAGGGGGTTTGGACTAGATGGTCTTTGAAGGTCTCTTCCAACCCATTCTATGATTCTGTGGTAAATAAAATATGCCTATTTGGGTCACTCCCAGTAGGTGTACAATTCTGCTCTCATTTGTCTTCCAGCTGATGGTGTCTGACCATGGGCTGCTGTGAGAGGCAGATTGTGCTGTATAGATTCTGGTGTTGTGAATTAGTTCTTTCCAATACCACTTTCCTCTTTTGGACTTTTAAGTTTTTGGTTTTTTTAAATAAATTTGAGTGCCTCTATAGGAACCTTTGTAGTGTCATCTAGTCCATAGTGAACTAACTATCTTAAAGAAGAACTTTGTTTCCCTAATGTTGTTGTTTTCTGTGGTTCTGTATCTCATTGCTGTGCGTGGCGCATTTCCGTCTTCAGGATGAGGGCAATTTATAACTAATAGTACCTGTGGGGCTAAAGAGTCTTCTTCCTTCCTTCTCAACACTTCTCCAGAAGAATCTTGATTCTGTTTGCTGCTTTAAGACAAATTGTTTGGTCAAGTTCTGTTCTTAGAATAATGTAAAAGTTAAATTATACAGCTCCTCCCCACTCCCTGTATTTTAAATAATGCTTTATGTACTAATCTGTCGTTTTTCCTGAACACACAACTGCCTGCATTGAACCTATTGTAACATCCTTGGTTTTTTATTGAAGGTATGTGAAAGAGCAGATACCTAATGAGATGTAAAATGTTCCTTTTTACAGAGAATGAAAGGTGCTAAATATATGTTTCTGTTTTTACAGGCTAAAGCCTATCTAAAGATAGCTATGGAAATAGTAAGACGACTGCCAGTACCTGCTGCTTGAAGTGCTTATTACTGAAACTTGCCAAAAAGTGATCTTTTGGTGCAACCAAAGGAGAAGAGTCCTAATACCTAGTTACCTGGATGCAGTATTTTAGTTCTTGGAACTTTTTTTAGGAGTTAAATTATGATTGTGTTTTTCAAAGCATCGTTTGGCCATGAGCATGCAGAAGATGATAGACAGTATTTAACTGCTGGATTGTAACATCATGAAGCAAGAAGGGATGAAGTTCATATTTCACGTGCCCTGCTGGAAGAGCAAGAATGAGAACGCTTCAGCCGAGCAAAATGATGAGAGGGATGTCAAGGCACCCATCCTGCTTGAAAAATGGCATTTGCTATACTCCAATTTCTGTCAATTTTAGTTCAAGTTTTTACTTGGTTAACTGCCAAGCGGTCCTTAATTCTGCAAGATTTTAAGCAGCAAATTCAGTTATGTAACTGCAGTGCTTCTGTGTGTTCATCTTAAAAGAAAATTAAAACAATACCCTGAGTTCTTGTGATGGATCATGAGCAAATTCATTCCTTATTGGATAATGTTCGATCATGAGGCAGTTCACAGTTTAGTGGAGCATGGATCAGATGACCCTGGGGCTTATTTCTTGACTGTTTTGCATTATAATAGACCCAGAGAGAAGACTAGGTAAGCAAGTTCCTCACTGAAAACCAGATGTGCCTGAGCACAGTTTACCAGGAGGTGTAGATGATCAATATAAGTTAAATTTGTGATTGCATATTCCTATTACAGTGCAGCAACTTGATAATCTGAATATAAAGAAATATTTTCGAAGCCCAGAAAAATGTGCACATCAAACTCTGTGGCCTTCTGGTTTATTTTTTCATTGCCTGATATTTCTCTGATCTTTATTTTTTGTGTTGATGTGTGGAAGTTGAAAAATTCGCCTTCAGGGAATGAGTTTCATTTACAGTTAGATGTTTGAGTTGACATTTAGGCTTTTTTGTTTGCATAATCAAATACAGGTATTGTAAAAATACATCATAACCATACCATACTGGGAATTTAACAATACTGCTGCTGACCTCTGTGGGACCAATATTTTCTCTGTAGTCCAAATAATTATTCATAATTGTGGTGTGTTAGTTTGGCTGTTTTGTTGTTGAAGTGATATTCTTAATCCAAATGTATACCTTCTTACATTATAGTTATGTGATGTGTACCCTGAATTTATATGGGAAAGCTAGACGCAAATGATGGATTGAATGTCAAGCTTAGGTGATTCTGTAAACATAGAAATTATTTAGTCCAAAACTGGTGATTCTTTGCTTCAAGTCAATCTCTGAACCTCCTCACCCACATCCATCCCTGTGAGATCTGATGTCAGTGTCCAGCTTTCTCAGTGGCACGTTATGCCAGGCCAGTGGAATTGAGACAAATCATAGAATTGTTAGGGTTGGAAGGCACCTCAAGGATCATCTAGTGCCAACCCCCCTGCCATGGGCAGGGACACTTCACACTAGATCAGGTTGCTCAGAGCCACATCCAGCCTGGCCTTAAAAACCTGCAGGGATGAGGCTTCTACCACCTCCCTGAGCAACCTGTTCCAGTGTCTCACCACCCTCATGGGAAAGAACTTCCTGACATCCAATCTGTATCTACCCATTTCAGGTTTTCTTCCATTCCCCCTAGTCCTGTCACTGACACCCTAAAAAGTCCCTCCCCAGCTTTCTTGTAGGCCCCCTTAAGATACTGGAGGGCCATAAAGGGCTATATTTATTGACAGTTGGTTTGTAGGGGTGAATGTAGGCCCCATAGGTTAATGGAGAGTAAGAGCATTATCAAAGATGTGAGGATTAGGGCTCATTTATGGCCATTTCATTTATGGCACTTACTTTCAGTTTTCTAACAGAGAATAATAGAATAGATTGTGTTGATAGAGACCTTCAATGACAATCTAAGTCCAAACCCCCTGCTCTGAGCAGAGACATCCTCCACTAGATCAGCTTGCTCAGGGCCTTGTCTGGCCTGACCTTGAGTATCTCCAGAGACAGGCCTCAACTACCTCCCGGGGCAACCTGTTCCACCACCCTCATGGTAAAGAACTTGTTTCTAACATCCAACTAAATCTACTCTTCTCTAATTCCAAACCCTTGCCCCTTGTCCTGTCACTACAGGCCTTTGTGAACAGTCTCTCTCCAGCCTTCTTGTAGGCCCCTTCTCAGGTACTGGAAGGCCGCTTTTTAGTCTCCCTGGAGCCTTCTCTTCTCCAGGCTGAACAGCCCCGGCTCCCTCATCCTGTCCTCATAGGAGAGGTACTCCAGCACCCTGATCATCTTCGTGGCCTGCCTCTGGACCTGCTCCATCAGGTCCATGTCCTTCCTGTGTTGAGAATTCCAGAGCTGGACACAGTACTCCAGGTGAGGCCTTGCCAGAGCAAAGTAAATAATGTATTTGACAAATAGTGAAGCTGCCTTAATAGTTTGACTTTTCATATCTTACTGATAATGTGTTGGGGTTTTTCATGGAGTTTCATCTCTACACATACTGTTTGTTCATTTCTGTTTTGCATGTTGTAATTGTTGATATGTATGTCTATAAGTAATCCTGTGGGATTTTTGGCATCATATAAGCATCCATTTCAGTGGAAAAATGGATTTGAGACTGCTCTTTAGCAAAAGATTGTGATGCTTTCTGAGCTTTGATATTTCTTTTCATTCTGTTAAAAAGAATGTCTCTGACACCCAGTTTGTGTTGAGGTGGTGAACAATCAGTAAACATATAAGGCTAATTGTTAAACCTGTAAGGTTGGTTGTTTTCCATTTCTTTTCTTTTTCATTATTCCTTGCTTTACTGGAGGGATGAAATTTGCTTTTATTTTTACTCTTTTTGCACATTTTTTCCCCTCTTTTAATTAAGTGTTGCAGTTTTGCCCTGTCAGATATTTCACCAGCAGAACTATTTCGAATGCCTTTATCAAGAAAGTGGCTGTAATGATGAAATACTATTTCTAACCCAATCTCAAAAGTAATATTTAGTGGTTTTATGGAAGGATTGCACAATGTAGTAGGTGAGACCTTTTTTATGGTTTCAAACTTGTGAGTCCTTTAAAAAAAATAAAATTGCTGCATTTAAGGATAACAATGGTAAACTACATTTAAAATGAGAAGCTACTTGCTTTCCTTCCCTCATTCTCATGAATGAAAAAGGTTCTGTTTCTCAGCCCTTCTCTTGCAAAAGGAAATGAAAGGCATTGACACTGTTATTGCTACTTAATGTTATAGAAACAGATACTAATTTTTATGCATGTGTGTGTAGTATACTGCTAAACACATATTAATGAATTCTAGTCAGCATACTAGATTTGAAATTGTAGTTCATAAAATCTCTGATAGAAGTTATTGGCTTGTGTGTGTGGGGGGGGTGTTTGGCTCATTTGGAGGTTGAGCAGGAGACAGTGGCATTTAGCCATAGTTTATAGATTATGGACTTGATGCATAGTGGTGTTTGTTCTTTTCAACTTCAATATTTTACTTCCATCTCAGTATTATTTCCTAGTCTAGTAGTACTACTTTTTTTTTTGTTCCCTAGAAATGCTAACCCTGATGATAAGACCTGACCTTCCTGAGCTGTATGAGGAGATGCTCTTTGCTCCGTTCCAATAGAGACTTGCTGCAAAATTACTGTCATCGTGGGTTACCAGTGCAGAGTTATTAAAGTCTGCAGGACTGTAAGCTGTGGTTACCTGCTGCAAAATCCCACAGAGAAAAAGAAAGGAAATGGAAGGCTGGGGAGGTTCAGGGCCAAGCAGGCAGGAGTGGGGGCAGAGGTGAATGTCAGTCCCAGATTACCTCCTGTGCAGGTTAAGAGCAAGATGCCCACGGTCACCTTCCATCCCTGTCAGAGTTATTTTTGCTTTCATGACATGTCCCTTTGTATAGTGACCACAGTTAAATTGTTTGCAGATAATTGCTGTTGTTTCTTAGGTGAGGAGCATGCAAAGCTGTATCTTAACACAATGCATTTCCTGCCCCTCAGAAGTTCTGATTTTGATGGAACTGAGGCTGAAAGAGGGGATAGAATGGGTTGTGTCAGTGAAGTATTTTGATGTAAAATTTTTACTGCTATGTTCAAGTCATTATCAAGTGTTTAGCCTTTGAGACTATGGTTTGTGCAGTCCTTCAGATGTTAGATGTCTCACAAGAAGTATGAAATTGTTGTTATTCAAAGTTCTGAGAGGAAAGTAGTTTGCAAATCAGTTTTTCTCTCCTAATTGGAGGTTAAGCTACAGCCCATTTCAGTTGCGCTGACTGGTGATGATCACAGAATTCATGGAAGGGACCTCAAGGATCATCTAGTTCCAACCTAGCTGCCATGGGCAGGGACCGCTCACACTAGATCAGGTTGCTCAGAGCCACATCAGCCTGGCCTTAAAAACCTGCAGGGATAAGAAGCCTAGGTAGAAGCCTACCACCTCCCTGAGCAACCTGTTCCAGTGCCTCACCACCCTCATGCTGAAGAACTTCCTAACATCTAGTCTGATGGTGATGAAATAACATGAATGCAGAGAAGAAATGTCAGAAGGATATAATCTTTCGTATGGTAACAAAACCCCCTTGTCTCTAATTAAGTAGTCACATTTGGTTCCAGTGCAGCAGATGAATATCCCCCTACCTGCCCCTCCCTCGCCTCCCTATTATATCTTTTCCCTTACTAAGATTATGGTTTAACCTGGACATACTCAAACTCCCCATCAGTATGTTCCTCAGGTGCTGTTAGTCCACATAAGATCCAGCTGTGATCCAAAGTGGGTGTTGCATGCTGTTTGGTCACTAAACCTTTGTTCAGACTATTATTTGCCCCCCCATGTAAAACAAAGCTGTGATCAAGGAGGTGGGGAAAAGGGGGTAAAACAAGGTTGAATCTTATGGAGTGGGAAATATCTGCAGTTTCCCAGAGACCCTGTCCTAATAATATTGGGCCTGAAGGTGCAAGAACATGTGTGGGAGTGTACTAGCAGGGCAACAAGAAGAAAGGAAAACCCTTGTGTTGCTTAGACAAAAGAGCTGTGTGGGCTCTGTGGGCTACAGAACTGATTTGCAAAGGCAAAGGTCCTGATGGTGCTGTGCAACATGTGAAGGTGATTTAGGTACTTTGTTCAGCTGTACAAAACTTCTGTCAGTACATCCCCAGTCCTGAGGCTGGCGTGAAGGCTCCATACCTGGGTACTCAAGTTGCATGCACTGCTCCTGTCCTCACAGACATCATTAGGGGTAAGATCTCCGTGCTTACTTTTCCACAAGCTTTGTGGTACTTCCCCAGGGTGCAAGTGGCTTTGGCTGAAAAGATTCACATCCATACCTCCTAAACATAGGAGAGGTCCTCAGCCACCTGGCTTTGTCTTTGCTAAGGGCCATTCATCACTTCTTCTCATAAAGCTGTGTTGCTTGTGGAAGAAATAAGGAACATAGGCAATCAGAGCTCTTTCTTTTAGGCTAATATATTGCACTGAACTTTGATCCTTGCTCCCAGCCCTCTTGATGACTTTCACCTAACGAGTCTGTAAATAAAATGATTATTTTTCTAGGATAATGTCTTGGTATTGTAGTTACTGATAGGCTTGAGAAAAGGCTCTGGGGCTTTGCTTTTGGGTTTTGATAGCTGTGTCCAGAGAAGGGCAACAAAGTTGGTGAGGGGTTTGGAACACAAGCTCTCTGAGGACAGACTGAGGGAGCTGGGCTTGTAGCCTGGAGAGGAGGAGACTCAGGGGTGACCTTATTGCTCTCTACAACTACCTGAAGGGAGGTTGTAGAGAGGTGGAGGTTGGTCTCTTCTCCCAGGCAGCCAGCACCAGGACAAGAGGACACAGTCTCAAGCTGTGCCAGGGGATGTTTAGGCTGGAGGTTAGGAGGATGTTCTACACAGACACAGTGATTGCCCATTGGAATGGGCTGCCCAGGGAGGTGGTGGAGTCACCATCACTGGAGGTGTTCAGGAGGAGACTTGATAGGGTGTTTGGTGCCATGGTTTAGTTGCTTAGGTGGTATTGGATGATAGGTTGGACACGATGATCTTGAAGGTCTCTTCCAACCTGGTCTGGTCTGGTCTATTCTATTCTATTCTATTCTATTCTATTCTTTAGAGTGTGTCATTTTAGTTTCTCACAGCCACATCTGGGCCTGTATTGTTGTAATCATTTTTAATAGGAATGCTTCCTAGCAAAGGTGGTTAGGGGGAAAGGTTCCTGCTTAAGGCCACTTGGCAGTCAGATGAATCTAAATTGCTGTTTTAATTTTAGAATCGATTTACAATGGTGATTATATTTTATTTTGGCAGCATATCAGCCAAGGCATATCAGCAACATATCACAAGAGCACAGCAAATGAAAAAACTCATTCCAAAAGTATTTTTCAGTCTACCTTTAAAACTTACCTTTGGTGGGTTTTCTGTTTGTTGTTTTTGCTTTTGTTTTTCTGGGCTCTGTTTTACATTATAAAGATATTAAGTCTGAAGAAAAGGTATATGTAAAGGTCTGTATTTTTCCATTATCTTCTCATGTTCAGGGAGGCTTTTGTTTCTCAAGCAAGAAGAGGACAGACACAGCTTGTCATTCCTTATGCACCTGTTCCTCTCAGTATCTATGTGTTAGTCTGGATCTGAATACCCACTTTAACCAATGCAAGTAAATGACTTCTTCCAGGCACTACGTGAGTCCTCAGACAAGCTAGTGGGAGGGAAAACATCTGTTGCTCTTTAACATTGTTTTGAGGGCTTACAGATTTATTTGAAGTGTTTTCACTCAAACCACTGGAATTCTAGAAAACTTAGGTTATTTCCTGTGGTCTAGAAGTTTATTCTGTGAGAGAACAGGCAGCTCTTTGCACTTACCTCCCCATCTATGCTTCCTCTTAATAAAGATGATCTGGAGTTTTTTTAAGAAGAGAAACTTCTGTTTATTTGTTTTGGAAAACTATTAGCTTATTTGTAATGAATTTCTAATGGTGGTTATGAGTACTTTGTCCTTTTTACTTGTAGGCATTTGGGTTTTTTCCAAGCTAATACTGAGGAAAGACTGTCATGTATTTGTGAGCCTGAGTTGGCTGCGTATTTGGGAGCAATGCAGGGTGGGAAACTACCTTATTAAGCCAAATTGATGTTCTGTGGATTTAATATTGGAGTCTTCATCCAGTGTGTAAATGTTGCAAGTATTTTTATGTTTCATTTAAAGGAAACTGTTTGAATGAATAGAAGTTGAGGAGCCTGAACAAATCTCTGCTGTGCAGTAGGCTTGTGAGGGTGGTGTGAGATGTGTCTGTAGGCTGCTCAGACAGGCCAGGATGAGTTTAGTGTTGTTTCATCTGCTGAATCAGGAAGTTTCTACATGTCTACTTTTAGAGAAGGAATTTCCCTATAAACAGGCTTTTGTCTGTGATACCTGGAGGCCTCTAATTAATTACATTTCAGATGGGAGCTGGGAGGGTTTGAGTTCACACTCCCCACTTCCTCTTGCAGGGTATAGGACCTAATGGCTATTTTGGAGAGTTACTTTTAAAAACAAGCGGTAAAATGCTGGGAAAATGTGCTTGGTAAGCATCTAGGCTTTGAAAGTCTAATAAACCCACAGTTATTTGTGAGTGCCAGCACTGCTGGCATCTCTTTTGTAATGCCTTAATATCCTAAGCTTTTAGAAAGCCTGTGAATTTGTTGCTTGTTTGCACTTTTTTTATGAATGCATGGTTTACAAATGCATTTCTTAGTAACACGGGCACTTGCTGCTTCACTTCTGGCTTAATTTCTCCACAGTGTAAATACAACTCCTTTTGTGAAGCAGTTTTCCTTGACTATTTCTAACAAATCTAGGAAGTTACTCCTCTAGGGAAAGAAATGATGGCTGTTTGATGCTGAATGCCTTCTTCCCTGTTGGGTTAATACAGAAAATTGTAGTTGCTGTCTTTGTGAATGTTGGTTTTGTTACCCTAAAGGGAAATATATCTTCACTAATACAAAATGAAACTGCTTGATAAAATGCCTGTTAATTATTAAGAGCTTGTAGCTCATGAACACTGAAAACAGTACAGGCCAGTGTAAATTATTTAAAATATTTAGATTTTCACACTTTTAAAGTCTGGTTTTTTTAAAGAAAGCAGTAGTAATAAAGACATTTGGACAGCCTCTTTTTGCTGTTGAAATGGATTGCCTTCCACTGGCTGGAAATGATTGGCAATTTCACATAGAAGATGAGTCAGACACGACATTATTCACCATCAGTTGCCTGTGTACAGAATCCTATACGTGAATCTGCAGTAGCAGGTGACAAGAGGGAAGAGAGATGATGTACCAGTATTTGCCTGGAATGACCTCATGCCAGGAAGCAGTAGGAATTTGTTTGGCACAGCAAAAATACAAACAGAATTAAAGTTTTAGTGAAGGCAGATGGGTCAGGGCAAAGCAGGGGATGTCTCATTAGTTTGTAAATGCGACTGGCATATGAAAGGAAGTGAAACATTTATACTGTCAGAAATAAAGTTGGAAATAGTTCTGTCCTACTTCTGCCAGAAATGTGCAGTTGGGGAATATGTGACCTAGGATGCCTGGCTCCCTAGGGACATTGTTGATCCTGGTGCTTCAGAAAGGTGTCAGGGCAGAATCATCAGATCTCTGCAAATCACCAGGAGTCCTCATTTATGGCACGATTTCTGATGTTAGGGAAGCTACTGAGAAATGCATTTCTAAGTGAATAGTTGAAATAGTGAAGAGTTTTCCTGACACTTGGTTGGATTAATTTTGAATACTCTACTGTGTGCCAGAGCTTAACATAACAGTAACTGCAGTTTCATCCTGTTATTTTGTTTTTTTCTATACAAAATGTTTCACATTGCCTTCTCTGGCACTTTATTACTGTTGGTTGGTCACGTAACTTACAAAAAGACATAATTATGTACAGGGTCTCATAGAGGGACTTTCATGCTTTGAAGTGAGATTCAGTAATTTTCTTCCAAACAAAATGGTGAACAAGGGAGTTGTTCTTTGTTTTCTGTTCAGTTTTCAAGGAGTACAGCCACTATTAGATAAAATACCAAGGGGACATAGTTTTGGATAATCAGATTGGAACTCTTCTAACCAGGTGCTAACCATATCTTGAGAATACAAAGACATAAGGAATGTGAAGCTCTGTGCTTTGTTGTATTAAATGTCTGAACTTAACCTTATCTTCATTGGCACAGGAACAATGACGTACTGTGGCAGGTAAAATATAAAGGACATTTGAGAAGTGCATGAGTTAATTGTCACCGTTAGGGGCCATGAAAATCTGTCTGTTGAACCCAGATTTCTGGTGCAGCATGTGCGTGCACTGACGCTGGAGGAGCCAGAAGCATTCAAATGGAATTTTTTGCCTCCTAGGTGAGCTCCAAACTCATTCTGTGATGTGCCATGGAGAAGTCACACCCTAAACTGTCAGCACTGAACCTTTGCACTGTATGTTCACATGTCTCCAGCATGGGAAGTGACTCACCAAAATGTTTATTCTTCATTCACATTGTGATCTGCTCTCCCCAGGAGAACAAGGATCTATTTGCTCTGTGATGTATCGGTGCTTCTTATCAGCCTGTTCAATATTCCTGCTGGGGCTGGCACTGGTCAGCATTTGTTTGTAATTGGTATTCTGTTTGTAGAAGGACATTTGCTGTGTGTATTACCTGGGAGCTGTGTTCTTCAGTTGCACCTGGCTGCACCTGGCAGCCTTTACAGGCTAGGGTCATTGCTCTGGTTTGCTTTCCATTTGAGTAATGCTGTGTTATTTGTAGGCAACATGTGACCCCTTAATTCTAGAGTGTTACTACTTAAGAGAGCAAACCCTGCACTGAGAATGGCCCTCTATCAATGGTGGCTTACCCTTGTGACTCCACTGCTTTGGGAAGAGCTCTGCATGGGCATTGGGAGAGCGAGGCAGGGCCATTGAATCTCCTCTTTGCCATGAAGGGTCTTACTTGGGCCTATTGGGACACAGAGATGATTTAGGATCAATATAGTGATGTGAGGAATAGCTTTCTGTGTCGTGTTTGAACATGAAACAAGTAAGGAAGGTAACTTGGAGGAAAGCTGGAACCTTTCTGCTATTTTTTCTGTCCTTTTCACAAGGAAGACTCCTCTTCTGCAGCTTTACAGATTGGCAGTTTTAAGTCCCATAGCTTTGATAAACTCTATTATTTGTATTACTGTAATCATAAAAGTTAAGTGGGCTTTCTGCAGCACTTGTGTTGCATATTATTCCTCAGTTAGGTTGAAGGCATCCTGATATTTTTTTGAGTCATTGTACTCTGGTTGCTTGTTAACAAGCTGATCACTGATGATTTCAGAAATATTACTTAGTGCATCACTTTATAAAAGAAATTATTATTTTTCCCCTACATAATGAGAATGCCCAATTGTGCTTTCATGCATTGCATTCAGTACCTCTCCTGATTTCCACTGGGGCTTAACTGCAAAAATAGGAAAAGTGATACACATGACTGGCATCTATTTAAGTATCTGTATGTTTTGAAAAGAACTTTTACTATCCTAATGTGGGCTTGTCAGCCAACACTTAGAGCATAACATGAAGACCTTTCTAACTAATGCTTTTATCATTCTCCAAGTTCTGTTGGAAATGTGCTATTCATAATCTTTAAAGGGAACTGTGTTCCTTTAAAAAGTGTCAGTTTAGCACATGGCAGAGCAGAAACCAAACACAGGGCTGTTTATGCTACAGTTTCATAGTGTCTGATGGGGTGTATGAAATGTGTATTTTCTCTAACCTCTGCTCTCTAGCTTAGTGCCGCTGAGGTATATAATAATAGAGCCTGGCACCCATGGAGAAAAAGTGGGCAACATAAAATGTAAAGAGAATGATTTGTTGGTTGCATTGTAGCATAGAGAAGGTAAGAAGTTGCCTGCATCTCAACTACCAGCTCTAAGAGTATCAGTCTCTCCACAAATTAGATACACTTTCTAATTCCTAGTTGTCAAAAAACCTAATTTCTCTCCTGTGATCTGTTGTGGAGAACCAGATCACTGTCTCTCTGTAGGAGGCCAGTTAGCAGCTTGGCAAGACTGGCAGCAATGAAGTTTCCTAGTAATGAGTACCTTACTCTTCAAGAGGATTACTGCATTTTGATTAAGATCAATTTATTGGCACTACTGTACACAAACAGTTCAATTCAGCCCTTCAAATTGCTGAATGGTGACCTCTGAGACTTAATTTGGTAGGCAGTCCAAAAGTCATTGACTGGCCTCCAGTCTGAGGCACACAGCTCTGCTTCTGCATGGGAGGGGCATTCATTGCAGGAGTTGCACTGATTCATCGTCTCCCAGGAATCCTCTGCTTGGCTCACTTCAAGCTTTGATTTTCCTCAGGGAGTTCTGAGCAATCGTGCTCTTTTAACGAGCTACATTGGAAGATACTCTTGTAAAGCAGTGATTCCACAAGAGCAGAAATACTGTCAAAGCTTATTTATCCTGCAGCTTGTATTAAGTGCTGATTGCCAAGGTTTGTCATTATGTTTTCTTCAGCTGTTGTTTTGGTGTGTTGCGGTTTAACCCCAGCCGGCAATGGAGCACTGCACAGCAACTTGCTTACTCCCCTACCTGCCCTGGTGAGATGGGGAGAAGAATTGAAAATAAGGGAAACTCATGGGTTGAGATAAGAACAGTTTGAAAATTGAAATAAAATGGTAAGGAAAAGGAAGATAATAAAACCTTAGAAAAACAAGCAATGCACGGTGCAGTTGCTCATGATCCACTGACTGATGCTCAGCCGATTCCTGAGCAGCAATCCATCCCTTCCAGCCAACTCCACCCAGTTTATATACTGAGCATGATGTCTGGTATGGAATATTCCTTTGGCCAGTTTGGGTCAGCTCTTCTGGTTCATTCCCTGGAGCCCACAATGAGGGCACAACCCATCGCTCCTGCTTCCTCATGGATTTTACCCTTTAATTCTCTCTAGGTTGTAAACCAAATCCAGAGGTCCCCTAGAGATGCCTTTTACACCATGCCCAGCAGTGCCTGCCTGTTCCTTGGGATTGGTGAGAGAGGTGTGTGTTAGGTGCAATCTGCCTGGGTGCCATGCCAGTAAAATGGGAAAGCAGTGACAGTTTTCATCAAGGGACAAAACTCGGCATGCAAAGGCGAGTACTGGGACTGCGTGGAAATACAGGTGGTAGAGATGCATGCGAGTCTCTAGAAGTGTGGCTTTCATTGGGAGAGAAGCAAGAGGGAGAGCAGTAGGTATAAAGAGTGTTGGTTGTTAAGAGAAGCTCACACACCTCTAACCAAGGTCCTCCAATTTAGTAGTCTGACTTGGGTCCTTGCTTTCAAAGAGAAACATCACAATTTTTTGTCATGCCTGTGAGACTCACCCTTCCTGCTGTAACCTCCTAAAACAAAGGGATATTTTTTTCTCATAGCTTGAATGTTATTATGCTGTTTGGGGGATGAAGTAAGAGCCTTTATCAATCTGAAAGAAAGTAAATGGCGTGAAGGAAGGTATTTTACTCTTCAGGTTCATTCTGCATTGCACAGAGTTTACAGATAACAAATATGCTCAGCTGCTCTGTCGTATCGAGTCACTTTTGTAACGTCAGAGTCATGGTGCTGAACTCTTCAGCAGCTGTGCACAAACAGTTTTGCAATAGGATTGCTACCATTGCCTCTTCTTTGTGATGCATCAACAAGGCTGTAAAAGAATGAAAGAATACGTAGCTGTTTATCTTGTGATCATCTAATTATCTTTGAGAAGAATAGGATGAAAAAATTGTATTTCTTACAGATTTGCTGAACTGTTCATCTGCAGCTCACCACCAAAAACATGTGTACTGCATGCACAGAGACACATACAGGAAAAATTACCCCATTTTTCCTTTAAAAAAAATGCCCTCCAAAAGTCAGGGACTTTCTTTTCATTACCTTTTCTTTTGCCTTTCATTATTAAAAAAAACCCAAACCAAACCATGAAACAACCCTAACACCCAAACCTTCCTTGTTCTTCCAGAGAAGGGCAACAAAGCTGGCGAGGGGTTTTTACCACAAGCCCTCTGAGGAGAGGCTGAGGGAGCTGGGGTTGCTTAGCCTGCAGAGGAGGAGGCTCAGAGGAGACCTTATTGCTCTCTACAGCTACCTGAAGGGAGGTTGTAGCCAGGTGGGGGTTGGTCACTTTTCCCAGGCAACCAGCACCAGAAGAAGAGGACAGTCTCCAGCTGCACCAGGGGAGGTTTAGGCTGGATGTTAGGAAGAAGTTCTTCTTAGAAAGAGTGATTGGCCATTGGAATGTGCTGCCCAGGGAGGTGGTGGAGTCACCATCACTGGAGGTGTTTAGGAAGAGGCTGGATGGGACGTGTGGTGCCATGGCTTAGTTGGTTAGATGGTGTTGAGTGATAGGTTCGATTCGATGATCTCAAAGGTCTTTTCCAACCTGGTTAGTTTCTACTCTTCTCTTCTCTTCTCTTCTCTTCTCTTCTCTTCTCTTCTCTTCTCTTCTCTTCTCTTCTCTTCTCTTCTCTTCTCTTCTCTTCTCTTCTCTTCTCTTCTCTTCTCTTCTCTTCTCTTCTCTTCTCTTCTCTTCTCTTCTCTTCTCTTCTCTTCTCTTCTCTTCTCTCTCTTCTCTTCTCTTCTTTTTTACTGTCTTTAAATGAGTCAGTTATTTAACAGAGAATGCTGAGCTAGATCTTAGCTCTCAGTTCTAAGTAGTGGGAGGTTTTGCAGCCTGCAGCAACATTTGGGTGAAGACCTTCAGAACACAGCAATCCAAGTAGTATAGACATGTGAGGTAGATAGCATTAATTGCTTGCTTTACTAAAAAAAATCCTTTTCCATTGCTTTATGTTCATGACAGATACAAAGAAACTTTTATTCTTCATCATTTCATATTGAATGCCTACTCAAACAATATGTTAAAGCTTTCTTCCCCCCAATATATTTATTTATTCTTCTAAAACCCACATATTTCCATTTTTCTTCAACTTCTCAAAGCAGAACTGGTGCTATTAAGGCTTTGATTTTCAAATGGAATGAATTGCATCTTATTTTGTAAGGATTTTTATTCCCAATTTTAGTCTGTTGCACATGGGTAAATTGTTAAAATGATTTTTGCAGTTCCCATGGTGTGCATGGATTTGAAAGGCTGTGGCAAAAAGAAGTACGGCTGGAATTGTTTCAGATCTTTTGCTAAATGCATAATGATAGGATGTATACCACATGTAATTGATTTTTAATCCAACTAATTGATTGTGACTGTGTTTTTATAAGGTTCTTTTCTAAAGCATGTGAATTATATTGCAGGATATGCTGCAATTTACATTTATAGCACCATTATTTTGACCCAGCTTATGCTAATACTGAGATTTCAGAAAAGTAGCTCTCCACTCCCATTTTAAAGCACAGTTGGTATGGCTAGGTGTAGTCCCACAGCACGTACTGAAGAAGACATGTGCCTTGCAGCTTCTGGGTTTCTTTTGTCTTCTTTGGAGATGGCTTGATCAGATGCCCCTGGGATCTACAAGACAAATAGATTTGTCACAGATGTTAACAGCAGAGTCGAGGAAACTTGGTAGATGTGTCTGCTGAGAAATCCACTCTGTTCTATTGCTAAAATAAAATCCAAGGAGGTGGCATAGATCACAGCTTGGATTAGGTAGCTGTCTCCAAGAGGAGGGAAATTGGGCTTTAGCCCAATTTTTTTCTTTATGTTAAAAAAAAAAAAAAAGGAATGGAATTATTTCAGTCTGTGATAAAACTACCTTCAATACAGTTTGTACAAAGATATCATTTTCATTTGCATCCTGAATGCTAGCTGCCTGCATACCTAGAAGGCATAATATTTCTACAGAAAATACCCACGTACTCAGGTTTGGCACACAAAGTAATCCCTGCTCCAGGGGACAAACAGGTCTGAACTACCTGGATGCCTGTGAAGAGGTGTAAACCTGTCTCTAGGAAGGGGTGCAAACCATGCTACCAAAACTATTTGGAGGCTTTTTTGGTCTAGATTCCTCTGACCCTCGATTTCAGCACGCGTACAGGAATAAGGCATTTGTGTAGTTACTTTGATGTAAGGGCACAATGTTTGGAGCATTTATTTTTGTATTGTGCCTGATAATATTCCACATAAGGGGTCCCAGAGGAAGGCTGGAGAAGGACCTTTCATAAGGATGTCTAGTGATAGGAAAAGAGTTTAGGTGAGGGAGAACAGGTTTAGTACTATTCAATATATTCATCAACCACCTGGATGTGGGCACACAGAGTACACTGTCAGCAAGTTTGCTGGGGGAGTGGCTGGCCCGCTGGAGGGCTGTGCTGCCATTCAGCAAGACTTAGGCTGGAGAGTTGGGCAGGGAGAAATGTAATGAAATTCAACAAGGCCAAGTATAGATTATTGCACCTGGGAAAGAACAACCCCATGAATCAGTATGGGCTGGGGACTGACCTGTTGGAGAGCAGTGAAGGGGAGGACATGGGAGTCCTAGTGGATGGAAGGATGACCGTGAGCCAGCAATGTGCTCTTGTGGCAAATGCCATTCTGGGGTGTATTAGAGGGGATGTGGGGACACTTCATTGCTCTCTACAACTACCTGAATGGACATTGTAGAGAAGCTGGTGCTGGTCTCTTCTCAGAGGTAATTAGTTGATAGAACAAGATGGAATGGCCTCAAGTTACATCTGGGTAGATTTAGACTGGACATTAGGAAAAAAACTTTCACAGCAAGAGTAGTCAGGCATTGGAATGTGCTGCCCAGGGAGGTGGTTGAGTCACCAGCCCTGGATGTGCTTAAAGGTCATTTGGATGTGGTGCTTGGGGATATGGATTAGGGGTGAGCTTCAAAGAGTAGGGTTCTCAGTTGGACTTGTGATCCTGAGGGTCTTTTTCAACCTAAATATTTCTGTGATTCTGTTAGTAGGGTTGAGAGAGGTTCTCCTCACCCTCTACTCTACCCTGGTGAGGTTGCATCTGGACTATTGTATCCAGTTCTGAGCCCCTCAGTTCAAGAAGAACAGGAAGCTGCTTGAGAGAGTCCAGTGCAGAGCCACAGCAATCATTAAGGGAGTGCAAAGTCTTCCTGACAAGGAGACATTGAGGGAGCTGGGGCTCTTTAGCTTGGAGAGGAGCCTGAGAGGTGACCTCATTCATGTTTATAAAGCTGTAAATGGTGAGTGGCAAGAGGATGGAGTCAGGCTCTGTTCAGTGATGCTCAATGACAGGCCAAGAGGCAATGGTGGGAGTTGAGGCATAGGAAGTTCCATGTAAACATGAGGAAAAACTTTTTCACGGTGTGACAGAACTCTGGAACAGGCTGCCCAGGGGGCGTGTAGAGTCTCCTCTAGACATCTTCAAAACTTCTCTGGACATGTTCCTGTCTACTGGAACATGTTTCCATCTACTCTAGATGATCCTGCTCTGGCAGGGGGGGTGGAGTAGATGATCTTTTGAGGTCCCTTCCAACCCCTAACATTCTGTGATTCTGTGATGTAAGACTGGATTTTAGGAAGAAGTTCTTCAGTACAAGGGTGGATTCTGGGTAACCTGATGTGGTTGAGGATGTCCCCTGCTGCACAGGGTTTTGGATTAGATGACCTTTAGAGGTCCCTTCCAACCCAAACCTTTCTATCATTCTATGCATCCTCCCTTTGGGGTGTTCAAGGCCATGCTGGATGAGGCTTTGAACAGCCAAGTCTAGTTGAGAGGTGTTCCTGCCCATGACAGGGATGTCAAAGTAGATGATCTCTGAGGTCCCTTCCAACCTAAGCCATTCTATATTTACTTTGTGTCTAGGCCTGCCTGTAAACATCCATCCTGAATGCCTGCACATAGGCATTACTGCCTGTGCCTGTATGCAGTGGAAGTTCCAGCTGTCACTCATGCTCCTCTTTGGTAACCCTGAGTTTGTTTTAGGGAACAAAATGAGCTTCTGAAAGAGCTGTAATAGGAGAGGAACCTTCTTCAGCTCTTAGGCTGAGGTAAACAAATGAAGGCCCTATCTCAATGTGTTGGAATAAATCAGTTTTCATATTCCTTTAGCTGGAAGCACTTTTTTTTTCTCCTCACCATCATAATGCTTTCTGTTATGCCAGAGATAGTAAAAGGAGAAAATGTTTGTGATTTAATATTGCTTTCACAGAACATTTAAAATACCCTTCCTATTAAAATTCTATTATTTATCTTGATTCAACTGCCTAGATATGATTCATGTAAGGATGGAAAGGCATGTTTTTCATAGAATGGGGGCTGCCAAGCAATTGGGTTGCAAAATAGTGAATGGAAATCACTTCTAAAGAGGAAAGGGCATCTTCAGTGTGTTTAAACAAACATTGCTGGATATTCTTTGGGAACAATAGGTGAATATCCATCACTTCAAAATTGCTTGGCATGGCCTTATTCTAATATTTTGCCCATGCAAACAAACATCTGAAAATGCTTCAGCTTAAGCTCATTAGCATAAACACCTTCAACAATACATTCAAAGTGACTTCTGCATCTGGTTGCCTTGTAATTTATTAATAAGCCCATGCTGTTTAATAAATGATTGTTGTTTTCTAAAAAAGCAGTAAGAATTGATGTTTGAGGTGTTTAGAGAAGTGAGAAAATAGTTAGGGAGTTGATTTCCCCCCCCCCCCCACACACTTTGTTCTCTTTGTACCTGCTATATATCTGTATTTTCTGTAAAGATACCAGGTAGTGCACAAAAGGAGAGACTGCAAAGGTCAAGGAAAACATCTTTTCAATACCAGACAGTGAAATGCTGAACAGAGACCTCAACCCTGGAAGGTCACTGCTGACTGTGAATAATTTAAAGAGGCAAAACCAGGGCTGTTTTGCTCTGTGATTTTGCATTAAAGTGATGGCCTTAGCCTGCAACAGCCCAGTCACCCAGATATTTTCTGATGGCTGTTACTGTGGTGTTTTGGGTTTTTTTTTACCATGCTGAGATGTGGTTAGTTAAAGTTTATGTTTTTATCACTTGGGTTTGTGTTTCAAAGTTACTTCTTTGTGGTCTGAAGCTTTGACAAGCTGTTCATAACCTCTCTACTTCCAGTAAGCTTTTATGCATGGTATACCTCCTTACATGCATTGCATACCTACCAAAGAAATTAGAATTATCAAGATGGCACAGTCTGTATATGGCCTGTCAGGGCATCTGGACATTGCTGAGTATTGATTTTCCTGCACAGTGTGAGTTAATGGGAAATTTAAAAGCCTGAAGTCTTTTATCCAGCCTACTGCTTTATACAGCATCGTGGAGGGAGCTTTGTCAGAATGGGGATCTGAGTGGTGAAGGAGCCTTGGTGCACAAGTTGGGACAATTAAAGCTAACAAGAAATGAGAAATAGCAGGGAAGTGCACAACACTGCTTTATCCAATTTGAAATCAGATGGCTTCAGACACCCAAAAGTTTCTTTTCTGTGGCAGCTTTCAAAGAGCCCACACAAATTTCAGCTGGCCCTAGCTGCTGCTAGAAAGAGAGAATTCAGTCGTCACTGGCCTTTTCTGCCTTCATTTCCAGGGGACAAAGAGGTCAGATTGGCTGAAATAAAGTCAGTAGAAGGTCTCCAAAAAGTTGATACTCTAAAACATGTTCTCTATTTCCTGATGTGGCCTCCATTTATAGGCAAGCAAAAATGAATGTGAGAACAGAAAGTCAAGAGCTAATATTGACTCAGAATCATTCCAAGTTTAGCACTGCCAAAACTGAATTTGCAAACCATGAGGCCACATCAAACTCATGATCTGCTTAGGGAGAATAAAAAACAGCCAGCCAACCAACCAAAATCCTTTTTATTTGCCTATAGGTTTTGAGACTATTTGAGACTGTATTCACAGGTTTTCATAGCTGTGTAGACTAGAAGCTTACTGGTTTGTGGTAAGGAAGTCAACATAATAAACTCCCAGAGCTGCATTGGATGGGAATATTTTAATGAAATAGTCAAAGTTGGCAAAATTGCAGGCTGTGGAGATTCAGGGCAAAACCCCATTGCTGTCAAATTATTTCCTAGATGCTGACACAAAAGATTAGCTTTCTGTAGCCCTATTTTAGTGCAGCTGCTCTGGCCATTGGATGAATAAGGTTGTGCATAGGGCTGATCAGTGAAAGAGGAAAACCCATGGCAGAAAACACAGTGGCTGCAATGTGACAGACACTACTATTAAGTGAATGAAGGTCTCAAACATAATGACTCTTCAAAGGAGCTCACCTCCTGAATTAGGTGGACCAGAGATTAAAAATGAGGGACTTTGCTTGGTGTAAACTTCTTTATCCCATCTGACATCACACAAACAGAAAATTTCCCTCCTGGAATACCACCGTCCCTTACTGCAAGCTGTGTATTTCCTTCTGCAGGAGCTGCATGGATGCTGCAGGGGTACCAGCAGGGGCATGATGTTGGATGGATAGCTGTTCTCAGTGCTGCACCTAACTTCCTACTGATGCTTGAATGAAATGGCTGGTGAGGACTCTATGCAATAACCTCATTGCTCTGATTTCTGCTCTTTGATACCAGGCAGACCACTGCATACAACACTGAGACTAAAATAATCTGCATCCCTGATGCAGAAGATACCTGGTCAGCTGGTTTGGAACCTTCTGCGAAAAATGGTGTTGTTATCAATAAGTGGTGACTGTAAAAAAATGCATCTTCACAAGTTAATTTCTGTTTCTCTTCCCTCCCTTTCTCTAGCTCCTGTCTTCCACTTCTTCATTTTTTCTTATCCCTTAGGTTCCCCCAGTTGCCAGTGCTGCAGTCTTCCCATGCCTATAGCATATTGTATTCTAAGTTCTGCTTCTTGCTAAACTGGCATCAGGTGTTCAGAGATCCAGGAAGTAAAACTTACCCTGAGACCTGGGAGTTACTTTACATGGCTTGCACACAATCTTTATGTCTACCTTTTTTCCTTCTTCTTTTTCTTTTTGTCCATGGAATCAAACTTTTTAATTCACAATGTTTGCAAGAAAGCTCTCTGCATGTATTTCCCCAGACCTGGGCCCTGCATCTGCAGGGCAAAAAAAGAGTTAATAATTCTGCTGAGATTTTTACCTTGTCTTAGAATCCTTCATCTTGACAGTGCTCTTAATGTCCTCAGATGCAGATGTTGCCTCAAATGTGCATAAGCAGCCTGAGAGGTGAAGGGGTGACTGATCCATATGACTTCACTGTTTTGACTTTTTGTCCAAGGTTTTTCTTTCCTATTTGTATTTCCCCTCACTTTTTTCTTCTTTGGTCTGATGGAAGAGTGCTAGCACAAAGAGCTCCTCAGCAACAACAGCCTTTGTGTGTGGGAAGTTTAGGCTGGAGGTGAGGAGAAAGTTCTTCACTGAGAGAGTCGTTCGTCATTGGAATGTGCTGCCCAGGGAGGTGGTGGAGTCACCATCCCTAGAGGTGTTCAAGAGGGGACTGGAAGTGGCACTTGGTGCCGTGGTTTAGTCATGAGGTCTGTGGTGACAGTTGGACTTGATGATCTTTGAGGTCTCTTCCAACTGTGGTGATTCTGTGATTCTGTGGTGAAGGGCAAAGAGGTGAGAGAAGAAGGACACACAAGGAAGCATATTCACAGCATGAGCATTAATAACTGGTCTCACTAGACATGTAGAGGTTGGTGTTTCTGACCAAGGGAAGTGCCTTGATCACAGCTGCCAAGTGAGTCTGTGTGTTTTCTGTATAAATTTAGAAGTATGGCCCAAAATTGCTGCTTGTGACAAGTGACACTTCTTCATCTCACCATTAGATTCTTGACCACGCTTGTTATGAATCATCAGCCCTTGGGTACTCCTTGCTTGTGGTATCCCCAGGTTCTCTGCAGATTTTGTAACTAATAAATTGGGAGATAGTGGATGTTTCAGATACTGATCAGATCAGAGAGCAAAAGTTGTTTTGGGACCTCAGAGAGCCACTTGCTCTGTGCCTGTGAGGAGTGCTGCTCCCCTGTTCAGCTCCCTCATGGGTTGCACCTGGGATCTTTTCAAACGGCAGCGTTTTCAGACCTGCAGCATTTTCAAACAGCTCCAAGACTACCAAAAGCAGTGACCCAGAGCTGCACAGGCCAAGAAAAAGGAGGGCACCATTGTAACAACCTCAGGGCTGAAGTGACTGCTGTAAGCCTGGGTCATGATGCTCCCAATGGTGCTGGAAAGAGCAGCAGTGATGGAGAGAATCATCCCTTCACTCCAGTGTCCTTTAATAAACTATAATCCTCTTTTTTTCTGTATGCTAGTAAAATGGAATTGTATTTCTGAGAAGTGTCAATATCAGCACAATGTGCAGACTTCTATACAGACTTTCATAGTGCAAGGGGGAAAAAAGAGCATTCATAGCCTCTTTTACTCTAGTAATCACTGCTGTTAATTAGTAAGTCTTTTTTATCTCTAAATCGAAGTAATACTGTGAGTTACTTGTGCTTGCTGCTTAGCTTTACTTAATTGTCCAGACATTTGACTCAGCACTGACTAGCCTGGATGCCAAGTCCATATGCTAATACATTCCCCTGCTCATAGGGGACTGTTAGTTAGCAAGCTGCCCATTTAATGCTGAACACGTGGGAACTGCTGTGTAGTGTGAATGTGCTGGCCCAGCAGACTTGTTTCAGTGCCAAAATGCTTCACAATCAGACATAATTTCTCAGTGTCACATTCCCTTTCAGGGAACTCTCCTGACATGTACAGGCCTTTGTTTGCTTCTCTCTGAATCACTATTGTGGTTCAGAATGGAAAGGACTTCTGGGGATTACATAGTTCACCCCCCTGCTGAATCAGGTTCACCTAGCTCAGGTTGCTCAGGAGAGCATCCAGGTGGGTTTGGAATCTCCAGAGAAGGAGATTCCACAGCCTCTCTGGGCAGCCTGTTCCAGTGCTCCATCACACTCAAAGTTTTCCTCATGTTCAGATGGAACTTCCAGTGTTCTTGTTTGTGTCCTTTTCTCCCTTGTCCTGTGCCTGAGCACCACTGAAAACAGTCTGGCCCCGTCTTCTTGACACTTGTGCTTTAGATATTAATAAGCATTGATAAAAGTCTCCTCTCGGTCTGCTCTTCTCCAGGAAGTAAAACCTCTCCTGAGAAGTGTGAATGCTTTACATGGCTTGCAGCAGCCTCCCTTCCAATGCTGAGATAGAAATAGGCCTGGAAGCATTTAGTTGCCCTTCCAATTACCTTCACAATGGCCTCTGACCCTGTATTTCATCAGATCATACTGGGAGCTGTAGGACCAAAATACAGTTTAAAACCACTTAAGAAAAGCCTGCATTCCTTAGTTAGGACAGAAGTGATGCTGTGGGTATGACACCCAACACAACATGGAGAGACCTACCCCTATGACCCATAATTCATGGTGGGATGTAACCAAGAAGTTAGTCCATTCTGATCAGTACCAGCCTGCACACAGAGCTGTCTGGAGCTGTAAGTGATAGCAATGTGCTTTGAGACTGCCTCTGCTTCAGGCAGTTCTTCACTGCAGTTGTGATAGACCAGTGGTAGAATCTCATGAGGTTTGCAGGTCCAGAAAAGAGATCATATAGGACAGGTTGAAAAGACTGATCAAGCCCTCACCCCCCAGAAGTTTGTCTTTGGGTTGGAAACAGAAGTTTTGATGTAAATTCAACATACTGATGTGTCAGTACTGCTGTAGAACTGAAGGAACCCCAAAAACTTGTCCAGCCTTTGCAATTCTGCCAGTTGGTCTGAAAGGTGTTACCTCTACTTTTAAATTTCACAGGCACAAAATGCTTTCCCTTCTAGGAGCTACACAGCTTTAAATTGTGTCCAGCTTTCTGGAAAGGAATTGTACTTCCTAGCATCACTGATTCACTGCCACAATGGTCTGGATCCAGTTTGTCACGTAGGTAGAAGAACAAAAGCAGTTGTATTGCCCACCAAGGTGTCAGAGGAGCTCTGCATACTAGGAAGAACAACTTAAGCATTTTCTAGACACTGTTTGGGCTCTCTTCCCTGTCAGCACAGCTTGCTCCTCAGGGTGCAGTGGACAGTTCAGGGTTATCAGCAGACTCCCCAGGGTGTGTCCTTACTAAATGGATCTTTACAAAAAATAAAGAGTGGACACATTTCAAATAATAAAGTGAAAGGTGAGAAGAGGGCATTGATGCATAGCATCCATCTTCACTTTTGCTCCCTTTTTGTCTGTTTTTATGGATAGTGTTATTACCTCTCTCTCTAGGCTGCGGATGCCTCCTCCCTGGGTTGTTCAAGGCCAGGCTGAATGAGGCCTTGAGTAGCCAAGCCTGGTCAAGAGGTGTCTTGCTCATGGCAGGCAGGTTGGAATAGTTGGAGGGACTGTGTACAGAGGTCTGCAGTGACAGGATGAAGGGCAATGGCTTCAAACTAGAGAAGGGCAGATTTAGATTTTATATCAGGAAGAAGCTCTTTACTATGAGGGTGGTTGAACACTGGATCAGGTTGCCCAGGGAGGTGGTTGAGGCCTCTTCCCTGGAGATACTCAAGGTAAGGCTTGACAAGGCCCTGGGCAACCTTGATCTAGTTGGGGATGTCCCTGCTGACTGTGGGGAAGTTGGACTGGATGACCTGTGGAGGTCTTTTCTGGCCTGGACCATTCTATGATGATCTCTAAGACCTCTTCCAATGTATATATAAACATGCCAGTAACCTTGCACTGACCCATATCTTTGCTTACCTTCTTGAGGGGCTTTTTCACTGTGAAGCTTTCAGGAGCTTCTGTTCTCTTTGGTATTTCTATTTTGTTTCTCACTTTCTGAGCAGTACCCACTGTTGGTGCTGAGCTCCAGTCAGGCAGAATGAGCTCCTTCCTTGGGGGGGTGGGTCTCAGCAACATTTTGAGGCTTGAACTACAGCAGGGTAGTGAAGTGTACTTGATATTTTAAAACTAAGCAGAGTGCATAGTCCTTGAACAGTCTGGTGTGTGATGGATGATTTGACATTGTTCTCTTAGCAGTTTGTTAATCTAATATTTCACTGCATTTTACATTTTTGAATTAAGATTTCTGCATCCCCAACAGGCTAGGGAAGCCCCAGAAACAGGCTTACTGTTCCATATGGTTGGAAACTTTTGGACAGGCTTTTATCTTTTAAAATATGCTTATTCATTGAAACCCAAGTTGGGCAGGAGAGAGCAGTTTTGAAATTGTTTTTTCCACTTGCTTTTAGCTGGAGATTATTTTGTACCCCTGATTTTAGTTGGTACTAACAGTGATATTAACGGGATAGTTAAATGTTAGAAAGCTGGGGAGGGATTTTTTAGGGTGCCAGGTAATGATAGGACTAGGGGGAATGGAAAAAAAGCAGAAATGGGTAGATTCAGATTGGCTGTTAGAAAGAAGTTCTTCCCCATGAGGGTGGTGAGACACTGGCACAGGTTGCCTAGGGAGGTGGTAGAAGCCTCATCCCTGGAGGTTTTTAAGGCCTGACTGGATCTGGCTCTGAGCAACCTGATCCTAATGTGAGGTGTCCCTGCCCATGGCAGAGGGGTTGGAACTAGATGATCCTTGAGGTCCCTTCCAACCCTAACAATACTATGATTCTATGTTTTGATTTACTGGATTTTTAGTGCTGTTTTGTGAGAAATTCCCATTTTTTTTTTAATCCACTCCTGAATGAAACATTTTTTTGCAACATCAGCAGTTCAGGCAAGAGACATTTTGAAATCTGACCAGCATGGTGTGTTCATCTGTGTTACACATCCTCCTCTTTCCAGCTGGCTGTGCTGCACACCTTCTGCTGTGGTCAGTGTAGTGACCTGTTAGGAATCATTAGAAAGGTTGTGTAAGTATCAGCCTGGAGAAAAAAGTGTGGCAGCAGTGAGCAACTTCTGCAGAGGATGGGCAGAAAGGACGCTTGGCTAATGGAAGAGGATGGAGGAGCCTTCATTGCTGCACTCCTGGGCTTGGAAAACCTAAGGGGACAGTTTCAGTAGCTTAATTTATTATTTGCATGGCAGAGTCCTCTGCAGAAAGGAGAGGAGATAAAGAGAGTCCCTAGGAAAGGAAAGCAGAAGAGGGGAAAGAAAAAATAAAGAAGGAAAATGATTGATCAAGTATTCACAACAGCAACTACAACAAAAAGTAGCAAAAGTAAGAGTAAGAAAAGGGGAACAAATTCTGAGCGAGTGAAGCTGAAGGAGCAGCAGATAATGCTGCCTTAAACATGTTGACAGAAAGGACAGGATGGCTGTGGTTGAGAGACTACAGAAACTGAAATTACAGAGAACAGTGGGGAAAAGAAGAAAATCAAGTGAGGACAAAACAAAATAAATTCCCTTCTTAGTAATTTTGTGGGAACAAGTAGTGGTTCTGGGTATGTGGCGAGAGAGTCGTAAGTACCCTGACTTTTGTTACGTTTCAGTGTCTTGACAAGCATGCTGTTGCCCTAAAATGTGGTAACAGGAAGATGCTGTGCCGTGAAATTCCATCAGTTTTAATTTATCAGGCTACTATGGATGTCACAGGGCAGGAGTATCGTGCAATTACTCTTTAATTATATGATTAGTTAATAGGGTTTCCTATTAAACACCATGTAACTACGTGGAGATTACCATGTAATTACCTTTAGTAGATCCAAAACTAATTAGCATATAACCTGTATTCTTGCCTTGTGGCTCAGAAAGCTATAATCTTGTAATGATATGGTACTCACTGTGTTGTTAGCCTGCCACTGCATATAATTTCCATGTAGTTAAATGCACAGGAGTTTTCATACAAGCAGTGTTTGTGCCCTGTTACCGGTGTCTTATAAACTTGTGCCCCCATTGGCTTTGACAATGGCTTAAGCCAAATCCATTTTCAAACCGCCTTTGTGAAATGCTTTCTTCATACCTCTTGCTTGCTGCTGTGCTCTAAACTCAGCTGGATGTGAACTGTAGAAACCATCACAAGATAGGTGACTCGATTAGAATACATAGAATACATAGAATAAACCAGGTTGGAAGAGACCTTCAAGATCACCGCGTCCAACCCATCAACCAATCCAACACCACCCAAACAACTAACCCACGGCACCAAGCACCCCATCAAGTCTCCTCCTGAACACCTCCAGTGATGGCGACTCCACCACCTCCCCAGGCAGCCCATTCCAATGGGCAATCACTCTTTCTGTATAGAACTTAGCTTCATTTACATGCTTTCATGGCACCAAATCCAGTGCACAATGTATGTGCCGGTGTTGCTGCTGTTGGCTGTTCATCTGTGGGCAGCAGTGAGTTCTGGGTAGTAGATGCTGCAGGTAATGCACCTGTTCAAGAATCATCCTAGAATTATGTGTACTTTAAAGACATGCAGCCCTGTCCAGGTTTCAGTGGAGGTAAATTCTTTCTCTGTGTTGGTTCTCTTTTAAAATTCAGCTGAAATATTGGTGAGCAAAGCTGGCTTACTTGATAAAAGGGGAGCAAGCTGGCTTACTTGATAAAGGGGGGACTATGTTGCATCTTTTAGTGGCTGAATAAGCATATTTTAAAGTACTGGCTCTATGTTTTTCCACATAAGAGCAAATCAGCTGTGTTTATACTGCACTGTATTCTTTGCTATTGCTTTGCTAATGAAGGGCTCTATCATACCTCTCATCTGGGATAGGACAGGAAAAATAACTACTGTAAATATAGATGGGTTGATTTTTCTGGGTTCCTTTTTCCTTCATTTTACCTATTCCCTTTGCCAGTATTTTACCCTGCCAGAGCAGAACTACAAATCATTTTTCCTTTTCCAAGAGGTGAGCAAATGTACATAGCAGTACTTGGTCTGTGTAGGATACAAAATTTTGTGTCCTGTGGGCTATAAATCTATGTCACTTTATATGGGAATGGTGCGAGCTACAACTGTTCCTCCTTCAGCTTTGAGACTTACCCAGCAATTTGCTGTTAGAATGAATAGTGTTTTTCAGGGGTTGCCTCTTAGCTGCAATGACAATTTCTGCAATGATAATTTTTACTGTGCCTGGTATGTGATTTCAGAAGCTAATGCCAGTTATTAGGATGTCAGTATGTACCTTGTCGGGGGGAGGGGTGCAATGGCTTTCTACCCAATCAGTCTTCTCGACTGGTGCCTATAAAGACAGCAGCCACATTTTTCACTGGATCACTTAAAATACTGAGAAGGGGATTAAAATATTCAAAACAGTCAAGTCCTTGCTATTTTTAATGCATTATTTTGAAGCAGAGGTTTTGATGTAACCACAATAAAGCAATGCCCCAGATGCCAGAAGTTAGCTGTACCCACCAGCAGGACTTCCCTGACTCTCACCATAATGCAGCATGAAATCGTTCTTAGGCACGACACAAACAAACTTCTCAAACTCCCATCATGGAGCAGCTTCAAATGTTACAGGTTTTTTTCAGGATCTCACTGGGAATCCCTGGACCCCTGCAGGCAGGAGAAAGGAATTGCCATGGCCAACAGGATCTCACCTAGGAGCCACTGGGGATTTTCGTGCCTGAAATGCAGGCAAGAGTAGGCACGCTAGGAGCAGGCTGCAGCATCAGTGATTGACTGACCCACAAGAGTCTTCACAGGCATCCCTAGAGCCATGCAGGCTGATGTTGGGCTGCTACTCATGGGTGGCCCACTGCCTGCCATGGTGGGCATGGCCACGTGCTGTCCAGGCCTGCAGGGAAGTGGCACAGAGCTGTGCCTGTGCACGGGAAACTGGCCTGACTTTGAGGTGTGTGGGTCTTAGGTCCATCAGTCTCTTGTTATACCCACACATGCTCCTAGGTGATAGTATTTAAGTTGTGATTAATTACAAACATGGTAATTTGCTGCCTGCACCTGGGCCTGGCCTCCCCCTGTGCTGCTGTGTGTTCTGCCTCTCTGCAACTCCCTGTCTAGCCACTCTCCACCTAAACTCTCTCACCTGGGTCATGTCTTATCTTCCTGAAATCCAGTTACCCAACTTGTACCCTCCTGCAATGCTCAGCACTGTGTGGTTTACAGTTTTTCTTGAACCTAGAGTAACCTCAAACAAGTAAATCCAGTCTTAATTGCTCCCCTGTTTTGCTCAAGGGGTCTGCTAAGCCCAAGGCCAGGAGGACCTTGAAGTCTCTGGCACTTTTAGGGAGGTGGGTAAGCTGTTAGCAAGATGGTGTGGCTGTGGTTTGGGTCTGTTTAATTCTTCTGTTGCCCAAATGGCTTGCACCCTGTTGGAATTCTGTCACCTTTGGGTACTATAATTGCACTTCACATTCCCAAGTTCAGGCTGCCTGGGAAAACATTCAGCAGGAGCAGGCCCCAGGCAAGGACTTGCAGATAGCTGCAGATCTCACTCATCAGTATCGATGTCCTTTGCTTTGACAGTGACATTCTGCTGGGTTTGAGCGTGTAAGTTTTTTCACACCTAGTTCTGCACCCATCTTCTAGCAGTTTCATCTAGACTGTATTTCCCAAGCCTGTTTGTGCTATGGAATGGCATGTGAGACAGTGTCAAAAACCTTAATAAGTCAAGATATGTCATGCACTTCTTCTTTTCTGCCATATCTGCTGCTTTGTCAGAGAAGGAAATTACAACAGTCTGACACAACTTGTTCTTGGCAAATCCATTATTGGCTTTTCCTCATTTCTCCCTCTTTCTCTTTCTTTCAAGTTCTTTGAAGCAGTTCATTTATTTACTTCAATATTTTTCCTGACAAGGTTGTTTGTTTTTTTTCCCTCCTGAAACATCTCTCAGATTTATTTTTGTTTTGCTATAAATTACATCAGTTAGCTTAATAAGATACATTTTTGTCTCCCTATTAACCATTTCTGGTGTGGCTCTCTACACTATCTAAGCTACAAAACGCTGCTGCTGCTACTGCAATATTTACACAGGCTGGTGTGAAATTTCCTAGTCCCTCCATTCACCTCTTTTTAAATAAGCTTACATTATTGCTTTAAAATAAAATCATTTTCTGGACCTCATCCTTTACTATCCATGAACCCTGAGAGCTAAGTTCTAATGCATCTTGAGTACTGTGTCCAGTTCTGGGCCCCTCAGTTTAGGAAGGATGTTGACTTGCTGGAGCATGTCCAGAGAAGGGCAACGAAGTTGGTGAGGGGTTTGGAACACAAGCCCTATGAGGAGAGGCTGAGGGAGCTGGGCTTGCTTAGCCTGGAGAAGAGGAGACTCAGGGGTGACCTTATTGCTCTCTACAACTACCTGAAGGGAGGTTGTAGACAGACGGATCTTGGTCTCTTCTCCCAGGCAGCCAGTACCAGAACAAGAGGACACAGTCTCAGGCTGTGCCAGGGGAGGTTTAGGCTGGAGGTTAGGAAGAAGTTCTATACAGAGAGAGTGATTGCCCATTGGAATGTGCTGCAAGGGAGGTGGTGGAGTCTCCATCATTGGAGGTGTTCAGGAGGAGACTTGATGGGGTGCTTGGTGCCGTGGGTTAGTTGTTTGGGTGGTGTTAGATTGGTTGATGGGTTGGATGCGATGATCTTGAAGGTCTCTTCCAACCTGTTTTTTTCTATTCTGTTCTATTCTATTCTGTTTCACCTACTTCTTGAGGTATCTCATGATGAAATCAGCCTGGCCAGGTGAACTGAGAACACCTACCTACTCTGTGATGGTTTTTTTCCCTCTCTTCTAGACAGAAGTATTAGCCCACATGGTTTTGGTACTACTAGTGTTAGCAAACTGACTACAGCTAAACGAATGCAATGCTTTGACCTCTACTGACAGCTTTCTCCCTCTGTCAGCAGCTAAACAGCTCTTTTTTCCCCACTTAGAATTCTTTTTACTAATAACCTATTTATAGAAATATACTCTTGTTGCCATGGCTGTTTCTTCCTTGTTTTGTCTCATTCAGTCCTTTCCTGATTTTACCCCTGCCTTGCATTCTTCTGTGACCGAGCTTACACTTTTTGGTGTGTTTCCTTCTTGTTGTTGAGGGCAATGAAGAACTTATGATACAGACAGGTGAGGAGATCATAGTATCCTAGTATCAGTCAAGTTGGAAGGGACCACAAGGATCAGCTAGTTCCAACCCCCCTGCCAGGGGCAGGGACACCCCACACTAGATCAGGCTGGCCAAAGCCTCGTCCAGCATGGTCTTAAACACCTCCAGGGACGGCACCCCAACCGCCTCCCTGGACAACCCATTCCAGGGCTTCACCACTCTCATGGGGAAGAACTTCCTCCTCACCTCCAGCCTGAATCTCCCCACCTCCAGCTTCATTCCATTCCCCCTAGTCCTATCACTACCTGATATCCTGAGAAGTCCCTCCCCAGCCTTCTTGTAGTCCCCCTTCAGATCCTGGAAGGCCACAATTAGGTCACCTCGGAGCCTTCTCTTCTCCAGACTGAACAGCCCCAACTCTTTCAGTCTGTCCTCACAGGAGAGGTGCTCCAGCCCTCTGCTCATCCTCGTGGCCCTTCTCTGGACACGTTCCAGCACATCCATATCCCTCTTGTAATAGGGGCTCCAGAACTGGACTCAGTACTCCAGGTGGGGTCTCACCAGAGCTGAGTAGAGATTCTTGTGCTTAAGTGTTCTGAGTACTTAATAAATACTTGAGATGCATAAATATATAACCACATAGGAATACAGATGTGCAAATGGACACAGGTTTGGCAGAACTGGAGTTGGAGAAAATCTTACTGGGCTACACATGATTTTTACAGTGAAGTGGTTGATTTCTGCAGCAGTTTATGACCAGCTTTGCTGCATGTTCTTACTTGAGATTGATGATGTGATATATGATTTCAAAGTAGTTCTAGGAAGTGAGATGAGGCAGCAACACTGGAGAACACAAAATTCTCTCGCCTTACAGGAAAGCTGCAGGATAAACTTGGAGGCCTCTTTTATCTTTCAGCTTGTTTGTATAAGCCTTCATTTTTCTATGTCATTTTTCTCTGTCTCACATTTCCACTTTTCTCTCCTCATATATCTTTAGGTGTCGCAAAACTCTGCAAATCCCCGTGAAAGCTGGGAAAGCCCAGCGTGTAAATGGCAGGTATAGCAAATGGCAGGCTGAGAATGAGCCAGTACCTGAGAGATTATGGTGGAACTGGTGTCACTGGTGGAACTGGCATGCCTATTACCAGAAGGCTGTCAGCTGTATTAGTGATAAGGGCTACTGTGAGGTTCCCCTTGCCATTTTATGTGAAACCAGGGGCACTGATTCTGCCTATGCTGATCTTCAGTAAGCGAATGACGAGAGGAGCTTCAGCGATTCAGTCCTGACCTTGCTGCTTCTGGTTATTTGAAACCTTTAAAGGTGACAAACCTGTGGACTCGATCATCATTGCAAAAAGGATCAGAGGTCCTTTATCTGTGAAAATGTTTATGCTCTGGCATAGAGGAGAAAGTTCTTCACAGAGAGAGTTGTTAGCTGTTGGAATGTGCTGCCCAGGGAGGTGGTGGAGTCACCATCCCTGGAGGTGTTCAAGAGGGGATTAGACGTGGCAGTTGGTACCATGGTTTTGTAGTCATTAGGGGGTGACAGGTTGGACTTAATGATTTCTGAGGTCTTTTCCAACCTTATTGATTCTATTCTATGATTGTACTTTGAAATAAATTATCTTAATGAAGCTGTTTTCATCTGGGCTGCCTGACTGAAGTCTGGTGTCTGGTGAGAAGCCAAATACATCATTCTCCATCTTTGTCTCCTCTCTGGTGATGTACTAAATTTAACTTCAGGCACATGTTATTACTTAAGTGACAGTGACAGTAAGAACAGGTGGAATTCACTTTTCAGCAGCATATGAAACTGTTTCAGGCATTCAAAGTTTGAATTCCTATACTTCCTGTTCTCACAAAAGCTGTGGTACTTTTTCCTGTTCTGAATAGAGATGGTAAGAACATCCTGAAAGAGTGATAGGACTTGCATTTAAGACCTGAAAAAAAAGAGCAACTGTGAAGTGACCTATTGACTGGTGATACGCTGGTGATGAAGGTGGAGGATTCTCCTGGGTTTTGGTTCTCCTTCCCTACCTAAAAGCAGAGCCATTTAACAGTTTCACTCTTGGATTTGTGTGATGAGAAACACTGAGTGCAGAACCTGTACTTTCATCTTCGATTAATTCTGTGTCTGGATCTCAGAATTTCATATGGGACCAGATACCTTGGCTTACTCTCTGCAGGGGTGTTGTGGTCTGGATAACATAGCAGTGGTGGGTTTTGATTATTCTTTATGAATTGTCCCAAGGGAAAAGCTGTTTAAAACAAGTTTTAATTTCGTTTGGAATTAGTCATTCATCTATGCTATCCTTTTTCTTCTTAAAAATGTGGATTTTAAGACTTACATTTTTTTGTCCATTTCTGAATCTCAGCTGTGAGCAAAATATGGTTATCTATCAGCAGCTGTGCAGGAAGAATTTTGCTGAGGAGGCAATCTACTGTTTTTCAAACAACTTTCTCTTTTCTTTCTTGTGTAGTGACTCGATGGCCACAAAACCACTCTGAGCCCTATGGTCTGTTTAAACTCTGTGGTTGTTTTGCCACGCTTGGAATAAACAAGCAGAGATTGTTTAGAAGCTTCTGTTATTTATGTTGTTAAATAATTTTCTCCAGTGAGTCCCTTGAAATATTTACCCTGCAGATGTTAAAAATGTAGATGTCAAACCCATATTCTGCTTGTGCTCCTCCCTCCAACCCTGTTATGGAAGTAGTACAGAATTTAAGTGAATATAAATCTCAGCTTTGATAAACCTTTCCACTGTAAATCTCTTCCTTCTGAAATTACTATAGAAATAACCTGGGGGGTTGGGAAAGGGGAGGAGGGAGGGAAGGAGTTTTAAAGAGAAAAGGCTACATAAATTTCAAATATATAAGATGGTACTTG
This sequence comes from Dryobates pubescens, assembly GCF_014839835.1. Lineage (NCBI taxonomy): Eukaryota > Metazoa > Chordata > Aves > Piciformes > Picidae > Dryobates > Dryobates pubescens. The sequence goes on along the minus strand of NC_071616.1, from coordinate 40,968,049 downwards.
TCAAACCAGAACTGACACAAGGCTGTTAGGAAATGTGCTCTGACCAATCCATATTAATGGATAATGTAAGACTTCTGCAGCAGAAAATGCACTATTTGTGTACTAGTTGTGTTTTATATTTATGAGACATCAGAATTTACCTCGATCTGCTAGCATACAAATAATTCCTGGAAATGTTATTACATTTTTGCAGGTATGACAAAGTGCTTGAAGGTGTAGAAACATAATATAATGTACTTTGCTAATCTGTGAGGGGATGAACATCTGCCTTACCAGCCTTTGTCACAGACCTTTCACAGCCTGCCTATCCCAGAGTCATTACAGTGTCTCAAGCAGATCCCAAGACAATTGTTTCCTTCATTTGATCAAAATAAATGTAAGTTTTCATTTGACTTGCTAGTTCTATGAAACTGGTTAATCATTTCTGTCTCTAGGTTTTGAGAAATCTTCCAGGGGTCATGTCCTTAGGCTGAGCTCACTATCATGAGGGCCAACTTAGTTCCTCAATACATTTTAATTGATTTCTGAGTCTTTGCTGTTTCTGTAATGTGCATTTGATAGAAGCTAAGATAGTGCCCTACTGACTATATTAGAGCTTTGATTTGAAGAGGCTTGGACTGTTTCCACTTGTGACTCTGCTACATCAAGTAGCAAGGCAGGACAAGTGTGCCTTGAGCGTCCCTTACATCACAAAGCTAAGAAAACTGTCCAGAATTGTATTTATATTGTCCCAAATGGTGGAGTCACAATCACTGGAGGTGTTCAGGAGGAGGCTTGATAGAGTGCTTGGTTGCATGGTTTAGTTGGTTGGGTGGTGTTGGATGATAGGTTGGACGCGATGATCTTGAAGGTCTCTTCCAACCTGGTCTATTCTATTCTATTCTATTCTATTCTATCCTATTCTAAATATCAATAAATGTAAATCACATTTAGATGAGCACAGAAAAAGTGGAGGAGACTCTGGCAAAATAATAGATTAAAGGAGTTTTTTGTTGTTTTGTTGTTGTTGTTGTTGTTGTTGAAGGTGCAATGTGATTTTGGGACCCAGAATTTACAAGTGCAGAGTTTAGTAAAAAATTCAAGAAAGGGATCAAACATACAAATGAATTTCAAGCAGAAAACTTTGCTTGAGTATAATGATGGATAACAGAGCATTATGACTAACAGAGCATTATATGTAAAAGTAAATATTTATATGTGTGCATTTGGGCCACAGTCTTTACAGCTGGGAAGAAAATCATGTCCTTTTTTCTTTATTTCTCAAGAAGCTGGGTGTTTGAGCTAATCTTCTAAACATTATGTGGTGCCAGGGGAGAAGGAGAGACAAGGAGCTATTTCCTTGGCGTTTTAAAGCTGTAGTTTAGCAATGAACTCTTCATTTATCTGCACCAGACCAATGCTTCATCAGGTCCAGACAGCAGGAGTTCCGCTGCTCATGCAGAGCTTGGGTAACTAACTCCCATCAGCGAGTGAGGACAGCTGCGTTCAGTACTGTGGGCCAGGGCAGGTACAGAATCAAACCACACAAAGCCCCTTCAGGACTGGGACATGAATATGATCTATGGTGATTACTTTTCTAATATCATCTATGTCTAGACAGATGAGTATGTTCTTGTTAGCTGATGAGTTGTGCTAATGGCTTTGGTAGGAATGTGTCTTCAGACAACCATTTGCTTCCTCTGAGAACTGCATTTATGATGTTCCACAAAGACTGTACACAATTCAATAGATGCTGAAAAGCTTCTGGATGTTTTTTGTAGTCTCAATGTTTTATTTTAAATAGCATGTCATTTACAAGACTCCTAAAGACAGATAGCTTCCCCTGCTAGCTTGCAGTCACTCTGCAATTACATGGAATAGACGCTGAAATGATGATGGCGGCGTCTCACTGCTACATTTTGCTGCTGCTATGATCTAATGTATTTCAGCAACAAGCAATTCCCCCTGCATTTTGTATTCATCAGATGCCGACATTAACACACTGTCACTTCTCTCAGCTGTACACATCTTTTTTCTTTTTTTCAAGCTTGAAAAATGGTTTTTAATCTAGAAAAAGTGCCACTGTATTGCTGTAACTGCGAAGGTGGAAGTTACCCAACATGAAGGTAAAATGATGCCTTGCCATTTAAAACCTAGCCCTGAGTATTAAGATGCATGTATTGGCCTTCCCAGAGCAAACTGTGCTGGGCCCAATTTTGCATGCCGTGTGCTTAGTCTGTGCTGTTCTCTGTAAGCATCTGCTTTTGTCAGAACCACCCAGCTGATGTGCACACTGTTTTTTCTAGCTGTGGTTATAGTTTAGTTTATTGATGATCATTTAAAAACACCTGTTGAGGCTCTTTCTGTCCTCAGTCAGAATGAAAAAGGAAAGGAGAAAAAAAATATAACGATTTATACCCCAGATTTAGCTCACAGATAGCATCACACTGATGCTACTGAAAAACTCTCTGTGAGTTTCCAGCCTTGCCTAAATATGCTGCATCTCTCGGGGAGGCAGGTGCCAGCTTGTTTTGCAATGATATTACTTCTCCTTAGAAGGTTCAGAATATGTTCTACATCTTCTTTTTTATCTCTGTGATATAAACTCAGTCAGGTTGGCTTTTACAATGGAACGAATTCTGGAGTTCTAGAAAAACAAAGGAAAGATGTCTTGTGGTTTTCATCCCCATGGCTGTAAATCAAGAAATCAGAGAAATATTGAAAGGGCCTCCTACTAAAATGGTGATTAGAGAGAATTTTCTCGAGGTGTTTGGATGTTAATACATGAGGAAGAACCTGAAACAAACATGAACATTTTTCTCTCTGTCTCTGGTTTACAAACACTGATAGCTTCATATTGCAAAGAAAGTTCATTTCACACTTCCTGCTGGTTGAAGATTTCATTTCTTGTACATCTCTAAAAATACACAGAAAGATGAAAAAAAACCCAAAAAAACCCTGCATGCAGCAATTTACCACCACGTGGGGACTTCCTCTGCATATGCTCAGTGTTTTAGAACTGCCTCAGCAATGGGAAACTGTGCATGCAGCATTTATTACTGGCATGCGCTAACTCTTCAGCCACCAGGCAAAACTCACAACTAGGATTTTTTCCCCTCTTCTACTTTGTACCAAGGCTACACCTTTGTGCACTGTACACAGCTGAAAAATCTTCAAGATCAAAGGCTCATGCCCGAGCACAATCTTGTTCTTGGCATGTCGTGCCGGGCCCTTTTCTCTGCGAGTGCTTTGATGCAGCAGCAGTCAGGAAAAGTAACACACCAGGAGAGGAAGGAGGCAAGGAAATGTGTTCTCATGTCCCTAGGCTTCTATATTAAAGCTAATACAGGTGAATTCCCTGGTCTGGGTAGGTAGCACACCCATTGATTCACCCAGACATGCTCCTGGCCATCAGCAGATGAAAATGGTCTGCCCAATGTTCCGCAATATCCCCAACCTAGTACATTTGCAAGAACTATGAAAGCAGTAAGCTTCCCTTGTATGGTGCTGCTCTTCAGTGGCTGTTCTCAGTGACTGATGCTTGGCTTTGGCTCTCTTAAAGAACCCTCATCTTACTGTGTTCTAGGAGCTCCCACAGCACAGGGGTGAGAGGGGCATCACAGATGAGGCAACTCAGAAGAACCTTGAGTTGTTTGGGTTTTAACCTTATTGTGAATTACTGTCAGAGGCCGATTTTGCCAAGTTTGGCTAGACTCACAACTGTCCTGCTCTAGATGCATGTTCTCATTCTTTCCTTTGTATCTCATTTCTTCAGGTTGTTTGCTGTGATTACTTAAAAGTATCTGCTCCTAATTAGCTGCCTAAAAGCAGATGCCATAAGGTGCCTATGAACAGATTTAACTTTGGGGTTTGCATAATCTGTAAAGCAGTGTGTGACTGGAGGTGTTTCTCTAGCACTTGCTTTCGTTTTAGTACCACCTTAATTTTTTATCAGTAAAAATCTCTTTGATAACTACTTTGCCAGATCAGCAGAAAAAGCCCTTTCTGAGCCATAGATCATGTTAGTGGGTGTGGGAAATGCCAAGCTTCTACTTTTGCTTTCATTATATTAATAAGACTTTTCCGTTGTCATGTCAACAGTAATAAGGGTTGATAACAGATGAATAGAGGATGGGTTAAATTCCATGTGTGACATTAATGTACTTTTAATATAAATGTTCTGATACAGATGTTGATTGCAGTGATTGCACTTAAACTCCATCCCTGCTTTCCAGCCTCAATTATTGGCTCATGTCGCTTGTGTTGTGAGGCTGGAATTCACTATCATAATCTGCAGTGGATCTAAGCACCCTGCAACTATTTTCTCAACTGAAATTTTTCTCCACTCTGTGCCAGTTGTTCAGATACTGACCCAGTAGCAGGTTTTAGTACCTGCATCAACATTTAGGAAGCAAACACAAAACCCAAAGCAAACAAAACCCCATCATGTGTTGCTATTAGAAGATCTAAACCAGAAAGCTGCTACACACACTGAGAGCTTACACATCCAAGTGCCGGGTTCTACACACTGGCCACAATAACCCCGTGCAGTGCTACAGGCTGGGGTCAGAGTGGCTGGAGAACTCCCAAACAGAGGGACCTAGGGGTGCTGGTTGATAGTAGTCTGAACATGAGCCAGCAGTGTGGCCAAGAGGGCCAATGGCATCCTGGCCTGCATCAGGAACAGTATGGCCAGCAGGAGCAGGAAGGTCATTCTGCCCCTGTACACTGCACTGGTTAGGCTGCACCTCGAGTACTGTGTCCAGTTCTGGGCCCCTCAGTTTAGGAAAAAGGTTGACTTGCTGGAACGAGTCCAGAGAAGGGCAATGAAGTTGGTGAAGGGTTTGGAACACAAGCCCTATGAGGAGAGGCTGAGGGAGCTGGGGTTGCCTGGAGAAGAGGAGGCTCAGAGGAGACCTTATTGCTCTCTACAACTACCTGAAGGGAGGTTGTAGACAGGTGGGGGTTTGTCTCTTCTCCCAGGCCACCAGCACCAGAACAAGAGGACACAGTCTCAAGCTGTGCCAGAGGAGGTTTAGGCTGGATGTTAGGAAGAAGTTCTTGGAGAGAGTGATTTGCCATTGAAATGTGCTGCCCAGGGAGGTGGTGGAGTCACCATCACTGGAGGTGTTTAGGAGGATACTGGATGGGGTGCTTGGTGCCATGGTTTAGTTGATTAGACAGTGTTGGATGATAGGTTGGACTCGATGATCTCAAAGATCTCTTCCAACCTGGTTAATTCTATTCTATTCTATTCTATTCTATTCTATTCTATTCTATTCTATTCTATTCTATTCTATTCTATTCTATTCTTTAAAGAGCTATCTGCTTTGTGTAATTTGTAAAGTACTATGTTTGCAGTGTTATCCAGTGTTAGGTCATTGGAAAAGGTTGGCAATCCTTCAAAAGATCATGTTAACCTCCATGGGTATGTGCTTCTGAATGGAAACCATGCTAATTAATTGATTCAAGCCAATCACAACAATCAAATTCAAACTCTGGGAGACTGTTCTGCATAAAGATGTCTAACACCCACTCAATATGGATAATCCTTAAAAGTCTTCTTTCTGTGCCATGAAAATTCAGGGAAGTTATCTCTGCTGCCTTTCATGGAAGCAGGCTCAAACATGTTGTCTTGTCCACAGTGAAGCCAGCATCAAAAGTGGCAGAACTCTGTGTTCATTGCAAGAATATGATTGTCACCAATTTAATATCTGAGAGAGCTGAACAGAGAAACACTGTGTTCTCCATTGTTCTAAATAGTAAAAAGTAATAAAATTATTGGCTTAGATTAGCAATGAAACAAATAAAAGATATGTTAAAACCTTATACCTCAGGAGGAACTGTCACAAATATACTTGGACTAAAGATTAGAAGTGTATAGTATCAACACTTTTTAAAGCATTTTTGAAAGAACCCAGCAGAGAGCCACAAAGATGATGAAGGGATTGGAATATCTCCCTTATGACAAAAGGCTGAGGGAGCTGGGACTGTTTAGCTTGAAGGTGAGGAGACTGAGGGGTGACCTCATTCATGTTTATAAACATATGAAGGGCAAGTGTCAGGAGGATGGAGCCAGGCTTTGCTCAGTGATGCCCAATGATAAGACAAGCAGCAATGGGTGCAAGCTGGAGCACAGGAGGTTCCACGTGAACATAAGGAAAAAACTTTCACTGTGAGGGTGACAAAGCACTGGAACAGGCTGCCCAGAGAGGCTGTGGAGTCTCCTTCTCTGGAGGCATTCACAACCCACCTGGATGTGTTCATGTGACCTACTCTAGCTGATCCTGCTCTTGCAGGGGGTTGGACTGGATGATCTTCTGATGTCCCTTCCAAGCCCTACCATTCTGTGATTCTGTGAAGCTCTGTACATTTTCTCAATATGTATTCTCATTACTGCTTTGCCAGTATCAGTCAGGCACAACTTGTAAATAGGAGATTATTTAAGAAATGAAAACAAGACTGTTTTCCTGCCAGCAATGGTTGTCCAGATTGTGCTGAATAGGTAAGGCTTTCTTGGCCTTTATTCTGATTATGGAAATATTTATGTTCTGGTTTAAAGTCTTTATATTTTGAAATAACAGTGAGCACATATTGGATGAAATGTAGTAGTCACAGAGCCAACAGAGGCTTTTCTTAATCTTCTTCAAAACCACCTCCTAGATGAAAGCTTGTCTTCCAGTTAAGGGCAAAGACAGGGAAGGTAAAACCAAAATGCTAATCTGGATTGCCTCTCAGAGCAATGCTTTACATGCTCATTTTCCCCATTGTGCTTATAGCAGGCAAGGGAAAGAACAATGTGAAATATTGCAGCCTTTGACTGCTAAATATGTGTACATGGTCTGTGTCCAGCTGTGTTTCAGTTATGACAGGGACACAACAATCTTGGTGCCAAAGCATTGAATGTAAACGTCAGAGCAAGGTTATGTTAACTTGATTGATCTGAATTGATGAGCTTGCATTAATGGTGCAAGCTTCTTTGCCTCATTTGCATTAGATGCAATGAAAAGAGCAAAAAGAGATTATAGGAAACATTCTTCCCTGTAAGGGAATGAGCATTTCACCATACAGCTGGGAATAATGCCTTTCTGGAGAATTTTGGCCATTTACTGAGACATATTCAGAGTTAACTAACAGAAGCGATGAGCAGTGCAGGTTATGTGCAAATACTGTTAATTTCCTTAAACAATTGTTTCAGCCCTACTATCAGTCCTGGAATGTGTTAACTGCACAAGCTGTAACAGAAACAAGAGAAACTTTTTTTTTTTTCTAGTGGTGTGCACAGCTGCCAAACTTATTATCACATCACAGACATTCCCCACGAGTTGTGTATATCCTGCATGCTTGTGCTTTCTTATCGCTGAACATTACAGACTACATTGCACTACACACTGCTCAGCTGCTTCCCTTTCATGGAGGCTCATTTAGTGTGTGTTTTGGCTTGTGCAAGGATGAGGCTAGCAGTCTTCTAGTTGATGCTTGATTCACTCCCACTTTTCATAGCTTCTCAGTATAGTCAGCTGGATTTGTTCTTGGTGAATGTGTTAATTGTACTTAATTACTGTTTAGCTGGGAGAAATACAGGATCCTGTGGCCACACGCTTTTGATCTCTGTTCTCTGCACAAGCCAAACATTATCAGAAAAGGTTCAGTGTTATTATCCCATTTCTTCTGAGTAGAATAGAACAGAATTAGCCAGGTTGGAAAAGACCTTTCAGATCATCAAGTCCAACCTATAACCCAACACCATCTTATCAACTAAACCATGGCACCAAGTGCCTCATCCAGTCTCCTCCTAAACACCTCCTGACTCCACCACGTCCCTGGGCAGCCCATTCCAATAGCCAATCACTCTTTCTGTGAAGAACTTCTTCCTAACATCCAGCCTGTCCCATCCAATCTCTAAGCTCTATATTCTCAAATTTTCTCTCTACAATTGCCTGAAAGGAGGTTGTAGTGAGGCTGGTGTTGGTCTCTTCTCCCAAGTAACTAGTGCCAGGATGAGGGGAAATGGGCTTCAGTTTTTCCAGGCGAGGTCTATATTGGTCATTAGGAAAAATTTCTTTATTAAGAGAGTGGTGAGGCATTGCAACAGAGTGCCCAGGAAGGTGGTGGAGTCACCATCCCTGGAGCTGTTCAAGAAGCTGTAGGTGTGGTGCTTCAGGACATGGTTTAGTGGTCATGGTAGATGGGTTATGGTTGGACTCAGTGATATTAGAGGTATTTTCCAGCCTTAGTAACTCTATGATTCATGATGGTATTTTCTTTGTGCACTGGGGCTTTGGCCACTCTGCTTTCCCAGTCATTGTTCTCTCTCTTTCAGCTGTACCTTCAGTCCTTTCCTTGTTTTCTTGATACACTCTGGGTAATTCAACTTAGAGTTTATTAGACACACAGCTGCAACCTGTGACAATACTGAAATATGAACATAGGCAATATATTAATTCTGCATATATCCAAACTGCTTGGTTTCTTTCCTCCTAACAGCGGTTGTTCCTCTGGTATATTGATGAGGGATGATGAGCTGGGCCAACAAGGGTAAAACATCACCGGAAATGTTACTGAGACTTTGTCCTGAGCTTTTCCTTTTCCCAATGGATTTCAGTACTGCACCACAGTTACATTGCCACCAAGTGGAATACTTTGCACCAAAGCTGAAGGAGAGATGTCCCAAGGCAGAATCCAAGTTTCTCCTTCCTGTGCATGTGAGTTGTTTTATGCATTGCTGTTTCTCTGAGAGAGCAGCCAGGGGATAAAACGAACAGCTTCTTCCTTCATTGGTGCAAAGAGCATGTATTTCAGCAAGAGAGGTCCATCTCTCGGCATGCGTTGCCTAGAGCCTTCGTCTTCTGGTGCACTTTCTCTTGCTTTCTGTTCTTACAATCTATCAGGCTTTTTCTTGGAACTAGTGCCTCAAGACCTTTCGCTTCTGGATACTGCTTCTACCCTCCCCCATACTATGTCAAACTCTGCCAGTTCCTGTTTTAAGAATGCAATGTTCTTGGGAGCTGACAAAACCATAATTTGCAGTGGCATTTCACTGATGTGCCCAGCTTCCCAAGGGTCAGGCTAACAGCCTGCAACAATGGGGCCTGAGAAAAAAGCCAGTAAGTTGCATTTTAAAATCAGGAATGTACAAAGAGCAAGTCAAGCTCTTCTGCCTTGCTTTGCTCCCTTTCTAAATCTTTGAGATCCCATCTGTTGGCATTTTCTCTGGGACAGCTTGTTTCTTAGTGTAATCTTCCCTACTATTTTCTTTGGCAGCATTCACCAGAAATCTCTTTGGCCATTAAGGCAACTTGAGGTGGACAAGATCTCCTCTGTTTTATTCACACTCCATGTTCTTTGAAGAAATCTGTGGATGTCTCTTTTTGTAAGGGGAAATGTGTGCAGCAAGCAGTAGGTAGCTGTAGGCCTGCTTCAGTCATGTACATGTTTTGCCTGGAGGTCAGATAATTAGCTCAATAAAGCCTGAGAAGTTGAGTTCAATATGATTTGAATGCCTAAATCCATTAGGTTTCCTTTAAAAACCCAACCTTCATTTGTGATATATTTTAACCTTTCAGGCTAATTAATCACCTGGACAAGGCCCTTCAAAAGACATTGATCTGTAAACCAGACATTGTGTCCGTAAGCCTGGGATTAGGGCCATGGCATAGTAAGCCTTTTAATGCCTCCCATTCCCCCTCACCCATGCTTGTCATTCTTTGAGACACACTCCCTGAGCAACACACACTTGAAGGAACAATCCATGCTCAGGGCAGTACTTCTGTTTCAAAATCCTTAGGGCGTATTGTAAGTATGGCAGCAACATTGTAGTCGTGTCCTTGAACCCTCAGCTTCTGGTTTCCTAGCCTTCAGCTGAGGAGCAGTTCAGCTTGACTGGCTTAGTCATCCTGGCCCCCTTCGGTGCCAAATCAGACAGATGAGGTTAAAGCATATTGGTAATGATTTAGCTTTGCAGTGAAATATACTACAGAGTTTTCAAGCATTCATCTTCTGCTTCACATCCCATAGAAACAGCAGGAATTTACTGTCTGGAGCAGTTGTGACATATTTGCTTCTTAAACAGCTACAGCTGTTTCCCAAGCAAACTGAGGAGCTTGGCACTGACATCCCTGTACTTTTCCATTCATACAGCCTTTAAAGAGGAAGGTCAGGCTCTCTTAATAAGCCTCTAGCCCTCTGAGGCCTGGAAGGCTTCCTTAGCCATTGGAGAAAAGGCGTCCTGGCCTTAAGCAAATGGGCTTGCTGTGTGGCTGAACAACAGGTGTAGTGTGAGGCTGTGGTTTCAGCCCCAGCTCTGTTTCTGTCTTCTGTCAGTTGACATTAACTCTTCTTGCCCTACCTCTATGAGAGAGATCAAGGAGCTTCTTTGGTAAAACCAGGTCTGGGAAATAGGCACAGGCTGTGCAAGTACTAGGAAGATTATGGAGCTGACCCCCAGAACAGCAGCAGTCATCTGATTGCTGTGGTAACCTTGCAGAGGTCCGCTCATAAACCAGTGCAGTGATTGTGACTGGGTTTACATCACTAGGGTCTGAGTTTTATACCTAGCATCTATGCTCAGCATAGTTTGCACAAGGTATTTTGCTGTTTTGGGATGCCAGTAGCTCCCTGAGAACTCCACAGGAAAGAGCAGGGGTGAGTGGGAAATGGGGCAATGTGATGACAGGATATTGATAATATTGGCACAACAGCGCTGTATGCACTGCAGAGGAACACTCTGAGGCAGCTAGAGCCTTTTCACGTGAATGATTGATTCTCTCTGTCATTCCTTCTATCCCAGGAGAAGCAAAACAATCCAGAAGAGACTGAATTGCTGCACATTTGTTGAAAATAAAAGGGAGAGGCTAATAATTATCTCAAGCTCATCTTAGGAGTAAAATAGCAGTAATCAAATGAGCTGAGGACAGAATTGAGCCCTATGCCCAGGAAAGGCCAGTATGAAAAGAATAACAGAGGCTTTGTACCATCATCATAATCAATGGCACATTAGCCATCACATGGATGTTAATAAGGACTGAGATTTCTTTCTTCTTCTTTTCTTTTTCTTTATTTTCTGGGTGTAGATGAACTAACAAGTGAATCCTATGCATCAGTAATAGTGGAAATACTTTGTTTAAAGAAAATCAGAAACTGTAGCTCTCTACCACCCTTCCTCATGAAGAAACTCAGCTGCAAAGATTTTTCAAGCCAGCATGGAGCGAGGCTGCATGCAGGGCAGATCTTCGCATCATCCAGCCCTCTAGCAGCATTTTCAGACTGACACAGCAGCAGCTGCCCAGCCAGCTCTCCCAAGGCTTGGCAAGACTTCCAGGGTCAATGCAATGCAAAAAAACTCAGCAATTTGTTCTGCGCAGTCAGCTGGGAAGCGCGGGTTACAGTAGCAGGGGATGGCAGAGCTCTGCTAGAGAAGCTACAAGTATTTCAGCCCACAGGGGTGTAAATCTCTCCCTAGTATGTGGCTGCTCTAACTGCTTTGGGACGGCAGCCAGCTGGATATTGCATAGCTGCACTCCTGTCAGGGCCTGGGTGCTAGGCCTCTTTCCAAAGCCTGGCACTTAGACCAGGAAAACCTTCAGCTGGGGGATCATTTCAAAACTTAACTGTAGTACTAACCAGAACAGGAAATTCCATTATTTAAGATTGGTAATGCTTGTTTGCCCTACAATGAAGAGGGAAACATGGAACAAAATCTAACACTGTAAATAAATCTCTGCCTCCCTGGTGAATCAAGATTCACCTTTGTGGGTACTTTACTGGATTATTTCAACCTAATTGTAAAGAAAGAGGATCAAAGATTTGAAGGAGGAAGGGCACAAAACCAGACTTGCTAGAAATAACCCAGAGGACAGCACACCAATGTTTGAAGGATGGTGTGCTAGCAAGGTCTGTTGGTTTGCTGTATCAGTGGAGGCAGGGAATGGAGACCCACGTGGCAGCAAAGATGCTGGGGTTATTGATGGGTTAGTAACCACAGGAGCACCTGAGAGGTGGTGGGACCATTAGCTCAGCTGAAGTGCATTTACAGTAACCCAGGCATCATGGGAAACAAACAGGAGGAGCTGGAAGCCATTGTGTATCGGGAAAGCTAAGAGGCAGTGACCGTCACAGACACATGGAATGTCTCACACAACTGCCACAATCAATGGCTAGAAACTCTTCCGAGGGGATAGGCATGGAAGGAGAGGCAGTGGGGTGGCCCTGTATGTTTGACCTCAGTCTGACCGCAGTGCCAGGGAAGGGCATGGGGCAGGTCATTTTGAGTGCAATTCCACAGCACATGCAGGACAAACAGGTGAACAGGCCTGGTCAGTATGGGCTCATGAAGGGCAGGTCCTGCTTGATGAGTATGATCTCCTGCTATGACAAGGTGACCCACACGGTGGATGAGGGAAAGGCTGTGGATATTGCTTACCTGAACTTTAGTAAAGCATTTGACACTGTCTCCCACAGCATCCTCCTGGAGAATCTGGTTGCTCATGGCTTGGATGGGTGGATGCTTTGCTGGGTAAAATCAGGCTGGATGACTGGGTCTGAAGAATGGTGATGAATGGAGGTAAATCCAGTTGGCAGCCAGTCACAAGTGGTGTTCCTGGGGGCTCAGTACTGGGGCTTAGCTCTCTTTAGTATTGTTATCAATGATCTCAGCAAGGAAATTGAGTGCTTCCTCAGTAAGTCTGCAGATTATACTAGGAATGCTGATCTGCTTGAGGGTAGGAAGGCTCTGCAGAAGGACCTGCACAGGCCACCTTGATGGATCAAGGCCAATTGTATAAGATTCAACAAGGCCACATGAAGGGTCCTGCACTTAGGGCACAACAACTCCATGGAATGCTACAGGCCTAGGGAAGAATGGCATCCTGACCTGCATCAGGCAGAGTGTGACAAGCAGGACCAAGGAAGTGATGGTCCCCCTGTACTCAGCACTGGTGAGCCACATCTTGAGTACCATGTTCAGTTTTGGGGCCTTCACTAGATGAAGAGTGATGGAGGGAAGAGAGAAAAACAAGGGAGAGCCATTGCCCTGGCTGCTCCCTCTGAATTGCTGACTGCTCACCTGAGCTCAGCTGGGCTGTGCAGTGCCAGAGGCCTGCCATATTCTGAATGGTTTAATGTTCTGTTTTGCAAGACAGGAGTGATGTGACATGGACACCGATGCGTGGAAGACAATGTAACTGTGAATCTTTGTGGCAGTCTGGGTAGTGGCAGCAAAGTTCATGATCATGAAATGCACAGGTACATAAAAATAACCTCATCCTGAAGGAAAAGAATAGTAGAAGCCATTGATTTTCTCAAATGGCTTGACTTGGGGTGTCAAACTTCAATAAATATGGGCACTGACTCTGTGGAAACATGCCTCAGCATGTTTCAGAAGGTACAGGTTTAAAAAGACTCAAACAGTAGTAACTTGAAAATAGTAGTTACATCCTGTAGTGAGACTCTAAATGCAGTAAGTGTTGCTACATGCTTCTGGGTTATTTTTTCTAGGATGCTGTAGTGTTTTTATAAGATTGTTTATACAGATGGTTTGTTGTTGTTTGTTTTTTGTTTTAAAGAACTGTTTGCTCTGTTGAGGCTCAGAGATATTCCTTCTGATGTTGAATTGACATGAAGTCTCTGTGGCAGGATGTCTGCAGGTAGAATTGCTGTGGAAATATATCTGTTAGATAATTTAAGTACACAAAGTTTTCGAGTTGTGGCAGACAACAAATTTATAAGCTCACAGATCCTGACTGGTACTAAATGTGCATCCTACAGAGTGTGAGAGTTTAGGGACTTCTCAGATCAGATTCTGCCTTTAGATGTTTCTGCTGCATCTTGAAAGTACAAGGACAGATTCATCTGATCATTAATATGGCACTTCATGAGAATCTGAACCATTATACAGTGGTTTTTTTCTGTAAGACTCAAGTGACAAACAAATTGCAGAACCACTGAGCCAGAGTGAGCAGTATCAGAGATACTGAGACTGACAGTTGCTCACTCCGTGGTTGGGTGGTCAGTTTGTAGGGGTGCATGACCATGGGAGAGGTCACAACAGTGCTTATCCTTACTGCCCTGTCCCACTAGAAGGATGCAGTGGGATACCAGGACAGGCTTTTGTCAGTTCAGGGAAGGCTTGTATTTGAATCAGTCAGTATCAACAAATATTGAGCTCATTATCCTTGGTATCTGCTGACCATTGAACTGTTTTCACTTTTTCAGATATTCAAAGTTGTACACTACTGAATTTGCCTCTTTCCAAAATGTAGAGCTCTCATACTTCCCTCCAGGATTTCCACAAGCAAAGCCCTTGGATGCATACACCACACCATTCATGTGCCATAAATCAAACCTCTGGATATGTCAGCCTCACTGTATGGACATTTAGAGTTAACTTGATCATGTTTCATTCTCATCTGCTCCAACCAGGATACCAGTCATCCAGAAAAGTAGCCAAAGTCCTCCTCTTAAATCCAGACATGTCTGGAGCAACTCAGGCATGCAGCAGCCAAATAATTAGATTGTGGCTCATCCTGTGAAAGAAGGATTGTGTTTTCCTTGTGCATTTTGAACCCCTTCAGAAGGGCTGTCTGCAGCCAGAGATGAGAAAATAATGCCATGTTTTTCCACACAGACTGATGCTGCTATCCTTCTGCAGCAAACAGAGCTACTGTGTCCCATATTCCAGCAAATGAAGAAATCCTCTTAACTGGTGTGAAGGTCTTGCTCCTCTGTGGGCTCAGGGCCTGGGTCCTGTGCTCTTGATCCAGCCAGGTTAGATGTGAAGAGGCATCAGTCCCCTTCAGGTGGTTATTTGTGTAAAGAATGAAGTCTGTCTAAATCCTTTGTCTGTACTTTTGGCAACTATGAGGTTCTGTTAAAGTTGAGTCACTTTAGGAACAAGTAAAAGAGATGAGAATGAAACTTACCTGCCTGTAGAAGAGGAGAAAGGAAATACAGCCTTGAATTATCCAATGTGTATTGGCAAATACTGCCAGCAAAATCAGGTGTGTGTCTGTTGTAACCTGAGAATCTGCCTAGGTCTGGTGCAAGAACAGGATGTTTGATAAGCAGCTCTCTCTTTACAGTTTTGTTGTCCCAGTCAGATTAAGCCTTTTACTTAAGGGTGCTGTTGAGACTACCTTCAATGGGATAGCTCCCTGCAGAATTCCTGTACTTACTGGGTTTACTGGTGTTTATAATTCTAAATTTGAATGCAAAAGTGGGTAGCAGGCTGTCTCCCTATTTTAAAACACCAAATGCTAATTAAATATGAAACTACTCGCTAATGAGTTCTGTATTCACTGGACAGTTTTCACTGTGGTTTCTCATTATTTCGAGTCATATAGTTGTGCTTTAATAGGAATACTTGTACTGAATCTTATTTCCTTCATGTGAATGTCCATAGGTGTGCCATTTTGAGACACTGCTTCAGCTGTGAGATGTTTCTGTGGTGGTTTGTTGTTTTGGTTGTTTTTTTTAAAGTTCTCCCTAGTCAATCAGCTAAAAGCATCAAATTTATCCTAATCTAGTAGTGGCTCCTAAGAGTTAAATACATTCCTCTGGAGCAGAATCATAGAACACAGAATCATAGAATCAATAAGACTGGAAAAGACCTCAGAGATCCTCAAGTCCAACCTATCACCCAACACTTCATGACTAGCTAAACCATGGCTTCAAGTGCCACGTCCAAGCCTTTTTTCAACAGCAATCTCATCGGGTAGGACAGCATGAAAAAGGCTGAGTTAGGCACAGAGGAAAGCAAGAGAAGCCACAGCAAGGTGAAAGCTATGTAAGGGAACACCCAATGTAGTCAGGGGGGTTGCTAGGTGGATCACAGAGCAAAGGACACCAAAGGAACAGGGCCCAGTTCCAACCTCTTCCAGCAGTAACCATGAGCCAGCTGGGATTGTCACCATGGACATTTCCCCAGTGCCACTGACAATGCCCAGGAATGCTCAGGAGTCCCTTTCTCCAATCTCCAGCACTTTTTGTTCTGCCTCTACAGAAGTGACTCTCCCAGAAGGTTCACCCTCAGCATCCTCACTCCACATCCCATGCCACCATGCAGGACACCCTCCAGGCTCTCCAGGGATGTGCCTCCATGATCACTTCCCACCCCTAATCCTCAGCTGAAGGTCTGCTGGGCTTTGCTGAGCCCAGCAGAGCCACTGCAAGACAGGCCACTAACAGCTCAAAGGCCACAGCATGAGGAGTAGAGGAAAACAGTAAGAAGTTGCAGAGCAATGCCACTGGGACAAATTAGATATTCCAAACAGAACCAGGTTCATTGGGCAGTTTGCACATGTGAGACAGTATTATCCATGGAGTTTTCATCAAGAAAAGATGCTGAACTTGTCAGAAAATAGTATGGCTTGGGCTAAATTGTGCAATTCTCATTCATGCTTGTGAACTCTTGCACAAACAGACCCATTGACTTCCCAATAAAAGGTATTCATTATGATCATTCCTGTTACTGTGATCATTCTGCAATTTCAAATAATGAAGCTCCACAGCCTCATTGACTTCAGTGGTGCTACTTGGTCCACCAAAATGAGTAAAGGCTGTGCAATATCATTAAGAGCATACGACCTCTGTTACCAAGTTAAATATAACCCCAACCACAGCCTGCCTTGGAATAGTCACAAAACTGCATGGGTGCAAGTTGTCCCATCCCTACACACACACATCCCCCTCCAGTTTTTCCTTCAGAACAAAACCAGCTGTAACTAGAGGCTGAGCTTTACAAACTGAAAAGAGCTTGTAACAAAAAGAACAAAAGTGCTAGTGTGCAGAAGCCACCCTACAAAGAATGTTGGCAAGAGAGGAAGCCAGACCCTTCCACTGCTGTAACCTTAAACTATCATTTGTTGATGTCGATGTATTTCTAATAGGTGAAGAAATGAGAACACAAGAAAAAGCGAGATGGAGAACTTGAGACCTTTTGGAGACTAGGCTTTCCACATTTTTATGTAGCCTGGCAAGGCAGAAGGAACTCTTTATTGAGTGATAATAGCATACATTGCACAATTTACCCTTACACTTATGTGAATGGGAAGGGCCATAATCTGCAGGCTTTTCTTTTTACAGAACTGAAACCAGTAAAGAAAAAATGCTTTGTTGCTCAAGTCCTAAGTGCAGACAGATATGGAATTGTGGCTCCAGTTTCACAGAGCTGATGCTTCTTCACTGAGCGAGCTATTTAGCTATCAGATGAAGTACTGTAATCCAGAGCACAGCAGTGCATTACTTCAGTATGAGAAGACTATGAAGTTCAGTCTTTCCATGCATGCTAGGAAGGAGGCTCACTTAAAAGAGAATGGCATCTTAACAGCAGTACTGCTGCCTAGGGAGCAGCACAGCCTGGTGTATGGATTAGTCTATATTCTTGGGCTGAATGGCGTCTTTATTTGCAAAAGAAAAAAATAATCCTCTAGGCATCTTCTAGTCTGTGAGGAAAACAAAGGAGTGTCCACGAGCAAGCACTTTCTACCTGGGGATTTCTAGGCATCTCCGAGGTACATGCTGTCCTTACACCCATTTGACAAGCAAAATTGTGACTGAACAAAAGCTGTGGAAAAGCCATGACCAGCACCCACAGTTGCTGGCTCATTGTCTCTTCCACTGAACACAGCAGTGAAGGAGTTTTCTGCATCAGTTTTACACAGCCTTTGACGTCGAATGGCTGTGGCGGAAATCACAGTTGCAGTGAAGTCAACAGCAGTTTGGTCCTTCAGTGTAGTGTCCCAGTTAAGTAGTAGATATTGCAATAAAGTATTTCACAGCCATCAGTCCTGCATGAATTAACAACAGCTGTCAGGTTTTGTACTGGAAGATAAAGCCCAATGAAAGGCATGTTATCTTTTTAAGTTATCATGCTTTAGAATTGAAAAATTCCGTCCATTCCAAGGGTTAAACCCAAGCTTCTTCTCTAAAGTTTCTATGGCAACTAGATGCAATCTATAGTGATATTGTAGTTAATGAAATGTTTCTTCCAGACCAACAGGGCGACATGTAGCATTCAGTAATGAGGGATGTCTTCTGGGGAAAGAACAGTGGCATCAAAGCTGCCTCCTAGCAAACTATATTGCATGCTAAAAGCCTGGGGTAAAGTGTGTCCTAGAGTCTAAATTCCCCTCTGTTTATTAACAGCACTTCCTTCATGTCAGCTCTGATGGTGAGAAACACTGGTAGTAAGGACATTATTTGAGCAGGAAGAGAGTAAGGAGGCAAAATATTCTTGATAGCATCCTTAAATGAATCACAAAAATGGGGGGAAAAAAACTTGTAAAGAAGATTTTGTATGTGTTTGAAAGAGGTTTAGTTTTCCTTTTAAATGGAATAGCTAAATGTTGACATTTGATGTCAGCTTACTTTATCTTATCTATATGTGCATGTATGTGAATTGTGTGGATACAGATTAAGTCTCCCTGTCCTTGTGTTGACTTCTCAGAAGCTGAAATCCATGTTAGCCTCAATGTAAAACCCAAACCACACATTTTTTTAACCTGGATTCATCCCATCAGATAAAAGACAAATCAAAGATATGGTGAAACCTGTGACCGTTTATCTGAGAGATTGAGGCATAAAGACTGCATCTGAGTGGTGGTACAAACTCCTCTGGTACCCTCTGGTCCTTTATGGTGCCCCTCTTCTCCTGGGCAGCAGTTCCTTCCCTGTGCAAGGGGGCAGAGATTTCTCCTGATGAAAAAGGAAAAGAGAAGGGGGTCAGGGCAGGGAGAATGTTATTCTTTGCTCTGAGGTAAGGCTTTGCAGGCTGCTTAGTCACTAGTTCAAATCTGTAGCTGTATCCTTGCAAGAAATCTCAGAAATACCCAGGTTAGTATGACCACAGATACCTGGTTTTAGGTGTCCAGGTTTAAGACATTGGCTGTTGAATTTCTGTAAATACTTTTCCTACACACAGGCTTTGAAGAGCTGTGTTAATAAACAGTCTATCTGGACCTAATGGATACTTCCCAAACTGCCATGTGAACACAAGCATTAGAGCACAAGAGAAGGTAGGGACATGCTCTCTCCCTAGTCAAAAAAAAAAGCTAAACCTAAAAATGATGCCCAAAAGACAGAGATTTCATGGGACATAAATTAGCTGTTCTGTATGAACAAGCTCTTCATGTTTTACATAACAGACCTACTTGCTGTAGTAATACTACTGTTGTAGCTATGATGGCCTAAGGACATGAAGTAAGAAGGGTGTCCAACACAGAAGTTATTCTTTAGGGCCTGGAAAATAGCTTACATGCTGAAATGCTGATCATCTTCTTCCAGGGCTGTAAATGGACTCAGTAAAGACAAGCATACTTTTTCTTTCCATTCACTGGGCCTTGCTTCAGACATGCACAGAAGAAGAGAATAAAACAGGTTACATGCAATGCAAACTCTTATCCTGGAAAGAGAAATGGGTGGCTTTTTTCAGTGGGAGAGTTTCAGGAACTTATTGAATGAGGACATCAGAAGTAGGCCTTAGGGCTATAAAGCAAGGAGCAGGCTTGTGCTCAGTGCTTAGGCTCTGGCTGAGGGATGTGGTGCCATGGTTTCTTAGCTTTATTAGGCCCTGGATTTTTCCTCCCAAGTACTGCTGAACAGCAAGAAGGCTGTGTCATTTTAGCTGGACCTATCAAGGATCTCCATCTTTGTGGGAGTGACTGTGTGTGGCCTTAGATCCTTTCACTTAGGTGACTACTTTTAAAGATTTCTAGCAAATCTAGTTTTAAATGTACTAACTGTAAAACCCCAAAACTCTCATGGCTGCACCCCTGCCTCTGTACTATTAGAATACAGTGGAAAGGACTAAACTCCTCTCTAGTGGCACACTGGATAAAAAGCAGTGTTTCCTTAAGCAAAATCACCAATAATTGTTACTTTTTTTTTACTTTCTCTCTCTTGAACTGGCATTTACAGCCACGGGAAATAAAGAACAAGGAACCTTAAAACATCCTTGTAAACTTTATACAGCCACTTAAAATGAAGCATGGCATAAATTTCTTTCAGAAAGGTTCACTCAGTGAAGATATCCCTATCCTTAGCCAGGTGACATCGAGAAGGACATTGAGACACTTGAACGTGTCCAGAGAAGGGCAACGAGGCTGGGGAGAGGCCTTGAGCACAAGTCCTATGAGGAGAGGCTGAGGGAGCTGGGATTGTTTAGCCTGGAGAAGAGGAGGCTCAGGGGTGACCTCATTGCCCTCTACAACTACCTGGAAGGTGGTTGTAGCCAGGAAGGGGTTGGTCTCTTCTCCCAGGCAACCAGCACCAGAACAAGGGGACACAGTCTCAAGCTGCACCAGGGGAGGTTTAGACTTGAAGTGGGGAGGAAGTTCTTCACTGAGCGAGTCGTTCGTCATTGGAGTGGGCTGCCCATGGAGGTGGTGGAGTCACCATCCCTGGAGGTGTTCAAGAGGGGATTGGACGTGGCACTTGGTGCCATGGTCTAGTCATGAGGTCTGTGGTGATAGGTTGGACTCGATGATCTCTGGGGTCTCTTCCAACCTTAGTTATATTGTGATACTGTGACATTAAAATGTGTAACACCTGTCCTCCGAAAGACCTTGTGCCCTCTTAGCTATGCTCCTTCTGCTCAGGCATTCTCCTTACTCCACTCACACCAAACACATTCATGGTTGAAGCACTGATAGTTAAATCAGTGTTAGCTCTAGAAACATTCAGGACAGGGATTATATTTGCCATTGTTTTAGCAGCTGCATTAAAAAAACCAGAAAGTCCTACAGTGTTAAACAGAAGCATTCTGTTTTCAGCTTTCTCCTTATTTTGGAAACTGTTTGGATCACTAAAATAAAAACAAAACTGTGCAGGCAGTAATTTATATGCCTGAGAGAAGGATTTGTTGTTAAAAAATGCATTATGTTAGCAATAACAGTATTCATTTGAGTGAGATGATATGCAGTGGGAAGAGTGGAACACTTCTAAACCCATATTTTTCCAGCCTTCGGGTGTGTCAAATAAAACATCCCGCTGCGGATCTTTGGCTATTATCTAGCTGAGGTTCAGAGGAGTATTTCAGTTTAAGATTTCACCTCTGTGAAAAAAAAACCCAAACCATCAAGACAATCCATCAGGGTCACAACCAAATCTTGTGTCATCAAAACTCAGTGTACATTGCACAGCAAATCCGAGCCAATCGGAGCATTTTAGTAGGACAGATAGTAATTTTAGTGTAAGGGTATTGCACGTGTCAGCATGGCAGCTGCTGTGCTATGAAA
Source organism: Dryobates pubescens (assembly GCF_014839835.1). Classification (NCBI taxonomy): domain Eukaryota; kingdom Metazoa; phylum Chordata; class Aves; order Piciformes; family Picidae; genus Dryobates; species Dryobates pubescens. Next base: position 40,946,840 of record NC_071616.1, on the reverse strand, counting down.
AGATCACTATGCATAGAGCTGAGGCACAAATAAAGCTGGCCTGGAACCATGTTAAGTTTCCTAAGGCCAAAGAAATTAGGTTCTTCTGCAAAAGTAAGTCATCTTTGAGGCTAGTATGCATTCTGCATTTACAGGGATTTCATGCAAGCTTCATTAGACTGTTAGCTTGGTTTTTGAGAAGAGTCTCAGAATAATTAATGTGCACAAGCAGCAGTTGGTTATCTGATGAACTGTGTATGGCAGCCACAGAGATTTGTTTGTTTGTTTGTTTGTTTTGTTTGCAAGGGAATGTGACTTGACTTTGCAAAGTTTTAGGAGGCTAAGATGCCGAATATGCACATGCTAGGTGTCTCAGGCTATAGACTGAGGCTGCTGAAACCTTGTCCTCTCATCCCACCCTATGTGGGCTGTAGTGCTTATATGGCCACATAACAAGTTGTTTCAGAGAAGTGATGAAAACTCATGAGGAAAGCAGATATTCCTTGCCTAGATCAGCTTGCTGGATGAGCAAGACTAGGAACACACAGCCAGGAATGGCGGGGAAAGGCCTAGGAAGACACAGCCAGGAATGGTGGGGAAAGGCCTAGGAAGGAACAGCCAGGAATGGTGGGGAAAGGCCTAGGAAGGAACAGCCAGGAATGGTGGGGAAAGGCCTAGGAAGGAACAGCCAGGAATGGTGGGGAAAGGCCTAGGAAGACACAGCCAGGAATGGTGGGGAAAGGCCTAGGAAGGAACAGCCAGGAATGGTGGGGAAAGGCCTAGGAAGGCACAGCCAGGAATGGTGGGGAAAGGCCTAGGAAGACACAGCCAGGAATGGTGGGGAAAGGCCTAGGAACACACAGCCAGGAATGGCGGGGAAAGGCCTAGGAAGGCACAGCCAGGAATGGTGGGGAAAGGCCTAGGTTGATTTAACTTGCCTGGAGGCACTCTGTGAGGCTGCTTTCATATGCCAGTGCAAAATTTCTGAGAGGGGCTCAAGCACCAAACCTTTTGAGTGTATATTCAGTGAAAGTTGTTGCTTTCAAAAGGAAGGGGCCTGGAAAGCCATAGTATAAGAACACTTCTGCACCTTTGCCCACTAAGTAATTTAGATAAACAAATCTGCCTGTATAGCTGTCACATGCCTTGCACGCAGTAATTTGGCTGATACAGAGCTACAAACAATTTCCATGAGTGAAAATAATTCCTTGGGTTTCTACACTGTACAGATAGAAGGCAGAAACCAGAAAATTCCTTGCTGAATGTCTTCCCTTTTTTGATCTTTGCAAGTAATTTTTGTACCATACCTTAAGAAAGGGTGGCCTTACACTACAAAACCAGTTTAAAGCAATGCATACATGATCCCTGCCCTTTCTAAATCATAGCAACATCAGGGTATCATGATGGCAGCTTGTGAAGTCTTATATTGCTGTTAGAAGTGGTCTGTCCTTGCCCTTTCATTATTGATGTGTTTCCTCACTACACTGAAAGATTCTTGACTCACAGAGTTTTTCAGCACATGACTCTCATTGCAGTGAATACAACATTGTAATATTGCTAAAGATCATCATTTATCAAACAGACACAGGACTGAATGCAGATCCAGTGTAAATGGATGTATAAATGTTACTGTACTTGTAGTTTTTCTGGGTTGCTGGTTTCTGGCAATATAATGCTTCTCATGAGCTGGGCCTACTGTGGCTAGCACTACCGCTCTAACAAGAGCCAGCCATATCCTGAGTTGCACCAAGAGAACTGTGGACAGACGGTTGAAAGAGGCAATTCTCTCCCTCTACACTGCTCTTGTGAGACCCCACCTGGAGTATTGTGTCCAGATCTGGAATCCCTGTTACAAGAAAGGTATGGACATGCTGGTATGAGTCCAGAGAAGGGTCACAAGGATGATCAGAGGGCTGAAGCTCCTTGCCTATGAGGACAGGCTGACAGATTTGGGGCTGTTCAGTCTGGAGAAGTGAAGGCTCTGAGGAGACCTTATTGTGGCCTTCCAGTATCTGAAGGGGGCCTACAAGAGAGCTGACGAGGGACTTTTTAGGATGCCAGGTAGTGATAGGACTAGGGGAAAAGGATCCAAGCTAGAGGAGGGGAGATTTAGCTCAGACATTAGGAAGAAGTTCTTCACCATAAGGGTAGTGAGACCCTGTAACAGGTTGCCCAGGGAGGTGGTGGAAGCTTCATCCCTGGAAGTTTATAAGGCCAGGCTGGATGTGACTCTGGGCAACCTGATCTAGTGGAAAGTGTCCCCACCCATGGCAGGGGGCTTGGAAACAGGTGGTCCTTGAAGTCCCTTCCAACCCTGACAATTCTGTGAAATATAAGTTTATGTTGGTTTACCAGCATACCTATAAGTTCAGTGTACAGGAGTTTTGATGAATATAATTGTATTAATTCTGAGATGCTTATAAGAGCACTAAAAACACTTCAAGGGGGAAGGATTTCCCTCAAAACACTGATGGTGAAGTATGTATAGGGAACTAGGTTTTGGTCCTGAACTTGTTCCCTGCGCCAGGAACTTGCATGAGTTTTATACATAGAACATTTGTCTTTCAAGGACACTGCTGTATATCTTGGAGTCAGAGGTGTAGGGCAATGAAAACTAAATATAACAGTGCTTCTCAGACACAGTGAAGGCTGTACTCATAAAAGACCAAGTGAGTAAGCAGGCAAAGATTAATGAAAAGAATAATTTGTACCAAGGAAGCAGACCCCCTGTTCCTCTTTACATATTGTTCTGTCCCTGTAGGTGTGAAAGGTAAGACTATGCAGTACTCTCCTGTCTGGACTCAGCACCATAGAATCATAGAATTGTTTGAGTTGGAAAAGCCCTCTGAGATCGAGTCCAACCATCAAGACCTGGAACAGACCAGCTAACAGCTGGCTGTTTAATGTGATGATGAATTCTTTGCTTCCCCAAATAAATAGCACTGTCTATATTAGCTTTGACTTCTGAAAAGAACTGTGCAGCTCCTAACTCCACAGGAAGCTCGTAAGCTGTTTTTTGTTTTCTTGGTTGTTGTTAGGTTTTTGTGTGTGTGCTTTTGTTTGTTTTCTTTGGGGTTATTTTGGGTTAGTTTTTGTTGTTGGTTTTGTTTGCTTTGTTTATTAATCTGTGTCACAGATTCATGGATAGCATCAGGTTGGAAGGGACCATCAAAGATCATCTTGCCCAACATCCCTTTTCAGTGAGCAGGCTCACCTCCACCTACATAGGCTGCCCAGGGTCACAGCAAGTCTTGGTATCTCCAGGGACAGGGCCTTAACCACATCCCTGGGCAACCTGTTCCAGTATTTTACCACTCTGATTGTGAAGAACTTCCTCCTTATGTCCAACTTAAACCTACCCTGCTCCAGTTTCAAACCATTGCCCCTTGTCCTTCCTCAGACCTCCCTTGAGATACTGAAATGTAGCTATAAGGTCATATCCCTTGAGTAATAAAAGAATTCAGATAATGATGGGTTTCATAATTTAAGGAACCAATTACATTAGATTACTATTAAACTATAGGTGTGCTTTCTATTGCTAGGTGCTTCTAGAAAGACCACAATGCAACAGCCATCCTAAAACCTGAGGATGAAGGTGAAACCTCACCTTGTTCTTCCAGGATTATTATTTTATATTAACTCCTTTCTTCTTGGACTGAAAGGAGGTTTTTGTCTAAGCATATTCCAAAGCAAGCATTGCACCAGGGCAGGCTCAAATGGGCAAGTCACAAAGTCAATTAACTGTATATATGCAGGATATCCCAGTTCTTAGATAAAATATCAATAGCAGGTACACATGCTCTGGCAGGTCTGCTTCTCAGAAAACAAGGCTGGTGGCACACCAGGTTGTGAGTTGGCATGTATTATAATGCACCAAAAGACTCGAGGTGAGGAGAAAGTTCTTCACTGAGTGAGTCGTTCGTCATTGGAATGTGCTGCCCAGGGAGGTGGTGGAGTCACCGTCCCTGGAGGTGTTCAAGAGGAGATTGGACGTGGCACTTGGTGCCATGGTCTAGTCGTGAGGTCTGTCGAGACAGGTTGGACTTGATGATCCTTGGGGTCTCTTCCAACCTTAGTTATACTGTGATACTGTGATACTGTGAAAAAAAAGCACCATGAGAACCTGGGCTTGTGCAGCACAGAGCTGGCTGAAAAGCTGGGGAGTGAAGTGAGGTGACGAGGACAAGTTTGTTGTTACCGCTGTCTCCGACATGCTCTTGTAGTTAGTTTCATTCCTTGCACCCCGTAAAAGTGCCTGGAGTGTTACAAAAGGGTTTTCAGGCTCTGGTGGGGTGCAAATTTCCTGCATGGGCAATGGGGCAAGGGCTTGCATAGCTGTGCATTGTCATGAGCAGGGGTCTTGTGAACCAAGCAGCTGAGACCCTGGGCAGGTGGTGGTAAAAAGCTGACTGCACCTTTCCCTGATTATGCCAAAAGCTATCACAGCCTCAGGGCAGCAAATGGGCAACTGTCGCACACCCTGGTGCAGTGCACTGTCTGCTATCAGGAGGACCCGCTGCCTCCAGTAACCATGGTATCCCTTGCTCTGTTCCCAGACTGGAACCAATTACTGTGGCTGTCCTGTCATTTTATTGTATGAAACTACACTAGCCAATGTGCACAGATACAAACTTTTTTTCTTGAATATTCTTCTGGCACCGGTAATGTCACTGGGTGACCTAATTCCTTCATTCACACACATTTATTTTTAGTGAATGTCAGATAAAATAAGAGCATCGCTGTGCAGGAAAGAACAAATCAACTGTGTGAACTTCTTCTTTAGAGGTGAACATTTTGTGGGGAAATTAGTGTCAGTTTTTAATTCCATTATCACAATAATATTTGACTCCCATGGAAATGTCTGAATTTCAAGTGCAGGGAAGAATTATAGTCTACTCTTACATGCATTAAGCAAATAAACCCCAAATGTATACAAACTGCATTTGAAATGTGCAATTTAAGTGTATAAGAGCTTTAAAGGCAAAAGGAGAAATGTTAGTTAGTATAACTTGGCAGGTAATTGGTTCTCCTCCCCCTCTACTCTGCCCTGGTGAGGCCACATCTGGAATATTGCATCCAGTTTTGGGCTCCCCAGTTCAAGAAGGACTGGGATGTGCTGGAGAGAGTCCAGTGGAGGGCTACCAGCATGATTGAAGGACTGGAGCACTGCCTTATGAGGAGCGGCTGAGAGCCTTGGGGCATTTTAGTCTGGAGAAGACTGAGAGGGGATTTAATAATGTTTATCTGAGGGCTGGGTGCCAGGAGGGAGGGGACAGGCTCCTCTCAGTTGCACCCCGTGATAGGACAAGGGGTAATGGATATAAACTACAGCACAGGAGGTTCCACCTCAACATGAGGAGGAACTTCTTCACTGTGAGGGCCACAGAGCACTGGAATGGGCTGCCCAGAGAGGTTGTGGAGTCTCCTTCTCTGGAGACTTTCAAGACCTGTGCTAAATTCTATGGTCCTGCTCTAGCAGGGCAGTTGGACTTGATGATCTCTGGAGGTCCCTTCCAACCCCTAACATCATGTGATCCTGTGAAAGACTCTAATCATAGTCCTGTATATCTAAGTAAATAACTAGAGACTATTTAGTACTCATAAACTATTTAATGCAAATACATTTATATAGTCTAATACATATATATTATGTGTGCATATAAATATATGTAGCTTTATATGCACACACACTGCTGCATCCATTAACAAAGGGTCATCCATTGTAGGTTTGCATGTATTGCAGACTATTCTGGAACTAGAAGTCTCTTTTTCTTTCCTCTTTATATGTACCAAGAGTGGTAGTCATTGACCTCACTGAAAAGGAAAGCTGAAACTTCCAACCTTATGTTCAAACTTGTAATTTAAAAATAAAACTCCACTTGAGCATTTTCTCCATAACCCAAAAGTTGTGTATTGCATATGTACACATACATATTTATGATTACACTATTCACAAGGGTATCATGGTAAGGCTGCACATCTTTCTGAATGCTGGAGAAAAGGTTCTACTGGTGTGAAAAGTGAAAGCCAGCCTCAGGTATTCCCTGAGAGCAAACTTTTTGCTGGTAGAAATTAATAGGTGTGAACATTTTTCATGTAGACTGGAACAGAAAGAAAAAGGGCTGCTAATAATAGGTGATGAAATAGAAAACTAAATTAGTTGAACTCAAATAATGTATCAGATTAGCTACTGAATAAAATAGACTTCTTTTTTTTCCCCTTCCTATTAGGAATTCTAGGCAATAATATTTACTGTGCCAGTTCCAAGTTTCCTGTAAGCTGATGTCTGTGGCAATCACCATCTAATCAGTGAAGCATCAAAAAGATTTTCTAGGTCTTAAAGGCTAGGCTTTGATTTATACAGAGAACAGCCCCTGCACTCTAGTGTAATGGTGGGGCCTGCAACTAGGCTCTATGTATCTGCTTTCTGCAGAGCCTTGCAGAGTTCACATCACAGTCTTGGTCTGACAGCCTGAGCAGAGCTTTCACTCTCCAAGTGACAGCCCCCGATTCCCTTTACTGTTTTGCTATGAATTGTCCAGTGAGACTGGACGCAGGATTTGGCAGGTATCACAGTATCACCAAGGTTGGAAGAGACCTCAAAGATCACCAAGTCCAACCTGTCACCACAGACCTCATGACTAGACCATGGCGCCAAGTGCCATGTCCAATCCCCTCTTGAACACCTCCAGGGATGGTGACTCCACCACCTCCCTGGGCAGCCCATTCCAATGGCACACAACTCCCTCAGTGAAGAACTTTCTCTTCACCTCCAGCCTAAACTTCCCCTGGTGCAGCTTGAGACTGTGTCTTCATGTTCTGGTGCTGGTTGCTAGAGAGAAGAGACCAACCCTCTCCTGGCTACAACCACCCTTCAGGTAGCTGTAGACAGCAATAAGGTGTCCACTGAGCCTCCTCTTCTCCAGACTAAACAATCCCAGCTCCCTCAGCTTCTCCTCATAGGGCTTGTGCTCAAGGCCTCTCTCCAGCCTCGTTGCCCTTCTCTGGACACATTCAAGTGTCTCAATGTCCTTCTTAAACTGAGGGGCCCAGAGGTGGACCTGAAAGGTGGTTGTAGCCAGGAAGGGGTTGGTCTCTTCTCCCAGGCAACCAGCACCAGAACAAGGGGACACAGTCTCAAGCTGTGCCAGGGGAGGTTTAGACTCGAGGTGAGGAAAAAGTTCTTCACTGAGTGAGCCATTTGTCATTGGAATGGGCTGCCCAGGGAGGTGGTCCCTGGAGGTGTTCAAGGGGAGATTGGACGTGGCACTTGGTGCCATGGTCTAGTTGTGAGGTCTGTTGGGACTGGTTGCACTTGATGATCCTTGGGGTCTCTTCCAACCTTGGTTATACTGTGATACTGTGATACTGTGTGGCCTAACATGTGCATAGTACAGGGGCACAATGACTTCCCTGCTCCTGCTGGCCACACTATTCTTGATGCAGGCCAGGATGCCATCGGCCTTCTTGGCCACCTGGGCACAGAGCAGATCAACTGCATTGAGGGTAGATGCTAATGCAAGTGATGAGATCAATTTACAGATACTTTAATTTTGTTCATTGCATTAGCAGTACAATAATATTGTAGCTTACCTAATAGATTGGGGGGGGGGGGGGGTTGGCATTCTGAAGAATTTTCTTAGCATTGCTCACGTGGGAAACAAAGTCACATCTGGGTAAAAATGGTCATAAGAGTCCTTATTTCCTAATGCATGCTTGGACTCAATTAACTACAGCAACTTCTGCTTCTTGTCGCTTGCCATCTGCTAGTCCTCAATTATACTGTCCCCTGGGAAGCGAGCTGTGATGCTTTGCCCTGGCTGGGGAGTGCTTATTCCTATGGTTGGTCCTCAGCCCCTCTGTGAAAGTGTGCAATGCTGCAAGGGTTTCCCAACCCAGCTCTTTATGTCTCCCCAGAGGCAGCAAGTGAATGGACTGTGTTTGAAGTGGTTGGCAGGAACCATTCCCTCAGTGAAGGCAGCACCTGTACCAGGAACCCTTGGGGTATGACAGAGCAGAGAGGGTGAGTGTCCATAGGCTGGTATGTCTGATGGGAGCTGGGGCAGAACTACTACTCTACTGCACTTCACTGACTTGCCACTCCTAAGGGATTTTATGCCATTGCTATATGGGAAAGCAAGTCCTTTGATACTTTGATGCCAGGGTTTTATCAGACTAAGTCATGGGTGTTATCTTAATAGCTTCATCTGCTGCTCAGCTGAGTGGAACTTGAGCACAGAGAAGAATTGAATCCCTGTGCTTTATGAGAGAATGTCGTCCTAAAGCATTGCTAGAAATGTAAAGAAATACTCTGCTGGTAAACCTTTTAGTGCCTGTCCCATCTCAAGAAATGCCTTTTGAGGTAGAGAGATACTTCTGGAAATTTTGCCTTTCAAGGAGAGCTCTCCTTTTGGAATTTAGTTGTCTTGTTTCTTCAGATGTTATCTTTCAAAACTGAACTGGCACTACACAGCCTACTAGAGATTCCTTATGCTGGAATCAATTCTTAAGCAATAATCTTCAGCTAAACTAACCAAGCAAACTTAAAGTTACTATGCCTGAATTATAGGAAGAAGACTAAAGTCTTTCTGCTTTTTGGAACAGCTGTATAGTTTATTTTTGCCTGTAGTCCCTATGATTAGGATAACATCAACACGCTCATAGGAAGTGAATGAGGAAATGACCATTTATGCTGTTGCTGCCCCGAAGTCTAGAGTATATAGTTAGTTATTTATTCATTGTAACAATTACTTTGTAAACACACAGTGCATTCTTCAAGAGAAACAAACCGGTGTCACTCAGCAGGGAAGAGAGAGCCCACTTGAGCGTCCCACCCCACAAAGACGGCCAGCCATTGTTTGGGTCTGTGCGCTCTCTTATCGCAAGAGAGATCTCAGCCCCTGCTAAACACAGCCCACAAAGCCACATTCCTGTGTCATTGTCATCACTGTCCTTGGACTCCAGATGAGAAACTTGAACTGAAGCAGGTGAAGTCATCAACAAAGTGTTCCATTTTCGTGCTGATGCCTGTGTTAAATAAAAAGTGTGAGAAACTAAGCAGAGAAAATGAAAGTAAAGTAAAAATGTTACCAAGTGGATATCAATTCCATTAAGCATCAACAGCACTGAGATCAGGAAATAGAAAGGTCATCTTTCTTTCTCCCTCACTCTCAACTGCAGCATGGCTCAGAAAAATAAACAAATGAATAGGTGTTTTAGATGCCTACATGCAGATTTGTCTGGGGTTTTATATTATGTGAGATTTCATTCTTAAAAGTGCAATAATTTTTTTGTGCATCTTTAACAATCAAGCATCTTGATTTCAGAAAGAATTCAGCCACAGATCATTGTAGAACGTGTCCCTGCTTTGCTGGAACTGTAGAAACTGAAGACAAAAAAGGGAAGGGAGAAGCAAGAACAAAAACCATCCTGGATTTGTGCATGGATCTAGAGGTTGAAAGTGAATACACAGCAGGTGTGTGTGTGTGGAGATAACCATAGCAATAGTTGTCATAGTCTGATGGGGAATGAAAGGAGAGCTGGACATCACTGAAACTTCACTTAAGCCATTAGGTTTGGGTTGCTTCTCACAACGGGACAGGCTCCTTTCCAAATGTTTTGTGCAGAAAAATCTAATCCTTGTGACCTCCTTTTTTTTTTTTTTAAGTGTAAGTAAAGTTTGCAGTTCTGTATTTGTATGCAGGGATTAGCTCTTGATTTCTTTACTTGGTACCTCAGGGTATATTTTTAAAGCACTACACAGAATTTCGGTCTCACTCGTCAACTTCTATTGACTTTAAACCTCATGAGTCACTTTGACAATACACCCCAGAGGCTTTCTGTCTTACACTGGCTTTTATTTCAATTTCAGTGCTTTTAGGGGGTTATTTCTGAATTTCGGGTTAGCTCACATGGGAAGTTGGCTTTCAGAAGAATTTTCCTAGCTTAGAGATGTTCTGCTCTCAGCTTTTCACGCTGTGATTTTTTCCTTCTCTTTGGTTTCCTACTTTTTGTTTTGTTTTGTTTGGGTTCTCTTGGGGTTAGGTTTTTTTTTGTTGTTGGTTTGGTTTTTGTCTCAGTGCAAAAAAGGACATTTTTGTTAATATCTGCAATTTCTTTCTCTGATTTGGTTTATGCATGCCAGCAATGGCTGCACTATTTCAGCAGCATGATGTAAGGCCCCCTTCTGAATGCTATTGTGACTTATGTATAACTGAAAAAGTATGTGTTTGGTAAGACCCACTGTACTATAATGGCTAAACACTATAAATAAGACCTAGCAAAGCATTTATAAATCATTTTCTTTGCAGAATGGCTGTTTTCTTCTCTTCTAAGAAAAATCTCCCTATCAAATCTCTCAGTGAGTCACATGATTTGATGAAGCTTTTGGAAAGTGATTACTCCTTCACAGCAGCTGGATGCACATCAAATCCTCTGTGTGCTAATCTGTTAAGGTGCCCAGATGGATGGATTGGCCATTATTTGTGACTCTCACAGAAGTTATGTCAAACAGAGACATTTTTGCTGTCCCTAGAAGGGATTTCTCCCAAGTCACTTCATTAGTCCTCCAAAATGCTACATAAATAAATAGTGAGAGATAGATCTGTGTTCCGCTAAATACAGATGGCAGCTAGAGTTACCCTTAGTTCCTCTCACTGACTGGTTCCTTGATGCTGCAGAAATCTCAGTCTGTATTAGCCACTTTTGCCAGGCTATGCCATCATGTACCTCTGGGTTACAGTGTCAAACGTGTTGAGAAAAGAGTAAGCATTTCCTCTGAAGTGCTTGGAAGAAAATAAACAGCTGGAGCAACCCTCAGCAAATTCCTGTTTCCTCAGTAGTGTTCTGGTAACAATGGGAAGAGGAAGGAAAAGCCAAGCAAACAGTACCTGTGTTATAGTTGACACAACAGTCTGATTTCTCCTCCTGTGACTTTATATGGTCACAGACAAGTATGCAAACAGCAACAAATACTGCCATTGCTAAAGGCAACTGCTCTCCATCTAGGTGTTCAAGTAAAAGGACAGTGAAAATTTAGGCCTAGTGTCACTTTCCAAAACATTTTCTACTTTGCCATGAAATACCAGCTGCCCTTCTGCTTTCCCAGTATGTATCTCGTCTAACTTCCAGAAAGTAGCTCCAGGACTGGTAGGCATATTGAAAACATGAAAAACATCAATGAAATTCTTATTGCAATCAAACACAGAAATTACACTCCCAGCTTTTCCTTAGGGCTTGAAAGGTCTGGGCTATAGCTATGGTGTGCATGACATTGCTGCACATCATTATCAACAGGATTATTTGCATCAAAAGAAACATTTTCTCTAGAATCACTAACCATTTCTCATTTGATTTTTGAAACCAGTGCTTTATTGAACTCTAATTAGCATAGGTATACTGCAGTACCTTTGTTGGGTATCTTGGGAAAGGAAGATAAGATTTTGTTAGCATTTAGCTATGTTAGGTAGGCTTGCTATATTCCATTCTGTTTTCACTGTGCCTTCAGATCTGATTGTTTTCCCCTCCCAAACTCTTTCTAAAGCTTTGGATCAGTCTAATGGGCCTGCAGTGGTCCTGAGCACTTTTTCCCCCTCCTTCACTGCTACTTTGCATGTAGCTACTAAACACATGATTCTCTGGTTATTTGGTAATATTCCATTTGATAAATGTATTGCCAACACTTGGCATCACTCCTAGGATTTTCTAAACCCTCCTTTTGAAATTCAGTCAAGGATATGACCTAGCCCTTCACACATGGCAATTTGTTTCCAAGTCAAGACAAGTTCCATACCCTTTCCCCAACCTGTCCCTGCTTAATTTTAGGAACATACCTGTCTGTTCTTTAATAACTACCTCTTCCTTATTCTATAAGGAGCTTCCTTGTATTTCCCCCTGCTTTTCAGTGTTATGACTAAAACACATTGTTTTTATTTCACAGTAGTATCACAGTATCACCAAGGCTGGAAGAGACCTCAAAGATCATAGAGTCCAACCTGTCACCACAGACCTCATGACTAGACCGTGGCACCAAGTGCCATGTCCAATCCCCTCTTGAACACCTACAGTATCACAGTATCCTTTGACTATTGAGTATATTGACTTTCTTCTTACACCTCCTGACAGTAAGATGTTTGTTTCTTGACTGACTGATGGTTTTTTGTCATTTCCTTATCTTCAGTAATGTTTTTGAGACTTTTCCTGTGATATCCTTCCTTAGTGTATCAATTCCAGATAGGGTTGGCATCTTTGATTTAATGACATTCTCACCTTCCTGGGATTTGAGGGTTTTTTTTTTGCCTGACTTCACTAGTCTGCTCACTTCCTTAAACTCTGTCCTTTCAAGTTCAGAGCTTTCCCTATTATGTTTACTGCAACTCTTGTGGTAGTAATAGCCTGGTGTAAGCATCCATGGCAGCTTTGAATTACATGCACCACTCTAACTGTAGCAGTTACATTCACACAGGCTAACTTAATTTATTTCTTAGGTAGGATTTACAGCGAGCCCTGAGCTCCAGGCTGCTTTACTCCACCTCCTGCTAGTGCCCAAGTTTATTGCACACTGCTGAGTTACAGCCCATGCTTTTTGTTTGTTCTTCCATTCCATTTAAGTGGCACCAGCTTCAGATCATTCAATTCAGGGTTGTTTCCTATGACCAAGTTCTATTATAAATGCAATCACTACTAACAAAACCAGGCTTAAAATAGATTTCTGGCCAATTGTTTTGCCAATTGTTTGATGAATATATCTCTTGCTTTATTGTACTGTGTAATAGCTGGCCTCAGACAGAAGAGGAACCATCTGAGGGGATGCCTAAAGCAATTCAGTCCCCACCAACCATTAGAACTAGCACCATAAAGAAAAAGAGGAGGGTAATTGTCCTTGGTGACTCTCTCCTGAGGGGAACAGAGGGTCCTATATGTCATCCTGACCTATCCCACAGGGAAGGCTGCTGCCTGTTTGGGGCCCAGGTAAGGGACATCACCAGGACACTACCCAAGCTAATCCAGCCCTCTGACTATTACTCATTGCTGGTAATCCAAGCTGCAAACAATGAGATTGACAAGAAGGGCACCAGGACAATCAAAAAGGAATTCAAGGCCCTCAGACAATTGATTGATGGGGCAGAAGCTCAAGTGGTGCTCTGCTCAGTTCCCTCAGTGGCAGGGGTGTACACTGTGAGGAACAGGAGAACCCACACTATCAACAAATGGCTCAAGGGATGGTGCCAGCAGCAGAATTTTGGGTTCTTTGATCAAGGGACAACTTTTACTGCACCCGACCTGCTGGACCTAGATGGGGTGAATCTATCTAGAAAGGGCAAGAGGGCTCTAGCACTAGAGTTGGCAGAGCTCATTGGGAGGGCTTTAAACTAGGTTTGAAGGTGTTGGGTGATGAAACCAGTCTTACTGGAGAGGAGAGAGAGGGACATAAACTGGAGTTAGTTGAGAAATCTGCAGCCCAGCTGAAGTGCACATACAACAGCACATGCAGTATGGGTAACAAACAAGAGGAACTGGAAGTCTTGGTTCATCAGGAAAACTATGATGTAGTTGCCATTGCAGAAACATGGTGGGATGATTCACATGATTGAGTGCTGCACTGGGTGGTTACAAGCTCTCTAGGAGAGACAGGTGAGGGAGAAGAGGAGGAGGGGTGGCCCTGTACATTAGGGAGTCTCTTGATGCCTCAGAACTTGAGAAAGTTCTTCACAGAAAGAGGTATTGGCCATTGGCATGTGCTGCCCAGGCAGGTGGTGGAGTCATTGTCCCTGCAGGTGTTCAAGAGGGGATTGGACGTGGCACTTGAAGCCATGGTTTAGTTAGTCATGAGGTGTTGGGTGATAGGTTGGACTTGATGATCTCTGAGGTCTTTTCCAACCTTATTGATTCTATGATTCTATTAATTATTGCTGGCATATTTCTCAATCCTTTTGCTTGGAAAGCTGGTGTCTCTTACAACTTGTCTCCTTCCAAATCTGTAAGTTTCTCTTTATGTACATGGACTTTCCTTAATAGTTATTGCTCAAGGGTGGTTTTGACTGGACCTCATTTAGTCACTAGTCTTTTGGCTGCTGCTTTTTCTATGATCTGAATAGTTGTCTGTTTGCTCTTAAACATCTTCATTTCTCCTATGATGGAAAAGTTACATCATTAATTCTTGCTCCAGATAAAATCAATACATAGCTGTTTCATTGATGGACTTTCTCCTCAGTTTGGTATCCTAGTATTGTCTCTTTGAATAGCCATCAACCCCGACCTTAATGAGCTAATTTCCTTCTAACTGGCAACAAAACTTAGCAGCACTTTATACATCTAGCAGAGATGCTGGCTGTTGCAGTGCCTGCTGGTAGCTGAGGTGCAATTGTTATTGACTTGTGGATGAGAGGCCCTTCAGGGATGTGCTCTTAGATATTGCCGAGTTGAAGAGGAACAAAGACAGTCAGGGAGAGTTCTCTCAAGGTCACAGAATACCCTCTGTCCTTGGTTGTATGCACTGTTTACTAACAGATCTTCAATGAAAATCAAAAGGAAAACAGGTTTCTTAAGGAAGTCATCATTTATTTATGGAATTTGATTTGTTAATTATTTAATTCCTCCCCCCCCTGAATCTGTGGAGAATTGGTGCTTGAAAGCAACACTGAGGGAAATTCAAAGTGCAAATTTAGAACATTTCTGTGCATATTCATGTGGAATAAATATCCCACATTTTGTCACTGTGTTCAGGATATTTTCTGACTGCATTCACAGATAGTCTGTGGGAAAGCTTGAGAGAAAGTAGCAAATGACTATCCACTCTGGTTAAATAAATGTTGTCATATTAAAAGAAAACTGAGCATGTTTCCTGTGCAACACAAGAATTTGTGTATATATTACCTTTAGTTAAATATCCATCAGAATAATAACAATTTTTATCACTCTTACTGAAAAAAGTTGGTAAAAACATCACAGTAGCTCAGTATCACTAAGGTTGGAAGAGACCTCGAGGATCATCAAGTCCAACCTGTCTCCACAGACCTCATGAATAGACCATGGCACCAAGTGCCACGTCCAATCCCCTCTTGAACACCTCCAGGGATGGTGACTCCACCACCTCCCTGGGCAGCCCATTCCAATGACAAATGACTCGCTCAGTGAAGAACTTTCTCCTCACCTCGAGTCTAAACCTCCCCTGGTGCAGCTTGAGACTGTGTCCTCATGTTCTGGTGCGGGTTGCCTGGGAGAAGAGACCAACCCCCTCCTGGCTACAACCACCTTTCAGGTAGTTGTAGAGGGCAATGAAGTCACCCCTGAGCCTCCTCTTCTCCAGGCTAAACAATCCCAGCTCCCTCAGCCTCTCCTCATAGGGCTTGTGCTCAAGGCCTCTCCCCAGCCTTGTTGCCCTTCTCTGGGCACGTTCAAGTGTCTCGATGTCCTTCTTAAACTGAGAGGCCCAGAACTGGACACAGGACTGAAGGTGTGGCCTAACCAATGCAGAGTACAGGGGCACAATGACCTCCCTGCTCCTGCTGGCCACACTATTCCTAATGCAGGCCATGTGTAGGGCAAAGGCAATTCAGCAGTTAGGATCTGTTTAAGTAGGATCTGTTAAGGAGGATGTGGTTTTGTGCATCTTTTGCACTCCCGATGTACTTTAAATCGTTTGCTGTGCTTAAATTACAGCTCATTTTCATTAAAAAAATGAATCTTTGATTACTATGGAAAAAGAATCCATTCAGAAAAATCTAAATCTTTGTAAAACTGTGTAATTTTTAGCAGTGTCGTTCAAAATCAACACATGCTATTTATATGCAGGTTGGGCAATACCTATCTATCCATGGTTTTGATTCCTTTCCCTTTCCTGAAATGGGGAAAGGCAAAAGAGGAGACAGGGAAAAAGGAGAGGCAGGAATTTGAGAAACCTCTTTTGATTGCTGAATTTTCTGCAGAAGTCACTGATGTCTAAGGAGCATTGCAGAACCTTGATGGCTTGGGTGAGGGCATCGAGTCTACCGCTAGTGCATTTGAGGATGACACCAAATTGGGGGGGAGTATCGATCTGCTGGGAGGTCAGAAGATGCTTCAGAGAGACCTGGACAGGCTGGGTCAATGGGCTGAGGCCAGCAGTATGAGATTTAACAAGGCTAAGTGCAGGCTCCTACACTTTGACCACAATAACCCCACACAGTGCTGCAGGCTGGGGGATGAGTGGCTGGAGAGCAGCCTGGCTGAGAAGGACCTGGGAGTACTGGTTGACAGCAGCTGAACATGAGCCAGCAGTGTGGCCAGGTAGCATGGAAGGCCAATGGCATCTTGGCTTATTTCAGGAATATTGTGGCCAGCAGGACTAGGGATGCAATTCTGCCCTGTACTCAGCACTGTTGAGGCCTCACCTTGAGTACTGTCTGCATTTCTGGGCCACTCACTTCAGGAAAGATTAGAATAGAATAGAATAGAACAGAATAGAAATAGAAATAGAAATAGAAATAGAAATAGAAATAGAATAGAATAGAATAGAATAGAATAGAATAGAATAGAATAGAATAGAATAGAATAGAATAGAATAGAATAGCATTAACCAGGTTGGAAAAGACCTTTGAGATCATCAAGTCCAACCCATCACCCAACACCATCTAATCAACTAAACCAGATAGTGAGGTGCTGGAGTGGGTCCAGAGGAGGGCAATGAGACTGGTGAAGGGACTAGAGGGAAAGTCTTATGAGGAGAGGTTGAAAAAGCTGGGGTTGTTTAGCCTGGAGAAGAGGAGACTCAGTGGGGACCTAGTCACACTCTACAAGTATCTGAAGGGAAGCTGTAGTAAGGTGAGTGTTGCGTTCTTCTCCCAGGCAACTTGTGACAAGAGGGCATGGCCTGAAGCTGTGCCAGGGGAGATTTAGGTTGAATGTCATGAAGCACTTCCTCACGGAAAGGGTAATTAGACTGCCAAGGGAGTTGGTGGAGTCATCACCCCTGGAGGTGTTTAAGTAAAGATTGGATGTGGCATGGTCTAGTCTACATGGTGGTGTTAGGTCATAGGCTGGACTTGATGGTCTCAGAGGTCTATTCCAGCCTCTACAATTCTGTGATTCTGTAATTCTATGCAGTTTAACCACTGCCATCATGTCGATGGTTTATAATCTCAAAGAGAGAGCTCCTTTCAAATTGGTTGCTTCTTTCTATTACACAGCCTGCAGCTGGCTCTTCAGCGCACTGTGCCTGATACATTGCGTTAATCAGCTCCCTTATTTTTGCCACACAGCAACCACTCCTTCAAAATCCCCACCTAATTGAGTGCACTATTTTGGGGTGTTTTGTCTTGCAGCTGGGAAGCCAGACTTTGCCAGTAATTTGTAGTCTCTAACTTACGAAGGAAACAACTTTGTAGCTTCCTCAAGCTGGGTTTTTGGAAGCTATTTGACAAAATGCTTTTCATAGTTCAAGGCAGAAGCCTTCCCTGCGGAAGTAATGAAAAACATTTGCTAACTAGTGGAATTTGTTGATACTAGTTTGTTTTTTTTCTGGTTTTAATCAAAGAGGTGGTCTCCTGCTGGGAGTTTCCCCCCATTATATAAATCTTCTATAGAGAAGAGAGAGGCATTTACTGTCTCTCTCTTGTAAGACCTTTGGATTCTCCGGATTCTTTCTGAAAACTCTTTTTTCCTTCTGTGACTTGCTTCTTTTCCTCATTTCTTTTCCTTTCCTCTGAAAACTACACATATTCAGCAACATTTTTAAAAGTTTCAGTGACTCTCTTTTGGGTTTTGGGGTTTTTTTATCTCCTTCAAAGTTTTAATTTTCTTGGAATTTAACAATCTCTGTGTTATTAAGGTTTAGTTCTTTGCTTTCCCTGCCATTATGTCTTTATAAAAGCAGTGTTTTGGTAAGTAGTGATTCACAGTGCTGGAGAGATTGCAAAAATATTGACATGCTCTCTTCTCCCTCTGAAAAACTGCCTGAGACAGATTTTTTTCTCAAGCCTGTTCCATTTCCAATTTATTCAAGCCACTGGGATGCATCAGTAACTCTTCCTCAGCTAAGATTGTTTGAAGTAAATACTATATTTTCCTATTAAATTGTGTCTTTATTTCCCTTTAGAGAAGCACTGCTACTAGAGATTGCAGGGCTGGCTGGACAGAAATTAAGAGGTATCAATTTGTCCCTCACCAGCCATGAATACATCTGATCATGCCCTTGATTTTGATTATGAGTGTTCAGATGGAGGTTGGCTGAAGGTGGAGGAATGTCTAAAGCATGGCTATTTCTGTTCACAAACAATGGTGACAGTGGGTAGTGTAGCCTTTCTAAGGCATGACCATTTCAAGTCTTTCCTTGGAGCTCTTGGCTGCTTTACAGATGTCCAGGACTGATGCACGCAGGTAGGGCAGGCATGCTCCTGCTTGAGAAATGGGGCCAGAACATCTAGGGGATCATGCCCACTGCAGGAAGAGTCCCACAGTGGAGCTTTGCCACAAAGGACTGGAGAGAGGAAGCAGGATGATAATGCCTGAGTCAACATGATTGCCCAATACAGCAGGACAGGATTTGGTGCATAGGGGATGGTTAGGAGTTCAGTAGGCTGAAGTCTGGAGGAGGAGAGCTCACAGTAAGTGACGACAAATCGAGTGATGGTAGGGCACTAATCAGAGGCAACAAAAGTCTAATTATTTTGTTGTCTTCTCCTCCCTTGTATCCCACAAAAAATTGAATTTTTGAAGGGAAATATTGACCTTTCTTCACTGTGAGCGCATGGGGTTTGCTAGAGTGCTGGGGACACTGAAAACAGGCAGGTACCTACTGTGTTGCCTTCTGTTTGGATTTTTGCTTACCTCCTATCAAAAAATAAAGTTATAAGCCATTACACTTGTGATATTTACAGCATCTTCTGTAGACATGAGAGGCATCTTTACTATCAAAAGTGCAAGTGAATGTAAAGCATTCCCAAAGGTTCTTGACTTTGGTAAAAAGACCCTTTACCCAAGAGACATTCTAATCTTTTCAACTTCCTTCCCAGGAGCCCATTTTTTAGCTAATCCATCTTTGCCTGCTAGCAAACTACTCTTGATAATGAGCCTGTCGTCACATCAGGTTACAATGTATCGCTACAATTAATTTCTTTAAAATATATTGTTGAGAGGATAATGAGAACTAAGCTCTATTTTAAAGCTGATCAGGCAGTGCAAGACAAGAATCTAATTCTTTTCATGAAAACCGACAGACTTTTGCTTCAAAACCAACTCCACTTCATTAAAACTGTGATAAAAGCCTGCAAAGTAGAGCTGAAATATTGCGGCTGTGAGTTCCACAAAGTAAGAGAAGAATTCTTATATTGTTTCAGTATGGCACAATGTGTATGTAATGGATTAACTTTATTTCCAGACACATTTGGACCTGAGGTATTGATTTTCTTCCTTCCTGTTCATTTAACTGAAGGAATTTGGAGCCAGACCCGACAAAAGAATTTTAGGCACCTTAGGTGGAACTCCAGTGGAATTTAGTTGCCTGTATTCAACATTTTAGTACTGAAAACCTCTGCTTCAATTTCCATCTGATCTTGTAGATACTAGAATTATTATCTTTTGATCTAAAGATTTCCAGGCATTTTTCACAGGAGCTCCAAACTGTCGCGGTTCTGTGCTCATATCTAATCAAAATCACAAGCGAGGGAGCAGACAGTTTTCTTCTCAGGGGCTTGAGACTGTAGGTATTTCTGGAATGCCTTTAATTTTGCTGACCCCTCTAAAAGTAAATTTGTGATAGCCACCACCTTCTTTTAAGGCACAAGAAGATGCACATGTAATTTCTTCTACACTAGTCTAGGGCATTAATGTGCCTTAAGAGGTCCAAGTTCTGTCCCTTTCTTTCCACAAGCATCCTGAAAGCATGGCATATTCTGAATGGGGAAAATAGGAGAACTAAAGAGGAGCAGAAAGCTGATTAAAGGTTTCACCAGGCTAAGGGGGAATAACATAGCGGGTAGCAAAACTCCGGGACTAGGAAATTAAGGTAAACTTTGTAGATGGCAGGGGGGTAAATTCTGCTTCCACAAGGCTTTTTCAATGTTTAGTGTAAACCAGTATTGTATATAATCCAGTCAGTTTCTACCAAATGCACTGGTTCAAGGCTTGTTGGTTTGCTTTTTAAAAAAATAATGGCAAAAGATGAAATAAAAATACAAACCAAGTGCAAAACAAGAACAGATTGATGTGATGTATTTGTCATGTGCTTGTAGCTTGCAGCAGTAGTTTGCCAGTTGAAATCTTTTCTAGGAAAAGTAATAGTACCAGAAATGTGATGATCTCATCTGTATGTGTGGTAGGTTGAGAGAGGGCTTAGCTCTCCCTCCTCCACAGAGTAAGAAACCACAGCTAACTCAGTCGAAGAGCAAAAGCTATATATTTACAAGCATATATGGAAAGCAGGTTATATATAACACAATATATACAGGTATTTACAATATATACACAGAAATACACAGCAAAGACAAATAACACAACAAAAATCCCTCCCTCAGGGAGGGATCCCCTCTTTGGAACCCCCTCTCTCCCCCCCTTACCTCCCTTTTTCCCCAAAAAGGGGTTAGAGAGAGAGAAAGGCAAGTTACTAAGGAAAAGAGTTGTTAGCAAGCTTCAAAAGCCCATGCAGGATTAGTGTTTGCTTATCTGAAGGCCAAGTCCAGCAGTTCGCAGAAGAAGCAGGCAGGGAGAACAGGCTGAAACACCCAACTCCCCCAACTCCCAAACCGAACTGAACTGAGGAGAAAATTTTCCAACCGCTTCACAATCTAAAGCTGAATTTTTGTTTATCAACCAATGAAATTCGTTTAGAATATCAGAATGTTTTGGTTCTAGTACCAAAAACATTAGCCAGTGTGTTCCAGCAGTGTTTGTTCTTAAAGGCACAGCCTCAAACGACCACAGTCCACCCCTTTCTAAACAATTTCATTGGCTGTTCGTACTGTCCATCCAATCCAGAACAATATTTACAGTTCGTAAGTTAAGTTCATCGTCCATTCCGGCTATGCTCAGATGTAGATGATTCAGAAGTCCAAGAAAATCCAAAATCAAGAAAATGGAAAACAGTTTGTCTCTCCGCAGACGAAGCGAAGAAAAAGGGAAACAGGGACTCAGGGACTCTCAGTTGACTCAGGGCTCTCAGGGTTCTCAGGGTTCGTGCACCGTAGATTCCTCAGGGACTCTTTCCTTTGGACGCGCTGTAGCTGTACAACATTCTGAAATTAAACTCTCTCAGCTAAAGTTAAATCTCTTTGTGGAATACACTGAATTTCACCATTCTCTTGCATTACCCAATAAGTGTGACCCGGACCTTCTGCTGAAACCACCCCTCGGACAGGTTTAGCCTCTCCTGAGGGCGAAAATACCCAAACAGTTTTACCTAACAGATTCTTTTCTCTAACAACAGGAACTCTATCACCTTCTACTTTCTGTAGCAGATCAGAATGTGCAGGTCCAGCTCGGTTCACTGAACCTCTACTGTTCACCAGCCAGGTTGCTTGTGCTAAATGTTTCTCCCAGTTTTTCAAAGATCCACCTCCCATGGCTTTGAGAGTGGTCTTCAACAAACCGTTGTAGCGTTCAATCTTCCCTGCAGCTGGTGCATAGTAAGGAATATGGAAAATCCACTCAATACCGTGCTCTTTTGCCCAGCTCTTTACAAGGTTGTTCTTGAAGTGAGTTCCGTTGTCTGACTCAATCCTCTCTGGAGTTCCGTGTCTCCACAGGATCTGTCTCTCCAGACCGAGAATGGTGTTGCGTGCAGTTGCATGTGGGACTGCGTAAGTTTCCAGCCATCCAGTGTTTGCCTCTACCATAGTAAGCACGTACTGCTTACCAGAACGAGAACGTGGTAGAGTGATGTAGTCAATCTGCCAAGCTTCACCATACCTGTATTTGGACCATCTGTCACCATACCACAAGGGCTTAATTCTCTTTGCCTGCTTAATAGCAGCACAAATGTCACAGTCATGGATGACTTGTGTGATGGCATCCATGGAAATGTCTATGGATCTGTCACGAGCCCATTGGTATGTTGCATCTCTGCCTTGATGTCCTGACGAATCGTGAGCCCACCGAGCTAAGAATATCTCACCTCGGTGTTTCCAGTCGAGATCAAGTTCAGAGTCCTTGTCTACTTGAGAAACTCTTGCAGCTAGATCTGCCTGATGGTTGTGCTGCTGTTCCTCAGTAGCTTTGCTCTTGGGAATGTGAGCATCAATGTGTCTCACTTTCACTGGAATTCTCTCGATTCGATCAGCAATGTCTTGCCACAGTTCAGCTGCCCAGATGGGTTTTCCTTTCCTCTGCCAGCCATTCTTTTTCCAGTTCTTTAGCCAACCCCATAGAGCATTGGCTACCATCCATGAGTCGGTGTAGAGATAAAGCTTTGGCCATCTCTCACGTTCAGCCACGTCGAGAGCTAGCTGGACAGCTTTTACCTCTGCAAACTGACTGGATTCTCCTTCTCCATCCTTCGCCTCTGCAACTCGGCGTGTTGGACTCCACACGGCAGACTTCCACCTTCGCTTGTTCCCGACGAGACAACAGGAACCGTCTGTGAACAAAGCATATTTCTTTTCATCATCAGAAAGGTCATTGTAAGGAGGAGCTTCCTCAGCACGAGTTACTCTCTCCTCTGGAGGTTTAGCACAGTTGGTATCTTCAGGCCAACTTGAGATCACCTCCACCAGACCAGGTCTTTCAAGATTTCCCATTCGAGCTCTCTGTGTTATCAGGGCCATCCACTTAGACCAGGTGGAATCTGTGGCATGATGTGGTGTGGAACCTTTGCCTTTGAACATCCAATTCAAAACTGGCAATCTGGGAGCTAAGAGAAGTTGTGACTCAGTTCCAATTACTTCAGAAGCTGCTTTCACTCCTTCATAGGCAGCTAGAATCTCTTTCTCTGTTGGAGTGTAATTAGCCTCTGAACCTCTGTAACCTCGACTCCAGAAACCAAGAGGTCGTCCACGTGTCTCACCTGGAGCTTTTTGCCACAAGCACCAGGTTGGACCATTGTCACCTGCAGCCGTGTACAAAATGTTCTTAATGTCTGGACCATCTCGCACAGGTCCCAGACCCACTGCTTGGACTACTTCTTGCTTTATCTGGTCAAAGGCTGCTTGTTGTTCAGGTCCCCAGTGGAAACTGTTCCTCTTTCGAGTCACATCATACAGAGGTTTCACAATCTGACTGTATCCAGGAATGTGTAGTCTCCAAAATCCCACTATCCCCAAGAAACGTAGAGTTTCTTGCTTGTTCGTGGGATTTGCCATGGTAGAGACTCTATTTACCACATCCACTGGAATGTGTCGGCGTCCATCCTGCCACTGCACTCCCAGAAACTGGATCTCTGTGGTAGGACCTTTCACTTTGTCTCTCTTGATGGCAAAACCTGCATTCAGGAGAATGTCCATGATTTTGTTACCTTTCTCGAAGACTTCCTCAGCAGTTTTACCCCAGACGATGATGTCATCGATGAACTGGATGTGTTCTGGAGCACCACCTTCCTCCAGAGCATCATGGATTACTGCATGACAGATGCTGGAGCTGTGGATCCAGCCCATTGGCAGTCTGTTGAAAGTGTACTGGATTCCTCTCCAGGTGAAAGCAAACTGAGGCCTGCATTCCTCTGCTATGGGAATAGAGAAGAAGGCATTAGCAATGTCTATGGTAGCATACCATTTGGCCTCTTTGGATTCCAGCTCATACTGGAGTTCCATCATGTCTGGTACTGCTGCACTCATAGGCGGAGTTACTTCATTCAGGGCTCGGTAGTCCACTGTCAGACGCCAGTCTCCATTCGGCTTTCGCACAGGCCACACTGGGCTGTTGAAAGGTGAATGAGTTTTGCTGATGACTTTCTGACTCTCCAACTGACGAATCAGATTCTGAATGGGCAACAAAGAGTCACGGTTGGTTCTGTATTGTCTGTGATGCACAGTCCGAGAAGCAACCGGCAACTTAATGTCCTGAATCTTGTGTTGTCCCACAACTGCAGATTCATCAGAAAGCTCAGGTCTAGCAGACAGCTTCAGTTTTTGTCCATCAATTTCTACAGAAGCTACTCCAAAAGCCCATTTGTAACCTTTAGGGTCTTTGAAACGCCCTTCTCTCAGAAAATCAATTCCCAAAATACAAGGTGCATCAGGTCCGGTCACAACTGTATGCTTTTTCCCTTGTTTACCAGTTAAGCTTATATTAACCTCCACTTTACTTAACTCTTGAGATCCACCAGTGACTCCCAGAATAGTTATGGACTCTGATCCCTGATAATTTGATGGCAATATGGTGCACTGAGCTCCTGTGTCAACCAAGGCCCTGTACTTCTGAAAGTGTGAAGTGCCAGGCCACTGGATGTACACATCCCAATAGATTCTGTTATCTGTATTACCCCTCTCCTCCCCCTGGCGGGAGGCAGGGCACCCCTAGTTATGGGGAACATGTCCACAGGTGCAACGAGCACACTGTGCAGTGTTAGAACTGGAGCCACTGTTGGAGCTACTAGAGTTGTCCTGGGGAACTGTAGAAGTAACAGCTACCCTTCTGGTATTGCTACCTCGGGTTCTGCCACTTTGCAGTTCTCTCAGTCTCCTGAAAAGATTAGAAGTTGGTTGACCATCCCACCTGTTCATGTTCTCACCAAACTGATCACGCAGGGTAATCCAAATAGTCCTACGTGACTGCCTTGGTGGTCTGTTTTGGTTTGATCTGTTTTGGAATGACCTCCTTGGAGGATGTCTATTCCTCACAGATGAAACCTGTACCCACCTGGAGGAAGAATTGGAATCATCTCTTTGTGCCAATTGGGAGATGGTGTTTTTAAATTCATCCTTCAGCTCTTTCATGCAATTCTCCAGTTTTCCAGACAGAGTTTCAATGGCTGAAACCAAAGAAACACGTGTCATGCTATCATCCAATTGTCTCAATTGATCAGTGAATTGGCCAACCGTAAGAGGAGCTCCACCATAATTTCTTGCTACAATTCTGCTTGCCAGAATGTTTGCATAATTGGAAGGAGCAAGCTTGATGAGCTTTTTAGTAAGACCATTTCCTACAGGAACATCATCAGGATTCAGAGATTCATGTTCACCATAGAGTACCTCTCTAACAGCAAATTCTCTCAGACGCTTGATTCCCTCATCTATGGTAGTCCAGGGCTTAGGATTCCATGGAAGATCATCTCGGGAAGGGTATCTCATGAGAACCGCCATTAGAAGGCGTATCCACAGATTAACCTTACCGAGAGCCTTGCCTAGATGTCTATCTATTCCATTATCCTTCGAGAGAGTTCCTAGCTGGGCTGCTGACTTGTCTCCAACCATTAGAGCTGGAGCACCTGTATCATAGCATCTACCAAGCCAAGCGAGAACTGGCTCCTTATCTGCTCTGAGATAGTCCTTTCTCACATTTCTAAGCTCCTCACGTGGTGAAGAGCAGTCGGTTATGTCATCTTGTTCTTGCTCCTCTGCCTCCTGTTCCTCAACTTGTGGTCCCAACAACCTTTCTGTCACTCTCTCAAGGACCCCTTTAAGCTGAGAGGCACCACCACTAGCTGCTGTCCTACCAAGAGATGCATCTCGATCCTCTGATGATCTCAATAACTCAGCTATATTTTTAAGACAGATTTTCTCTTCCTCCCCAGCAGAAGAACCTTGCTGTGCATCCCCGTCAGCTCCTGAATCAGCTTTAGTCTTACCCTTCCTTGTTGTTAAAACTGCTACTTGCTTTACTGGAGCTGTGTTTGGGTTTCCAGCTGCCTTATTATCAGAAGCTGATAAGCTTTGAGACAGATTAGTTGCTTTGGAGGACGCTTCCGCTCCTGCCATGGAAGAAGGAGGAAATGACTTTGCCTCGTTAATGGTGGCTGCCTGGGACACAGGAGCCGCCATGTTTGGGGCTACTGTAGCCCCTGGCTGCTTGCCAGAATCATCACCATTGCTATTCAGAGCTGCCTTGCCGATTGACTTTTTAGCTTTATCTTTAACTGACACAGATTCTCCATTATCATCCTCACTGGATGTTCCTGAAACAGAGCTAGGGTGGCGTTTTCGTCTCTTAACCCTCCGTTTTATAACAAAACATGCCTTGGACACTTTTTTCTCCCGGTACAGTGCTACCAACAAATACACATTAATTATCATCATCAGCAGGACTACACACATCAAGAAAATCAGCTTTGGATCCCAGCCATCACTTAAAATTGCCCTTTCACCGAGCGGAATCTTAAACTCTTTTATCTCAATAGGGAGTGTGCTAGATGTAACATTCCTGTACTTTTTAACATAAAAGAATTCCAGGCACTGATCATACAGAAGCCGAATCTTGTACTTAAACCACAAATATAATTTTTGCATTATATATTTACCTATCTTATCGATAATCATACCCAGGCAATACTTGTAGATCAATACACCAAAGACCGAGAAGAACAGACGCTCAAAAAGCCAAAACACCTTCATGTTTGCTCATTCGACTTAAGCAAGCAATAAATCAAACTAATTTGTCAGCAAGCCCCGAGTTGGGCAGCCAATAAATGTGGTAGGTTGAGAGAGGGCTTAGCTCTCCCTCCTCCACAGAGTAAGAAACCACAGCTAACTCAGTCGAAGAGCAAAAGCTATATATTTACAAGCATATATGGAAAGCAGGTTATATATAACACAATATATACAGGTATTTACAATATATACACAGAAATACACAGCAAAGACAAATAACACAACAAAAATCCCTCCCTCAGGGAGGGATCCCCTCTTTGGAACCCCCTCTCTCCCCCCCTTACCTCCCTTTTTCCCCAAAAAGGGGTTAGAGAGAGAGAAAGGCAAGTTACTAAGGAAAAGAGTTGTTAGCAAGCTTCAAAAGCCCATGCAGGATTAGTGTTTGCTTATCTGAAGGCCAAGTCCAGCAGTTCGCAGAAGAAGCAGGCAGGGAGAACAGGCTGAAACACCCAACTCCCCCAACTCCCAAACCGAACTGAACTGAGGAGAAAATTTTCCAACCGCTTCACAATCTAAAGCTGAATTTTTGTTTATCAACCAATGAAATTCGTTTAGAATATCAGAATGTTTTGGTTCTAGTACCAAAAACATTAGCCAGTGTGTTCCAGCAGTGTTTGTTCTTAAAGGCACAGCCTCAAACGACCACAGTATGTCATGGAAATACTTTGTGATTCAAGTGACAGCTTAAACCCACTATCCTTTCCACAAATAAGCACTTCAAACACATTAAAATTCTAGGGATATAATTTTTATGAATAAACTTCAAGTAAAATTTCTTACTGTTTAAAACATAAGACTTCTTAGCTAGTGATAAACTCCTGTAAATGAGAGCAATCATCTTAAGGGAAGGCTTTGGCAGCCTGATAGTGTATATGGTCAGAAGCTCTGGCTGAACACTCAGAAACACCTGAGTGTGTCCACTTCTGTGCCCCTCAGTTCAAGAAGGACCTCAGGGAACTGCTTGAAAGAGTCCAGTGCAGAGCCACAAAGATGATGAAGGCAGTGGAACAACTTTCTTATGAGAAAAGGCTGAGGGACTCTGAGTCTCTGGCTTGGAGAAGAGGAGACTGGGGGGTGACCATTCATGTTTGTAAAGATGTGAAGGGCGAGTGTTGGGAGGACTGAGCCAGGCTCAGCTCAGTGATGTCCAGTGATAAGACAAGGGGCAATGGGTGCAATGCATAGGAAGTTCCACGTGAACATAAGGAAAAACTTTTTTCTGTGTGAGGATGACAAAGCCCTGGAACAGGCTGCCAAGAGAAGTTGTACAGTCTCCTTCTCTGGAGACACTCCAAACCTGCCTAGATGTGTTCCTGTGTGACCTAGTTTAGGTGATCCTGCTCTGGCAGAGAGGTTGGACTCTATGATTTTTTGATGTCTGTTCCAACCCCTAATGTTCTGTGAAATCAGCTCATCAGACACAGAGGAGGTCACTGTACATCTGGGAGTGATGTTACACCAGGGAAGCAAGATGATGTTGGGTAGCTTTTCTTCATCAGAAATGCAAGCAGCATGGTGATGATGAAAACTTGGCTGCTGGATGCCAAAATGGACTGCTGAGAGACATCTAAGGGACAGGGTTGCAGTACCACAGGAAAATACTTTGAATCATTTGAGGATTTTCTGTGAAAAAAATGCAGTGATGCATAGAGAATTTAATTAAATGTAGGAAAAAAAGATTGAGAGTGAAGCAAAAAGATTATTATAAAACTTTGTGGACCTGTAGTATTCCCATACCTTGACTAGTGCTCTTAGCATGGTAGTTTAATCTCTAAATGAATATAGAAGAAAAAGAAAAGAACAGAACAAGACAACAAAAACAATCAAGTGTTTTGCATAACTTCTGCATGAAAAGCAGGACAACTTCAATGATATCCTGTGCCTCCTCCTAGACTGTCTAACCCCTGGAGCCAGGAAGGGGTTGGTGTCTTCTCCCAGGCAACCAGCACCAGAACATGAGGACACAGTCTCAAGCTGCACCAGGGGATGTTTAGGCTCGAGGTGAGGAGAAAGTTCTTCACCAAGCGAGTCATTTGTCATTGGAATGTGCTGCCCAGGGAGGTGGTGGAGTCACTGTCCCTGGAGGTGTTCAAGAGGGGATTGGATGCGGCACTTGGTGCCATGGTCTAGTCATGAGGTCTGTGGTGACAGGTTGGACTCGATGATCTTTGAGGTCTCTTCCAACCTTGGTGATACTGTGATACTGTGGAGGACTTTTTATCTCTCTGGTAAGACACTTAGTCCTCAAACTGTGACAGTGGCAGAAGAAAATGGGAAATAATTGCTAAATAAATCTCCCTGTACAATGATGAAATTAGGTTTTAAAGCAAATGAGAATAAGTGCAACTGTCTAAGTGTGGTTGATTTGTCTAATCCAAAAAAGGGTTGGAAAAATCTACGGAAAATAAGGAATCTTCTTAACATGATCATGTAGATCCAACCTTTGGCTTTGGAAGTCCTCCTGTTCCTGACCTCCAGAAAGTTCATTCTTATTTTCACTGTAATCCAGTAAGGCATTCCCAGGTAGAGAGAAGGCTGGCAACATGAAAATTGTAGTTGCTACAAGAACAATCCTAATAATGTTCATGAAGATAGAATACTGCACAGGTGGCTTAGAGAAAACTGTGAAAATTGTAATAGAGACCTTCTGTAGTCTTTCTCCTCAGCCCAGAGAAAATTGGTGAAAACTTCTAAGCCCTAAACTTGATAAAATGTAGAACTGCCTGTTTCCAGAGATGCTGTCTGTAGCTCATTTAAAATTTCCTATGACTGCAAAGCCTGTTAAAATACATAGAATACATGGAATAAACCAGGAAGAGACCTTCAAGATCATCGCATCCAACCCATCAACCAATCCAACACCACCTAAACAACTAAACCATGGCACCAAGCACCCCATCAAGTCTTCTCCTGAACACCTCCAATGATGGTGACTCCACCACCTCCCCGGGCAGCCCATTCCAATGGGCAATCACTCTTTCTGTATAGAATTTTTTCCTAACATCTAGCCTGAACATCCCCTGGCGCAGCCTGAGACTGTGTCTTCTTGTTCTGGTACTGGCTGCCTGGGAGAAGAGACCAACATCCATCTGTTTACAACCTCCCTTCAGGTAGTTGTAGAGAGTAATATGGTCACCCCTGAGTCTCCTCTTCTCCAGGCTAAGCAACCCCAGCTCCCTCAGCCTCTCCTCGTAGGGCTTGTGTTCCAAACCCCTCACCAACTTTGTTGCTCTTCTGGACTTGTTCCAGCAAGTCAACCTCCTTCCTAAACTGAGGGGCCCAGAACTGGACACAGTACTCGAGTACTTGCTTCAGTAGCACCATGAGAGAGCCTGAAAATTATGTAGTTGTGAGCCTTTTGTAGAAAAAGGGTAAATGGGTTTGGGGGAGAGGATCTTCCATACTGGCCCACAGTGAATTCTGATAGCATTTGGTCTGCCTGCTCTTAAAACCATTTTTTTTTGGTACAGCATTGGAGAGAAACACTGATTTACTGAAACAAATCAGTGCCTTAAAGTATTTTCTGTTTAATACTGCAAAACCTAGAAACCATTAGCAATACCACTCCCAACATTAGAATGTGTCTGTTTCCCCTGAATGCAAGCACTTTCATACTGGCCTGATTAGGATTAGGCCACTCTCTGAGGCTATTAATTTAGTGATGGGTTTGTGAAGGGATATTAAAAATCACTGTAAATATTACTGAATTCATTGCCTGTTCTGAACAAAACTAGTCTTTCCCTTTGAGAACCATAGGTACTATTGATTGTCTTAGCAGTGAATGTATAAACCTATAGAAAGAATCTTTAAGAAGTGGAAGTTTTGGTGATTTATATTTGCAGCAATGCAGCTTGAATTTCAGAAGGATGCCTGTTAAAATGTCTGGAAGGCATTAAGAGTCACAGAATGTTAGACTGTACTTAGGGGTACTACTACTAATGAAGAGAGCTCCTCTACATCTCTTTCTGTAGATATCTCCCTGAGACTGAAAACATACAGCTTCCCTACTTTGAAACAAGTGAGAGTTTAGGTTGTTAGAGCTGTGTGAGGAGAAATAAGCATATAAATAAATTTTGTATCTATTTGTACTGGTGAGAAATTTTCCCTGGTTTCATGACATCCCAGTGCTGCAAGCTGCTAAGTATTCTTGATGTATTTTTAAGGAGGATGCTCATCATTTTCTATTCACCAGTTGGTATAATTGCACCCTTTGTGATATTTTGAGCTTTTGGTAATCCTGAGGCAGTGCATGCTTAAAAGTGGCAGTGTACAAAACTTACCTGTCTTTCATGACATTTTCACAGAATCACAGAATCAGTAAGGTTGGAAAAGACCTCAAAGATCATCAAGTCCAACCTGTCACCCAGCACCTCATGACTACTAAACCATGGCTTCAGGTGCCACGTCCAATCCCTTTCTGAGCACCTAAACACCTAAACCTATTTTAACAAGAAAGGAATTCTTGGAAAATATGCTGAGTCACTGACCTGGCAAGTAACCTCTATCTAGGTTCCACTGCATTCAGTAAGAACTTACCTGTTGACTTCAGTGACATGGGAAGATATTTAGAATAGAATAGAATAAACCAGGTTGGAAGAGACCTTCAAGATCATTGTGTCCAACCTATTGTCCAACCCACCCAATCAACTAAACCATGCAACCAATCACCCCATCAAGTCTCCTCCTGAACACCTCCAATGATGGTGACTCCACCACCTCCCTGGGCAGCCCATTCCAATGGGCAATCACTCTCTCTGTGTAGAATTTCTTCCTAACCTCCAGCCTAAACCTCACCTGGTGCAGCCTGAGACTGTGTCCTCTTGTTCTGGTGCTGGTTTCAGGTGAAATACGAGTCATATTACTGTAAAATTCACCTTAATTACCCTGCTCTTTGTCTTTGGATTTGCTTATTTGAAATGTCCCTCATGCAAATCCATCATCTTGCTCAGCTGGGGTTTTTTAGCTCGCTTACATCTATGTAACACATGAACTATAAGGAGTATCTGAGGGAGCTGGGGTTGTTCAGTCTAGAAAAGAGGAGGCTGAGAGGAGACTTTATCACTCTACAACTATGTGAAGGGAGGTTGGAGCAAGGAGGAGGCAGCTTCTTCTTGGTATCAAGTGACAGGACTAGAGGAAATGGTTACAAGCTGCATCAGGGGAGGTTTGGGATGGATGTTGGGAAATATTTCTTCACTGAAAGGTTTATCAAACATTGGAATGGTCTGCCCAGGCCACTGGTGGAATTACCATCTCTGGGGTTGTTTAAGCAGCATGTAGACCTGGTGCTTAGGGGTATGGTTTAGTGTTGACCCTTCAGTGCTGGGTTGAGGGTTGCACTGGATGACCTTTGAGGTCTCTTCCAACCAGATAAATTCTGTGGTTCTGTGATTCTATGTATGTGACAGTGTAATGCAGAAAATCAGCAGAACATTAACCCTGGAAATATTCAAGGTCAGGGTGGGCAGGACTCTAAACAACCTAATCTAGTTAAAGGTGCCCCTGCTTATTGCAGGGGGAGTTGCACTAGGTGATCTTTAAAGGTCCCTTCCAACCCAAACTATTCTATGATTTTCTGATTCTAATGAAGCTGTGTCATTGCTCTATCAGTGATAGGGAAACCCACAACTGTGTATTTGGTTTAAGCGTGAGAATGTAGATAGACTAATAATATACTTGATAGGACACAGCCAATGTTTTGGTTTGACCTGACCCTCTCTCTGGTTCAGCTACAAACACTTTCTCAGGAACTGAGAGGCATGATATCAATATTGCCTTAAAAATTTTTTCATGTTGAATTATTCATTGCATCTTAGTAGAGATTAATCACATGCAACAGGTGTTTTTCCTCTGGCTTGTTGGATTGCAGTATAACTAGCTTCCAGTTATTTGCCTTAGGGAAAGAAGCAGCAGAACGAATCAGCCTTATTTTAAAATAATTACTGCAATCCTACAGTGCCTGTCAGTTGTTATTTCCCTGGTTTATGTCAGTGTATAGTACATGTACAAATAGGACTCTCAAACCAGGAGAGAAAAAAAAAATGCAGCTTATTAAATGAAATTTGGAGAAAGAAGTTGTGGGTTTAGTAAGTATGATTCCAGCAGAAGCAAAAGGCCCATTCCATCCATTGTATTAACATCCTTTTGAGCAGAGCTAATAATCAATTGCTAGCATGACGAGAAAAGGAATAAGGATGATTATAATTTTGCTCCCAAAAAAATTGCTCTGATACAAGGGCGCCTTTGAAGGCCTCATTTTGTGCCTTTTACATCAGCCCTTAGACAAGATTAACTGAGTATAAACAAGATTAAGTAAAATCTCAATAGGAATTGAAATCATTTTAACCACATTGATTCTTTTGCATTTCTAAAATATTCTGGCAGTTAGTAAGACATTAATGTTATACCTAAGTGACAATCACTTGCTTATTGAGTTTGACTGGTGTAGCACAATCTTCTGATGAGTTCTGGATACTAACGAAGGGGAAATCCAGCTCTTTGCCCTCTTTCACACTTGTGCACTTAGAAGACTACACAAAGTTTGCAGGTCAAGGGAGTGCTTGAAAAGGAATAGTTCTCAATTTGGGCCCCTCTTAAAATCTACAGAAAACTCATATGCTGAAGGAGGGCCATTTTGGGAAGGAGGCCAAATGATCAAAGACATGCATGTGCATGTCCACTTCGTCAGGTGATGCTTCCTCTTAGATCCTTCTCACACACACCACTTAGACTTTGAATAATCTCTGCCTGATGCTGCTTGCTATGACAGAGACCTGATGCTCGAGTCCAGAGAAGGGCAACAAAGTTGGTGAGGGGTTTGGAACACAAGCCCTATGAGGAGAGGCTGAGGGAGCTGGGGCTGCTTAGCCTGGAGAGAAGGAGACTCAGGGGTGACCTTATTGCTCTCTACAACCACCTGAAGGGAGGTTGTAGACAGGTGGATCTTGGTCTCTTCTCCCAGGCAGCCAACACCAGAACAAGAGGACAGAGTCTCAGGCTGCACCAGGGGAGGTTTAGGCTGGATGTTAGGAAAAAGTTCTATATGGAGAGAGTGATTGCCCATTGGAATGGGCTGCCCAGGGAGGTGGTGGAGTCACCATCACTGGAGGTGTTCAGGAGGAGACTTGATGGGGTGCTTGGTGCCATGGGTTAGTTGATTAGGTGGTGTTGGATTGGTTGATGGTTTGGACGCGATGATCTTGAAGGTCTCTTCCAACCTGGTCTGGTCTATTCTATTCTATTCTATTCTACCAATATTCTTGCAGCCCATGTGGATGCCCTTAGTGGTTTGAGTACTTTGGTGCCCAGATATGACTCTGCTGAAGGTAAGGCACTCGCAACTAATGGCCATTTTTTTTTTTGACAATCTAGTGCAGCTTTGTGCATTGTTTTAGGCCAGGGTGTTAAGAGGACTGGTCTTTACTCTTCCACTCAGAGAAGCAGGACACACACTACTGAAAAGCTGCTGTATTCCTTGCATTTTTTTCCCAGTCTCTCACAGGCTAACGTATTAGC
Source organism: Dryobates pubescens (assembly GCF_014839835.1). Lineage (NCBI taxonomy): Eukaryota > Metazoa > Chordata > Aves > Piciformes > Picidae > Dryobates > Dryobates pubescens. The sequence goes on along the minus strand of NC_071616.1, from coordinate 40,912,857 downwards.
AGGACTGAGAGCTGTGAAGTTCTGAGCAGCTGCAACGCTTTGCAGCAAGACGTTGCTCAAGCATGCAGCTTTTCTTGAGTTGGTGCAGTGTGAAGTAGAGTTGTTCCCTGTAGTGGACACAGCATATGAAAAATTTATTCCACTGTCCTCAGATCTACCCGGTGGAATGTAAAGAAAAATGAAGAAGCAGGGTAAGATTAAATTTGAAGTTATTAAACTTAGGCAAATGTGAACCTTCTGAAGATGACTTTCCCAAACGTATCAACATATGAATGTTTTTGAAACAATTTATTCTTGTAATTCCAAAGCTAATCTTTTTTTAATAGCCTGTATCTCTGCAGTGTTAGAAACTCCAAACCAATTTGCTTGTGCTTCTGCATGAAGCAGGGAAGATTTTGCTTCTACTTTAACAATTAAAGATGCTCTCGTGGCATAGACATGGGCATTAATATTTTACAGTTTTCACATTGTCCCCTCTTAGGAAATGATCTTGAAAGCACATAGTGCTAGCCAAAATTCAAAGGTGAGACAAAAGCATATTTTCAGATTTGGAGTCTAACATGAATAAGAGAAGATTTGTTTGGATAATAGACTGAACAAAATTCAGCTTTGTACCGCAGATGTTGGGTGGGAACAGCACTCAGCATGGCTCTTGTCACAATCTGCAGCATTTTCAGGGGTGTTCTATAATGTGAAGACTGGACTATAGTTTTTACAGCAAAGGTGGTGAGGCACTGGAACAGGTTGCCCAGGGAGCTTGTGGATGCCCCTTCCCTGGAGGTGTTTGAATCGCAGAATCACAGAATCTCCAAGGTTGGAAGAGACCTCAAAGATCATCAAGTCCAACCTGTCACCACAGACTTCATGACTAATAAACCATGGCACCAAGGGCCATGTCCAATCCCCTCTTGAACACCTCCAGGGATGGTGACTCCACCACCTCCCTGGCAGCCCATTCCAATGACGAACGACTCTCTCAGTAAAGAACTTTCTCCTTTCTCAGTAAAGAACTTTCTCCTCACCTTGAGCCTAAACTTCCTCTGGCACAGCTTGAGACTGTGTCCTCTTGTTCTGGTGCTGGTTGCCTGAGAGAAGAGACCAACATCCGCCTCTCTACAACCTCCCTTCAGGTAGGTGTAGAGAGTAATAACATCTCCCCTGAGCCTTCTCTTCTCCAGGCTAAACAACCCCAGGTTGGATGAGGCCTTGAGCAACCTGGTCTAGTTGAAGGTGTCCCTGCTCACTGCAGGGGGGAGGTTGGACAAGTTGACTTCTGAGGGTCCTTTCCGACCCAATGCAATCTGTGAATCGGTGAAGCGCAGCTGATGCTATGTCACTGGCTGCTTCAAGCACTCAAATGAAAAAAAAAAACACAAAAAAAGATTCTGCTAAATATCCAAGCAGAAGGTAGTGTGCACTTACCTTCTGGACTTTGATGATTAATTGGTCCTGTTAAAACAATTAGACACTGGCTGAATAACTGCAGGTTTTGTGTCCGTGTTCCTTCTACAGAAGCACCTCATAAAAGATGAGAATAAAAACCATGTACAGATGAGACTAGAACCAGTAGCTGTGGGATAGTATGACAGGGCTTATGTTTTGAATTTAGAAGAATTTCTATATCTATATGTTCATTAAATTAATTAGCAACTGATAGAGTCAATGCATCAAAATCCTGAACAATAGTTCTGAATACTATCACACAGTATCACCAAGGTTGGAAGAGACCTCAAAGATCATCGAGTCCAACCCATCACCACAGACCTCATGACTAGACCATGGCACCAAGTCCCATGTCCAATCCCCTCTTGAACACCTCCAGGGACGGTGACTCCACCACCTCCCTGGGCAGCCCATTCCAATGATGAGTGACTCTCTCCGTGATGAACTTTCTCCTCACCTCGAGCCTAAACTTCCCCTGGTGCAGCTTGAGACTGTGTCCCCTTGTTCTGGTGGTGGTTGCTAGAGAGAAGAGACCAACCCCTTCCTGGCTACAACCACCTCTCAGGTAGTTGTAGAGATCAGTGAGGTCACCCCTTAGCCCCCTTCTCCAGGCTAAACAATCCCAGCTCCCTCAGCCTCTCCTCACAGGGCTTGTGCTCAAGGCCTCTCCCCAGCCTTGTTGCCCTTCTCTGGACACGTTCAAGTGTCTTGATGTCATTCCTAAACTGAGGGGCCCAGAACTGGACACAGTACTCAAGGTGTGGCCTAAGCAATGCAGAGTACAGGGGCACAATGACTTCCCTGCTCCTTCTGACCACACCATTCCTAATGCAGGCCAGGATGCCATTGGCCTTCTTGGCCACCTAGGCACACTGCTGGCTCATGTTTAGGCTGCTGTCAATCAGTACCCCCAGGTCCCTCTCTGTTTGGCAGCTCTCCAGCCACTGTGACCCCAGCCTGTAGCTCTTCATGGGGTTGCTGTGGCCAAAGTGCAGCACCCGGCACTTGCACTTGTTGAATGCTGTCCCGTTGAACTCTACTTATGCAGACATGCATGTTCCTTTAGGAGCCCAAACTTAATTTTGAAAACTGACTCAGAGATAAATATCCCTGGGCAACCTGTCCCAGCATTTTAGGAGCCTAGCTGTCACTATTATTGCCTGCCAGCAGCTCCAGAATTTGTGAGGCTTTGAAAATTAAAAATCCCATCATGGCCAATGAAAGAAATAACTTTAGGTACCCTTCTGGCCTCTGTGTGTTTGATCCAAAATCTTAGGTTAACAAAGTAAGTAATGAAGGTGATTTGACAAGGAGTGTCACTAGAAGAGATAAATTAAATAAATCAAGTGAGTCACTGATAAATTCAATTTACACATATTTAAACTATGATTTGATTTGATCATGCTCAATGTTTCTGGTTCATTATAATTATAGGCTCTGATTTCCCAGCTCTTTACTCCTGATTTATGCTAAAAAATTAGGTATACTGTCAGTTTCAGACTTTCTGTTTTTACTTAATGCTAAATGAACCTCAAATTATGGGTTTGATCTCATTACATTTCTGACTCCCAAAATTAAAAGTGTGTTTGAGAAACAGAGGGGGAGAGACAGTGCAAGGGAGAAAGAAAAGAGGAGCATGATGTACTGCCCAGAACAGTCCCTAATGGTGGGAAGCAATACCTTGCACCACTGCTACCTACTGCTCTTTTTCAGTTGTGAATGTTTGCCAGAGATTATTATCACAACATTTCCCATCAGACCTGGAGTTCTCGTTTATCAGTGTCAGCACAGGGCAAATTTGCTGCAATATGGTTGGACTGTAAGTCCTGGTCTGACAGCAAACTCACTAGAATGAAACCTGTCTCTGTAGATAAAATATTTTGTAAACATTATTGGTCAGTAAGGGACAGATTATATAGGTATTTAAGATTTCAGTTGCTTAGTGTGGTGTCTGCTATTGTTGTTTTTAAGTTTGGCACTGTTATTTTGCCAGGAAGCAAGGTTGCAGTCATTCTGACAAACCACAATGCTTTTTGCTTCTGGTGTTACTGCATGCCTGACACTACAGTACATTTGCATTGTCTGGATTGAGGGGAGCTTCACAGAATGGGAGGTGCCACTCCTCTCAGGAGTCTCCAGACCTCTTCCTTAGAGCCCATGCTCACAGTCACAAGGAGGACTCCATCTGGATTTATCACAGTCCTCCTCTCTTCTGTTTTCCAATTGCTCAAACCATCAAGGAATACCAGAATCACAGAATGCTAGGGTGTGGAAGGGACCCCCAGAGATTATCAAGTCCAATCCCCCTGCCAAAGCAGGATCACCTAGGCAGGCTGCACAGGAGCACATCCAGGTGGCTTTTGAAAGTCTCCAGAGAAGGAAAGTCCACAACCTGTCTGGGCAGGCTCTTCTGTGATATGTTTAATGTATTCATTAACACACAAATGCAATGTTCATGAGTTAAACAGTAGGGGGTAAAAGAGAGGCAGTAAGATGAAGGCGTGAAAATACCAATAATACCATCACTGTGACATGAATGGCAGCACTTAGCTGTGTGGACACCTGCAATGAACTGTTTGGCAGCCTAACCCTAAACAAGCACAAGAGAAGGCCATCGCAGGAGTCTGCAATGGTTTTATACAGACTCCAACTCTCATTTTGCAGCTCTGAATCGCTGAACAGTTTGGGATTGTAATTCCCAAAAGCAAATACAAGTAATTTCATGGACTTCTCTGGGGATCAGATCTTCCCCAAAGTGCTGAACCCTTGCTGTACACTCCAGTGACGAAGTAAAGCTTTACTTGTGCCTATAAATTCATAATTTATGTCAGCAAGTTTTTACTATACACATTTTTTTTCCTTGAGACCTGAGTTTGGTGAGTGGAAATAGAGTGAATATTTTATAGGATGATAGCAGCAAAACTGAATGGCAAAGAAACCTTAATGGATCTTGGACTTGCTGCCTGGACATCACAGTGAAAGGCACACTCGAAAATTGTGAAGAGATGACTTGCCACTGTTCTCTGTGAAGCAATTTGTTGGTACTCAAGTACTCGAGGATTAGGGTTAGGGGTTAGGGTTAGGGCCTGAGGTTCTTATGACTGGAAGTCCCAGCTTCAAGGGACCTACCTGATAAGTTAAGGCCACTGCTAACTTTCTGTAGTAGAGAGACCAAGGACCTCTTGTTAGGAGTGCATTCCCCAGTCTAATGACTCAACCCCTGGTATTGTTGCCGATCATTGTGGGCAGCTGCTGTGATGAAAACACAGAAGCCCGTCTTTGAAGGGGTGTAATTTTTGTGATTTAAGAATCATTTTTGTTTAGAGAGAAAAGGCAAACTGCATGTATTTCAAATAGTTCCATTTTCCTGCCACCAAAAGGGTGTAAATATGAATTTATGGGATTTCTTTGTTTGGCCATTTTTTTTCTCTCTCTCTCCCCCACCCCGCCCCGGCTCTGGAGCCTGTATCAAATTTCATTTGTTACTGATTTTTCTTTTGGTTTAGAAGTAACATATTTGGTGTGGTGGTGGGTATTTTCTCCAGAACAAAGGCTGTTCTGAAGGAGACTATCAAATGCTAAAACGCTGCGTGATCCAAAATGGTTAGTTTTAAAAGAAAAGCATTTCCTCCTCCTTGAAAGTTTATGAATTATTATGAGAGCTCCTTCCTGAGTCATCTCTTTGATACCAGAAGAACTGTTCTGAATAGCCAAAAAATTAGAAAAAGAAAATGATAGTTATAGATCAAAGCTCCCTGAAGAAAAGGAAGAGGGCTGGGGTTGGGGGGGGGAGGGGGCAGAAATAGTGACGTGAAATAACAACTAAAATACTGATTTCTAGCATTACCAAATCACAGAATGTTAGGGGTTGGAAGGGACCTTGAAAAATCATTGAGGCCAATCCCCTTGCCAGAGCAGGACCACCTAGGGCAGGCCACACAGGAATGCATCCAGGCAGGTTTTGAATGTCTTCAGTGAAGGAGACTCTCTGCACAGCCTGTTCCAGGGCTCTGTCACGCACGTCTGGTTTTAAAATTGAACTTTACTTTCTTCTCTGGGAGTTTTATTTGAATAGTATGGAAGTGTACATTAGACTGAAAAGTGTATATTGAGGATTGAATGCTTGCCTGTGTAATCTATGCCCCAGAGACAGCAGCACCTTGCTCTAGAAGTGTTATGTGCAGGTGATGCCATGTGGAAAGAGGCTGTATTTGTACTTAGCATGTATGGCTTCTTGTTGTCATTCCTGTTTGAGAGGATTCACAGGACTTGGAATGAGGCAAAACCATGGTTTGTGTGACTATGTGACACTATGTGAGTTCACTGCTTCACTCTCTAGGTTGCCATAAACTATGAGGACTTCAGCTTAGTTGGAAAACGCCATTTTCCAGCTTATCTATTAGTATTTGTGTGTGAAAGGTAGGTCTATTTGAGCTTTGTCCAAGGGTGAGAATTTGATTTTAAATAGACTTAATTTATTTAACAAAAACCTCTGCTGAATAATTCTAACTCTGACTATGGCTGTGTAAATGTGCTTTTGTTACTTTTCAGCTTAATAGCTTTACTAAAACTCTGTTTCACTCTTGGTCATTTTGAACTTAACATGATTTCATTTGGGGGGGGGGGGGATGGTATTTTTGTAGAACTGTGCTTTGAAAGTGTTCTGTAAATCCACTGTGCTGTTCACTTAATTAACCCCTTCACTGCAAGGTGCCTGAGGAGAGGCTGAGGGAGCTGGGGTTGCTTAGCCCGGAGAAAAGGAGGCTCAAAGGAGGCCTTATTGCTGCCTATAACTACCTGAAGGGAGGTTGTAGCCAGGTGGGGGCTGGTCTCTTCTCCCAGGCAACCAGCACCAGAACAAGAGGACACAGTCTCAAGCTGCATCAGGGGAGGTGTAGGCTGGATGTTAGGAAGAAGTTCTTCACAGAAAGAGTGATTGGCCATTGGAATGGGCTGCCCAGGGAGGTGGTGGAGTCACCATCCCTGGAGGTGTTTAGGAAGAGACAGGATGGGGCACTTGGTGCCATTTGATTATATAGTGTGGGATGATAGGTTGGACATGATGATCTCAAAGGTGTCTTCCAACCTGGTTTATTCTATTCTATTCTATTCTATTCTATTCTATTCTATTCTATTCTATTCTATTCTATTCTATTCTATTCTATTCCTGTTATACACCATTTGGGTTGCTTGCACTCAGATGCTACTAATGACAGTCCTGTTTTCTTTGTCTCTCTGTCTCATATATTTCCATTCTGACCCTTATGTAAAATCTAGGCTGAAAAGTGAATTAATTAGTCTGTCAATATTTTAATTTTTATTTTGCATCATCTCTTTTTTGGTCTTGCTTCGAATGAGTTGAATTTCCACTCAAGTACTAAGCTGGTCCAACTCACCCTGTGGCCACTGAGTGAGCAGGCTGAATGTAAGCAAAATGAGGGGCGGGCTGTACAGATTACACATGATACAAAATAGCAGTCTCCATAACTGTTCTTTACTCTTGATACTAACAATGTGTGGGCCAAAGCTTTCTGCTCCATGCAGCCAGCTGCAGCTACATTGCCTGCAGCAGCAGGTTTTGAGCTGCACTGTTTTTGATCTCTCAATGATCCTCACCTCCTGTCCCTCCTGGCAAGTCAGCACGGGAATGATAAGGGAGTTTTGGCTCAAGCCTGTATGTTTGCACTGTCATACTAATTTCAATACCTGAGTTTGCAGACGTTTCTGTGAGGCCAGATTGTAAAGTTGTTGCATCAGACTTCAAGGGGCTGTTGCATCAGACGTGGCAGGATGCTCTCTGCGGGCCTGTGGTGAGTCACCGTCAGTGGCTAGGGAGTGAGCATCTCCATCACCTGGGATGCAATCTCCTGGCACCTGTCCTATCTACAATGGAGGTAGTAAGAGCAACAAACAGTACTGGTTTGCATTCTCTTTCTGTGAAAGAAATTGTGTAATGTAGGACTGAAGAAATAAATACATACAATCTTTCGCAGAAATTTAATCCTATATCAATATATATTTTTATGTATCTTTATATCCCTGTGATTAGAAGTCAGCTAGCTGCCTGAAAGACATTTTAAAGACTTTATTGCTAGATGGACTCTTTCCTTAGAATGAAGAAAAATTGATGTGACTAGAATTATCTGAAGTCTCTGAGACCTGTACCCTATATATCTTCAGCATGTACATTTACATATATTTTGGAATGTAAATGCAGTGACACCCTACTATATGGGGGGAATTAGTATCTAATAATAAGTATTATAACAAAACCTGTTGATTTGAATAACAGAAGCTTTGTGTTTATGCAGTAGAGAGAATAAGATTGTGTGTCACCATCATTGGAGGTGTTCAGGAGGAGACTTGATGGGGTGCTTGGTGCCATGGTTTGGTTAATTAGGTGGGTTGGATTGGTTGATAGGTTGAACGTGACAATCTTGAAGGTCTCTTCTAACTTGATCTATTCTATTCTATTCTATTCTATTCTATATGCACACTTTTTATCATTGATAGAAAAATCCTTGGTGGAAGTCAGTGAGGGCAGTTGGTTACCATTGCCATGTATATGAGCATAACCAAAGGAGGCAGTTAACTGGAAATAGAATACAGCAAAGATTCTTAAAAGAAAAGACCAAATCACCATGCAGTTGCTTCTTTATCTTCCCTAGCATGAGATGCATATTAGTCATCACAAAGGCTGTGCTGAGGGAGTAGATGCTTTAAAAACTTTCTTCCTCTTCTGGAAACGTCTTGGATGAAGAGTGTGGAAGGAAATCCCTAGAGCAGAATAAACTATCATGTTTATAAGAACCTCCTATTGCCTGACTAATTGGAAGGATACTAAAAAATTCACTGGGGAAATGATCCAGAGCTCTATGACTTTATAGTCAATACTTCAAGAATTCTTCTTTATGACAACAGAGTAATCCATTTAAATTGGAAATACTCTTTATCAAACTTCTTCATCTGATCATACATTCCAAAGCAACCAGTGACAACATAGTATAAAATAAAACATGTGTTAGAGAGGAAAAAAATCCTGTACTGATAGTGTGCCCAGAAATTCAGAGCTCCTTTACTGCTTAAATTTGTGTGTTTATTTCAGTATGAAAAGAAGCAAATACTGTATTTATCAAACAAAATGATTGCCTTAGATGAAAGGAAGTGTATGCCTTATATCTGCAATGCCCTATCCAAAGGGCTGGTTTCTCCTCTGCATCTCATTTTCATGCCACCTTCTCTTACAAGAAAAGTACTGCAAACACAATCAGAGCAATGTCACTAAGATGCAATGTCCGCAAGCAGAAGCTGAGGGCGTTTCTTTCTCTCTTTACAACAAAACACGTGGGACAACTCATCAGGCTTTCAAGGAAGATGAAAGGAGCAAGCAGGGCAGTAGGTGAGCCCAGGATTTTACTTGCCTGCACCAACCATTGCCCATTTTTCGTGTAGTTTCTGACCTCTCATCTCTTCTGCCTACCCTCTCTCTGTCAAACTTCATCCTGTCCAATGGAGCCAACCTCAAGGTAATTTCGAGATCGTTTTCCAAGAAGTTGCTGTGTCAATTGCTAGCTGTTTAGGGCTCTTCTACAAAAAGTATTACTTAGCCTTAATTATAAAAATGTTACCTGATTATAGCAACATCTGCAGGAAAAAAAAATGACCCTATAATTGGTTACTAGCTGGAATGTGATAGAGCTGTGGCATATTAGTTTATCTGGATGGCCAGAAAATTATTAATTAATTTTTTTTTCAATCTTTCACAGTTTTAGTTACAATTACTAACTAGGATCTTGCAAAAGTTACTATCTTGTACCATATTTTTCTTGGATGAGCCTGCAGTGTGTCCAGGCAGCCAAGAGGGCCAATGGCATCCTGGCCTGCATCAGGAACAGTGTGGCCAGCAGGAGCAGGGAGGTCATTCTGCCCCTGTACACTGCTCTGGTTAGGCCGCACCTCGAGTACTTTGTCCAGTTCTGGGCCTCTCAGTTTAGGAAGGAGGTTGACTTGCTGGAACGAGTCCAGAGAAGGGCAACGACGTTGGTGAGGGGTTTGGAACACAGCCCTGTGAGGAGAGGCTGAGGGAGCTGGGGTTGCTTAGCCTGGAGAGGAGGAGACTCAGGGGTGACCTTATTGCTCTCTACAACTACCTGAAGGGAGGTTGTAGACAGGCAGAGGTTGGTCTCTTCTCCCAGGCAGCCAGTACCAGAACAAGAGGACACAGTCTCAGGCTGCACCAGGGGAGGTTTAGGTTGGATGTTAGGAAGAACTTCTATACAGAGAGAGTGATTGCCTATTGGAATGGGCTGCCCGGGGAGGTGGTGGAGTCACCATCACTGGAGGTGTTCAGGAGGAGACTTGATGGGGTGCTTGGTGCCATGGGTTAGTTGTTTAGGTGGTGTTGGATTAGTTGATGGGTTGGACGCGATGATCTTGAAGGTCTCTTCCAACCTTTTTTTTTTTTTTAATTAATAATAATAATAATAATAATAATAATAATAATAATAATAATAATAATAATAATTTCAAAGCTGTCTTTGTAAGACAAGTTATGAGTTTGTTTTCAGGTGTGGTTTTTTTTTTTTCCAGGGAAAATCTCTCTCATGCACATTAGGAACTCACAAGCCTGAGAAGCAAAATTCAGTTTGTAAATTCAGTACTCTCTACCTGTCTGCTAGTAAATAAATATTAAAGAATATTCAATTCAGCAGTACATTAGACACAGCACATATCCTTTGTACTCTTCCCAGGGAGGATATATACAATATGAAAGATTTATAGGGATTGGTTTCACATAATATCAGGCTTTTCCTGGTATGTTTTTTTGATAGCTTGTGTATATAACATCAGCATAGCCTAGAAGTTTGTTCTCATCTAGAACTCTGCTATAGCTCTGCCTATCATATAAACAAGGAATTAGCATGGCTCTCTTCAAACATGATACATTTATTCTGAAGGTCTTTCTAGCACCAACTGAAGAGCATTCTGCTATAAGCTTCTGTGTTATTTCACTTCATCCTAACATTTCATTCCCTTTGTCAGTTCTTTCTGGCAAAACCAAATGATTCACATGGTGAGGAATGAGAGGCAAAAGGCAAAATAAAGTGTCCCTTCTCAGTGTCAGGCCTGCTTGCTTCCTACTTGCAAGCTCATAACCAGAACCTAAACCATGGTTTGAACAGGTGTCAGCAGGTCCACAGCAAGAGACAGATAAGTCTGACCCAAAGTCTGTGGTCAGACTTATTTTTGATAATGGTGATGTGCTATGGTTCCAGCAGCAACATTTTCATTCCAGTGTTGTTTTGCCAAACTGGGGCACTATGGATTTTGTTTGGGAGTCCTAAACCACTAATGATCTTTCTTGTCTGGGCACCAAGATGTGCTGGAAGGCACCCTGTAAGGTGTGCCGGGTAGAGGTACTGCACACCATGCACAGTTGTACGCCAGATCTCCCTACAAAACAAGGCAATGTAAAGGTGAGTGCAACTCACTTGCAAGTCTGCCAAGTCTTGATAGCTCCTTAACTCCAACCATGCCCTCCCACCTTGCACATATTCACCATCCTCAGGTACACATTGGAAAAAAAAAAAGGTTTGGTCCCTCCTATTTTGCACCAAGGAAGTGGCAAAACAACAAGGAGCAAGTATCCTGAGTTCAGAAGAGATTCAGACACTCATCAGTACAGAGATGAGGATTGATTTGTGCTCTGGCAAGGAGGCTGTCTGACAGGACTGTGTTCTAAGCATGACAGGGCTGCCCTATAGGCTGGCTGTTCACGAAGCAAGGACAAGTTACACTCTAAGTTTAAAAAACTATCCATATCTGTGACACTAAACTTTGCAGACAGATGAGTCTGAATCCAGGAAACCCACCTGTAGCTGCTTTCTCCTCCCCTTCATAAGTCACTGAAACCAGGACATCTGGACCAGCTAAACATCTGGAGAGAAGCTGAGCTGTGATATGTTTTTGGAGTGGGGAGCAAGGGTTGTGCAGGTGATGGTAGAATGCTCTGCTTACATTTGAGTCATCTGATAATGACGGGCAAGCTATGTCCAGACAAAGTTAAAGGTAAAGGTAAGGCATAGCACTCTTGAGGAGAAAGGGAGCCTTTGAGAAACAACTCACCCCTTCCCTATCTGCTCTCATTTTCTCCTGGAAAAGGGGGAATTCTGGACTGTTCATGGATGGAGCAGGGGGAGAAGTGGCAGGTGTAGCAAGCTGGCTGGTACCTCCACTAGGTTACCGCTGTGGCTGACTGCAGTGCTAGAAGGTATTTCATTCCCAAGATACAGAAACCTTCCCAGGAATCTTCAGGTGACTTGCACACACAACCCTCCTTCTCCCTTCTATGCCAGCCTGGATTAGCTGCCATGGCAGCAGCATGTTCAAGTTCTACACAACTGCTGAATGTAAACACACCATTCAGATTGGTAAACAATTACCTGGCAGCACTCTGTTATGATTGCCTGGTATGATCTGGTCATAATCAGGCCCTCTCCACCCTAGCTATATATCCTCTCAGGCACCTTTGCCTTCCTCTGGCCTTGGCTTGAGTCATTGGCTTGCTGAGGCACAAGTTAGCATCCTTCCCCCTGAGGATACTCTAGGCATGGTTCTGGTCACGTTCTGGTTGCTTCACCTCCTCATTGCTATCTCACTAGAAAAACAAGATTTGGCTGTGCACAATATCAAATAACTCTAGGAAGGTGAAAGGGGAGTCCTGGCCCACCACTGGCACAGCAGGACAAGTCGGTGACAGCTGCTTTTTTTCTGTAGAAGTGATCTCAGGCGAAGGGACAACAGCAGGGTTATGTGCCAGGTTGGGATAAGCATCACGTCCCAGCCGCTTGCGCCGTAGCTCCCCATGCCACCAGGTCCTTGGTGGAGCACTCCATTAGTATGGCTCACAAATGTACATCCTGTGAGAATAAGGAAGTTTGGGAAGGGAGTGTTGTTGGTAACTCCCTGTGTGGACCCTGACAGACTAGTTAGAGCTGTATAATCCATAGCTCAAGGGCTGTACCATCTGCAGGGCAGGTGCAGGTAACCTGACATCACAAACGTGTCTCTCTGCTATCAGGCAGGGAGTGCCAGCATATGTGTGCTGAAAAAGGGCAGAATACTTTGAGAGGAGAAGGTGAACTTGGTTAGTATAACCAAGTGGCAGCTGAACCACTTGAAAGTGAGAAAACACAGAATCACCCTTTGCAGGCATCCTATACTAGCTTGTTAATTTGGCTGTGAGTGGGAAAATGTGCAAGCAGGTTCTTCCTTTTTTTCTGCAGTGAGGAATGCTTAATGCTAGATTTGTGTTTTGCATGCATATGCTTCATCCTTGTAAGGGCATTGCAACAGCTAACCAAGACTTCTGGTTGCGACAGGTCTGGAGAGCTGTGTGGTTAGTGATATCTTCCCTTGTCCATTCCTGGCACTCTATACAAGTGAGACTGTTTTAAACTGTACCTGAAGCCTGGTCTACAGACAGAAGTGGGCCTGCTCTTCTGTGTATGGGTATGGATAAGGCATGCTTGATCACCCACACTTTGCCTAGCCATCTGATGGAGATGGAAAATGGCCTTAAAGAGGGCTGGCTGCCCCTCAGTTTCAGAATGGAGCCTGGAGGACAGCAAAAAGTAAGATTTAGATTATTTAGGGCATGCTGAATTGATCACAAGTGATATCCAAGGCACGGTAGTTTACTGAACTTTTGTGTGGTATAGAAGCCTCTGTTTGCGGACTGCAAAGATCTAAGGGATAGTTCATGGTGTTCCTTCCAAAGTATGGAATGGATATCCTGTTAGGCTTTGCCAAGGCCAGGGCACCAAACTGGGTTCCAAACTGGGGGATATGTATCTGTGTGCTTTTAGCAGAGATTAGAATGGAATGGAATGGAATGGAATGGAATGGAATGGAATAGAATAGAATAGAATAGAATAGAATAGAATAGAATAGAATAGAATAGACCAGGTTGGAAGAGACCTTCAAGATCATCGTGTCCAACCCATCAACCAATCCAACACCATCTAATCAACTAAACCATGGCACCAAACACCCCATCAAGTCTCCTCCTGAACACATCCAATGATGGTGACTCCACCACCTCCCCGGGCAGCCCATTCCAATGGGCAATCACTCTCTCTGTATAGAACTTCTGCCTAACATCCAACCTAATGGTGCAGCCAGAGTAATCAGTGTAATTAAATGCTTTGAATCTATACTCTGTCTGATTTTAGAGCATATTAAATTGAAAATAAACATCCAATATATTATTACAGGAATATATTCTGTTTCTTTTATGTCCCATTATAGCTGTGATTAATATATTCAAAAGTATACATTACACTGCCACAGTAATGAACAGAGCTAAACAAATATAAATAACAGCAGTAAAATACAATGAGGTCCTGCAGTGCAATGGTAATATTAGTAATTTTTTTTGCATGAATAAGTGATGGTAGAGTGTGAAATTCCATAACTCTGCTGTGAACCAAAGTCCCCAGCTGGCATGGAGCATTAAGGCTTCGCAGGACTAGTCTGCTGTAAGTATTTACTGCTACTAATTTAATACTTAGTCACAAAATTAAAGCTTCTTATTCTTTTAGGTGATTCCCTATTGCCACTGTGTTCCATTTCCATTCTTTTCTGGAAATGAAAGCTTGAGATTCGATTCTGACACAGTCCATTTTGGATGTAAAAATCAACAGAGAAGCACTTGCTCTAGTCTCTTACAAGTGATTCAGCACTTGTGGCTGATTGCTCAGAATCCTTTGATGCTGAACTTCATTGGTTGGATTCATTGATTTATTTTTAAGCTTCTTCACAGCACAGGCCACAACTGTAACTGAAACAGACCATATTTAAAAGAACAATAAAATCCCTTTTTCATAGAAAAATCCACAATCTTTGGTAAGCTACTCTAAAGATTAAATATGGTTATCTTGAAATAGCAGCACCTTATCTCTCCAGTTATCTATTTTGATGATTTTCATCCACTGTATCTCTTACTCAAGCTAGGCAAGTGCTGGAGTTTTTGTCTCAATAGATGGGGGACAGTAATCGATTCAGAACCCCATGAAGGGGCCAGAAAGTCTGCATGAAACATGAGTGGCAGCTCATGTTGGGAAAATATAGATTGCCTTTTATTTTCAAAGCAACAGAAACTGTAAGAATATTTTGGGTTAATTCATAATGTCTTTTGTATAATGAACATTGACTTCTTCTACTGGTTAAATGAACTTTTAAGTTGTTTGTTTGTTTTTAATAGTTTTCAATTTCTCATTAAAGAAAAGGCTTCAACATTAATTAAAAACTGCCTTAATTAAAAAATGGAAGCAATGCTGAAAGACGTTTAGGAACGCTGAAATGAAGTATTCTTATATCTTAACATGTCTCCATGGATGTTTCTTTTCATATACATTTTGCCACCTTGTACTGAAACTTGTAATTTACTTGGTTCTTCTGAAATACTACTACCCACCAGATGAATTGATTACTGAAATTAAAAAAGTCATCAACCTATAATCATTCTTCTCTGGGTTGCTAGAATAGGGAGTCCTCTAATATTCAAATCATCTCTACTGCAAAAAAACAGCACAGCAGAGAGCTTAAACAAAGTCAGCTGTTCTGATACACGCTGGAGAAGTAAAAGCCAGGCTTTCCAAGGCTGCAACTCATTTCCAGAGTAATTCTGATTGAAAAGGCAGATTCTGCAATACCATATAGATCTTCCAGAACTTTCAGTACCAAACATGAGTTCAGAAGTACTAGCAATGCTATCATACTGATTTGTATTTGTAAAATTGGAGAATTGTGTAGTTTGGAAGGGATCTCCAGACTTTATGTGGCACAGGTGGCCAAGAAGGCCAATGGCATCCTGGCCTGCATTAGGAATAGTGTGGCCAGCAGGAGCAGGGAAGTCATTGTGCCCCTGTACTCTGCATTGCTTAGGCCACACCTTGAGTACTGTGTCCAGTTCTGGGCCCCTCAGTTTAAGAAGGACATCGAGACACTTGAACGTGTCCAGAGAAGGCCAATGAGGCTGGTGAGAGGCCTTGAGCACAAGCCCTGTGAGGAGAGGCTGAGGGAGCTGGGATTGTTTAGCCTGGAGAAGAGGAGGCTCAGGGGAGACCTCATTGCTCTCTACAACTATCTGAAGGGTGGTTGTAGCCAGGAAGGGGTTGGTCTCTTCTCTCTAGCAACCAGCACCAGAACACGAGGACAGTCTCAAGCTGCACCAGGGGAAGTTTAGGCTCGAGGTGAGGAGAAAGTTCTTCACTGAGAGTCATTTGCCATTGGAATGGGCTGCCCATGTAGGTGGTGGAGTCACTGTCCCTGGAGGGGTTCAAGGGGAGATTGGACGTGGGACTTGGTGCCATGGTCTAGTCATGAGGTCTGTGGTGCCAGGTTGGACTTGATGATCTTTGAGGTCTCTTCCAACCTTGGTGATACTGTGATACTGTGATACAATGTCCTGCTCAAACCATGGCCAATTAGAACATATAACTGAGGCTAATGCCTTGATTATACAAAGATTACCCCAACCATTGCACTGGAATTTGTGTTCAGATGCTATCTGCCACTATTCTTTTTTGAAGTCACCTCTTACCCAGTGAGCAAGTGTTGGAGTGAAAAAAGAATGGTTGATGTCTGTTGACCTTTTGGATACAATCTCCACATCTTCCTGGCAGATTCCCAGTGCATGCTAAAATGGCATAAAGTAGCTTCAGTGCATTTCTAAATGCACTGTTGAAGGTACCTTTGGCATGAAGGAATTCTGAGATGCCCCAAAGGCAGCTTCCTGTCTCTCCTTGCTGTCCCTGCCACAGGGCCTTGTCAAGATCAATTTGAGGATCGAAATGTAAACCAAGAGTGTCATTCACTCCACGATAGGTGGCTGGTTGCATGATCTGTAGTCTTTCTGATTTTATGGAAGGATTCTAGCTTGTCTTTGGGTTTGCTTTGACCTCAGATAGCTTCTTGAAGAAGTGGAAGCCATTGGTCACTGCCTTACAGGGGGTGCCTGGAACAAGGTCAGGGAGTCTCCTTAGTCTAGTCATTTGTACACCTTTAGATCCCCCTCAATCCAGGCTTATTAGACTGGAGAATTCAATCTGACAAATACTGCTGTGACAATAGGTCATGAACTGAGCCTTAGTGCCAGGCTACAAGGGCTGCACAAAAAAATTGTTTGAACTTAAAAATACACAGTTGCCTGCATCCTTCAGAATGCCTGCTCTCAAAACCAGCTACTGAGCATTTTGTACTGCCAGGAGCTTTTAAGAGTTCTTGGATAAAACCCGTAAGAAGGAGCAAAAAAAGGTCACGTTTTTATATCGTCGCTGAAAAGTCCTCATATGAAAGGAATATGCACATTCTTCTAGGAATCTGGAGACAGGAGAAAATGTTTTTCACTGTTTACCTTGCTGATTATCAGGAGGAGAAATTAAATTCCTTGACTAAGCATTTTTGTTTTGTTTTGTTTTGGACATATAAAAGGATGTTGTCCTACTTAGAGTTCAAACAAGGTTTTGGTTAAGTGTTTTGCTCTTTTCCGTTAGTGTACTTCTGTGCTGCTGTGCAGCAGGTTATGCTTGAGCCAGATTTTTTTCATTCTTTTGAAGACATTCACTATTTCTATTTTTGAAAACAAAGTTGTGAAAACTATGTCAATGTCAAATACTGGGTAAAAACTGCTAGAGGTGATGGTATCAGAACATGGTTCTACAGGCTTGTATTATTTTTGCAGGTGATTAAGAAATAAGAATAGAAATTCCTTTCCTGATGTGTGAAGTCTTCAGAAATGTAGGTTTCCTTTGTTCAGCATAGATCCTTGAAGGTCTTAAGCAGTGCCACCAGGAACCTGATTTTCTTGGCATTTAAAAAAATATATACTTGTGGGGGAAAAAAAATTCAAGTTTGTTTGAAGAACTTTCACTATCCACAGTGTTGGCTTCTCTCTGAAAAGATAATTTTGCCAAAACTTAGCTAAATGTTATGATAGTGATGGTCTCCTGGAGAGCTGCAAGCTGACTGCAAGTGGTACTGTTAAAATACTTAAAATGTAGCATGAAGTCATCACTTCACTATAATATATGGATCTGTTGAGGAGTTTGTTAATGGACCAGGCTGTAAACCCTGGGTTTGACAATTGTAGGCTCGTGTCATGATCAGTGAAACTATGACTTTCATTTGCAGGAAAAAGAGGAGTCTCATTTACAGTAAAAGCAGGTTCCTTCACATTACATCACTTTGTGCTGACTTTCCCAAGCACCATTTCTGTACTTTCTGCTGATTCTGCCAACATATTAAAGGGCAACAGCGGCAAGCTCTCTCAGGACCTCAGTCTGTGTGGAGGATCTGAGGAAGTCTTTAAGGTCAAGGACTGTATTTCGGCTGCTTGGTCCGTGAATTTGCATGGGGAGAAGCTGTGACCCTGTAGTCACTGAAATGCATGCTTAACTTGACAGACTTCACATAGTGAACTTGGCTCAAAGGAATTATCAACATGGAGAACATTAACACATACAGGGATGTTCAGACCTATTATCCTAAAGAAAACCAATGATAGCAAGAGTACTACTCTGCAGTTTTCTGATCATTTCTAGGCTTTCCACCAATCTGAAATGATTGAAACCTGACAAAAATCTGAGAAATTACTTTGCAAATTGTTTGTGGGTCTGAGATGAAAAATTCAGCTCTGTAACTGAAGAATTAATTACAATAAAATGCAAATCACTATCACAGTATCACAGTAACTAAGGTTGGAAGAGACCCCAAGGATCATCAAGTCCAACCTGTTCCAACAGACCTCACAACTAGATCATGGCACCAAGTGCCACGTCCAATCTCCCCTTGAACACCTCCAGGGACGGCGACTCCACCACCTCCCTGGGCAGCCCATTCCAATGACGAACGACTCGCTCAGTGAAGAACTTTTTCCTCACCTCGAGTCTAAACCTCCCCTGGCACAACTTGAGACTGTGTCCCCTTGTTCTGGTGCTGGTTGCCTGGGAGAAGAGACCAACCCCCTCCTGTCTACAACCACCTTTCAGGTAGTTGTAGAGGGCAATGAGGTCACCCCTGATCCTTCTCTTCTCCAGGCTAAACAATCCCAGCTCCCTCAGCCTCTCCTCATAGGGCTTGTGCTCAAGGCCTCTCCCCAGCCTTGTTGCCCTTCTCTGGACACCTATAAATTGGGTTCCATGACTTGTCAGTGTAAGACACGCAGTGCTAAGAATGCAACCCAAAACAAGAATAGATGCTCAGGCTCCCCTTAGCCATTCATGCAGATAGTGATGTAAAGATGACCAAAGGAAGTTGAGGAAGCTTCCTGAGAGGATATACAACTGTACTTAGTTCACGGAGCTGAGCACGGCAGAAAGTCATCTAGGGAGGTTCCATGTAGTCTTCAACTTTTCTCTCCAGATGGAGGGTATTCAAACTTCTATCTTTTGTTTCCACTGAAAGATCCACGGACAAGAGGCATGTGTTTCTATTGGAGCTGTGCTGCTGGGCAGAAAGGAATGAAAGACTCACATGACGACTAGGAGAGTAAAGAAGAGCCTGACACCGTGGGTAGGGCACTAGCTGGAAGGGAGGATGCTGAAATGCTGGTCTTCTTATCCATCCTGTGTTAAGACAATCACTAGGTTAAAAAATAAAAGAACCAAAATAGTACAGAGCACAGGAACCAAGAGTCCAGCATTCCTTAGTCCTAAGAGAAAGCACTAGGCAGAGACACAGAGTGATGTGACAGAAGGTTGACAGGGCTTTTCTGGCTATATTTGTGCCCTCTCTTATGTATATGTTGGTATTTTCTAAATCTCTCCCTAAGCAATTTGCTGATTCTGCATAACAATTTAATGGCAAAACTGATGCTTGCTTCTGTACTGTGACCAGCAATACTAACTCCTGCTGAGTGCTCTTGAACGAAAGCTTAAAAGCCTGAGGCAGATGTCAGCAATTGATGTGACACGGAAAGGTGTGGCAAATGCCAGAGAATTCAGTTACCTATCCTGAGGGAGAAAGGGGGTTTTGACAGGTGTCAGAAGAGTTGGTTTTTTTTCCTTTGGTTGGTCACAATAGGTTGCATATCCTAATGTAGGTAGGGGAAACCATATAAGTATCTGGGCAAGAGTTTTTTCTATATCTGCATTCTTGGTGTAGGTTTGGCTCAGCTCTGCAGGGGATTATTTGCCACCGTCAGCTCGTATCTTATTGTATTAATGAATTGTATGCATGCATGATGGGAGAAATTTGGATCCTCGTGGAGTTACTGGCAAACATCCCACTGAGTAAATAGGAGACTTAGTTGAACCCAATGAAGACTGAGGACATGGATGGATTCTGTGGGGTGTTTCTCAGCAAGAAGGGCCTGCCCTGCAGCTCATCAGGCAACTATTAGCTAGCCCATCAGCTTCTTAGGTCGTCGTGTATTTAACTGGAAATAGAAACGAACTGTTACTTTTGTCTTTCAGACAAAGCTAGAATGATGCTAAAGTGAAAACAAAAGTGGTGGGGTTTGTTAAATTATTGTTTTAAAGCAAAGAGCAAAATCAACTAGTCAGGCTTTCTGAATGCAATCTGTGTGATTAATGTGTCTCGAAATACAGACATTTCTATAAAATATTAATCACTTTGCTCCTGGACTGTATTCAATTACGTTTAGCAGGTTTGAAATTCCTTCCATATACATTTTGATGAGTAAACGATATTTATGAAATGTTTTTGATCATGGAAACCACTTCCTGTGTAATTTTACTCTTTTGTTAAAAAAAAACCAACACCCCAAACAACTGACTTGTTTGCCAGGCACAGTAGAAATCCAAGGAGCTTCCTAGGCGCAGAGATTACTTTTGTGAGCAGGAATCTGAGGAATGTGCTTATTTTTACTTATGGCTCTAGTGTCCAAAATTTCAGACACTTGCATGTGGAAGAGTAACTGATTAAAAAAAAACAAACCCCAACATAAAAATTGCCTTTTAAACATGATAGCACAATTGTAGCTTCTCTATTTTTAATCATTTACATTAGGCAAATCTACATGAACATTATGAGTAAAGCCCAAATGCTTGATTTATCTCAAAACACCCAGAGTGACTGAAATGTGTTTCATTTTCTGGTTTACTATGGAGAAAAATTCCCCTAATAGTAGGAGTAATTTGGTGCCATATTAGTTGTCTGATGCAATAAGGTTTATAGTTCATAAATACATCTATCACTTGGTAATGTCATTTTCTGTTTTCCTTTCAGTCTTGTTAAGATGAAACTTTATAAAGAGGGATTAGACTGTAAGATAACAAAATGGTAATAATAATGATAGCTACTGTTTAATAAACACCATATTTTCTCTTATTCATGTGTTCAGAGAGAGAGAGGAGTGCCACACCTCTTTCATGTGCACAACAGATTCACTGTCAGAAGAGAAAGAAGTTGGCAGGCTCATGAATAACACGAAAGGAGGAGAGCAGCTGTTTAGCAACAAAACCTTCCTAACAGAGCCTTTCAGGCAGTTGCTGTACCATTTGACGTGGTACTTGTGAGGGTGTGCACACACGCATATGTAACTGGAAAGGCAGGAATGCAGGAAAACAGATCACAGTGGAAGCACTGATTTTCATATTAACTAGGTAAACATGTCATTTTTATAAAAGGAAAGTATTTTAATACTTTAAATATGAAAGAACCACCTGAAAGGAATCTCTCCCCTGGCTCTTTTTAAACTTCGGTTTGTCAGCACAGCAAATCTGCACAAGGTTCTCTGCCACTACTTGTTTCTGCAACACCCCGTCAGGGAAACTGTGGCTTTTGGACAGTCAATAGACATTTTACCATTTATATCAACCAAGTTAAAATTTTACTCTATGACTTTTCTCAGCTTTGTCAATAGAACAACCCTACAATTAATCATACAATTGGAAAAGAGAGTGCAAAAATTAATGAGGAAAAAGCAATGGGAACTAAGAAAATCACCAAGAAAGAAATGCACCTGGATAAAATGGCAAAGAATTACTTTCAGACACCAAATGAGAATAATGTCTATGTTGCTCTTTACTGGGACACTTCCCATAAGTGTTCATGCATGGAAGTTGTTCCTAGTCAACAGAGTCCTTCTCTTAACTTCGGTCTGTAAAGTCTATAATCAGAGACAGGGAGGAATAGAGCAGTTACCCTGAACTCCTACTACTGGGCAAAAGGAGAGAACTGGACATCTACTTAATGCAATTAGCATCTATTATGAAAAGATGGCTGTTCTGCATTCTTCACACAGGCTAAAGAGCCACAAACAGTTTTGGTGGACACCCCACCCCCAAACATGTGCAGGAACAATAGATTTATAGAAGATAAATTCCATAGTTCTGTGTGTTTACTGTCGTTAAGGATTCCAAAGCACATTCATCACACCAAAGGCTTAAGAATCCCAAGGTTTTGCCTTGCAACACACACACACACACACACACACCCCTCACTTCCAAATCTGGGCTGTTCTCTTTCATTGCAGAAATTACCTTTAAAAAAAAGAAGTGTACAACATAATGTCAAAAATTCCCTTATTTGGCTTTGCATTTAAATGTGTTGATGCTAATCCATTAACTCATTTTACGATGACAACAAAAGATCTTTTTCCTGTGTATTATAGGTGCATAAGAACTTGGGCTTTTATTTGGCAACACCTTTTAAAGTGTTTGCCCAGCTGACTGTTTTCATGCATATGTATTCTAATGTGTGATTTAGATGTAAAGTATTTGGCATAGGCATACAGAACCCATTTCAAAGTCCTAGCTCAGAATCCAAGGTTTAGGAGTAAATGTTCTTAGCGTTTTTAACTTATTGTGACCTCAAACAGCCTGAATTCTTCTAATTTAGTCTCACCTGACTACATAGTGGATTCATCCCACTGGGCAAAAGAGCAGAACTGGGTGTCTATTGAAAGCAATTAGCACCTATTAGGAAAATAATGACTGCCCTGTGTTCTTCACACTGGAACAAAAGAGCCACATATACTTTTGGTGAAAAAAGAGAACATGTGCACAAAGAGCAGATTTGCAGAGGAGGTACTTCATAGCTATATTTGTTTGCCTTTGCCCAGGATTCTGATACATACACAAAACAAAAGCCAATTCAGCCTCTCCAACCTGCAAGATCCGGCAATCCCTTCCAGCACACTTCTTTCTTCTCTTCCTTTATGTCCAAGGAGAGAGAGGACACAAGGGGGAACAGCCCAGTAATTGTAATTAGGCTTGAAAGTATTGCAACCTATAATCAACCTCTAGGTAGATGGTGAACATTCTTTATTTCTATTAGATTACAACCCAATTTCTATAATAAGAAAAAATGTCTTTACAAGGCTGCTTTCCATCGTAGCAGTCAGTATAATCAACGCTGTGATCACTTGTAACTGTAATCTCTTGGTAAAATGAAGGTCCCCCTTACTCCTTCCATAGAATTTGTTGCAATCTCCTCAGATATTTTTAATCTGGAGGAAACTCCTCTTGTTGTGGTATTAAAAATCTGCAGTGCCTGACAAGTTTTTATCAGAGAAGGAAAGGTACTCTGCCTGTAAGGAAGACAGCTTTGAAATACAATTCTTAGGACTGTTTCTTCAGAAACTTAATATTTTAGCATACTTTTCTTGTTAACATCTAAACTGTTAGTATCTGATACTACCACGTCTTGGTTATTGAAATCACCTTGATATGTTTGGAATTTGACCAGTAATATTGTAGTCAAATGAAGTGATGTATTATTCATGCTTAGTTAGGTCAGCTGAACACATTTCAGCCTTACTGCGTTTGCAATCATCTTGACTAGTGTCATAATATTTTCCATCACCTCTCCCGAGGCACATTTAGCACCTTTTTTTTCCCCCTTTTAGAAAAAGAAATTCTCAATTATAGCTGTAAAGCAAACAGGCAGCCGAAATCCTCCCATTTCCTAAAGCTCTGTTATCCCTAAGGCATCTCAAACAAAAACATATCGATACTAATTACTTAGCAGAAAGCAATCAAGAAAATCTTCTTAGTTCCAACTCTCTTCCCTCTCCTTCCTCCTGCAACCAATGTGCCTCTAAGTGGAAAAGCCTGCCTTGTCTGAAAGCACACAGGGAGACACGATGGTATCAAAAGCAAGCCTCCTTCATGACCTTGTCCCCGGGAGTCTTTTCTGGTATCTTGTCCTTGCAGCCCTCTTCTTGTTCACCTGTGATAAGTGTAATCTCTTCTCAGCAGCTCCCAATGCTTCATTCACTGATTTCAACAAGCGAGCAAGCAACAGAAGAGGTATCGTTCGTAAAAACCTACCCTCCTCTCCCTTCATCAGTATGATGCCTGTGCTGAGATGAGCTATCATTGGTAACTCCATAGGAACTGGCATTCAAAATTGCCTGGGTTACAGCAGTAGTCTCTGTTGGCTGCAGAAGATGCTCTGGGCATGCTTGTTGTGAGCCTCCAGCAAAGAGTGCAGGGTGCTGTGGGTGCCAGGGTGCTGTGGGTGCCAGGCTTCTGTGGGTGCCAGGATGCTCTGTTGAAGCCAAGGCTTTTGTGAAGCTGGGCTAGGGCAGCCAGGGCTTTGGATCAAGAGTGAAAACTTGCTCATTATAAATAAACCAAACTAAAACAATCTGCTACTTCCTCCTCTATGTTGAACTAGGCTCTCTCCAAAGTGTTTAGGTCTTATTGGTAAAACCACTAAATTATCTTGAAAGAGTTTTTTTCCTTTCTAAACTAAATCATGTGAGCTGTCTGGCTAATTTTCCCTTCTAGTTAATTTTTAGAAGGAGAAGTGGATTCCATGTATTTGCACACTGTGTCTCTCCCACGCTCTGTTGGATCTTTCTGTACTCTTGGGGTTTTCCAGTCTCTAGAAGTCAGGAGCTCCATATTGGCAGAGTGGAATGTAGCCTGGCTTTGAAAAAGGCAGGTAGCTGTCATTCCTGTTCTAGAGTGTGAAATGGATGATTTGATCCAACCTAAATCATGGGACAACTTCGTTTGTATGGCAGATTTCAGATTAGTGATCTTTCACAAGCATAGTTTTTTGTGCCTTGCTCAGGAGCACCAATGGGACAGGAAAAACCTTTCTTGTGCAACGTGCTCTGCTCAAAATCTACTTCAAAAATGCCTTTGTTTTGGCTTGGTTTGGTTTTTACTCCTATGAAGTGAATATTTCTCTGGTAGTATGTAGAAATACAGTAGTGTAGCACCATGCTGCTCCACACGAGTGATTAGGATGAGAAGAATGTGATGTGTCAGCCTCTATAGAAGACAATGAAGAGAACCTGTTAAGTAGTATCACAGTATCACCAAAGTTGGAAGAGACCTCAAAGATCATCAAGTCCAACCTGTCACCACAGACCTCATGACTAGACCATGGCACCAAGTGCCACATCCAATCCCCTCTTGAACCCCTCCAGGGACGGTGACTCCACCACCTCCCTGGGCAGCCCGTGTGGTAGAGGTACTGACCACATGCAGCTCCCCTTCCTGTGGTTTGCCTACACACTGCCCACTATTAGGCAATATAATCTAAAATAATGGATTTTGTGGGGAGAAAACAATATAAGTAAATGAGAAAGCCTTTGGATGCCATTTGATCTTCTTACAGACATGGAAAGAATGATGATTCTGTCACTCACACTTAACCAAACCATCGTGAAGCCACGGAACAAGGAAAAAGCACATAATTTTGTGACAGTAATATTCTTGACACAGAAACCATTACATGAAATTATGATTTTAGGAAACAATGTTGCATATAGCCAACTTGTCTAGAGCAGTGCATTGACATATTCAAATATTTATTTACATTTCACTTTTCAATAGATAAAACAGCATTCTGCTGCACAAAAAGTCAATAAAAATCTTCCATAATTGATTTCCAAAAGTATTGACTTCTGAAGACCTTAATGGGGATTTATGGCTAATTGTTTATTTATTAATAGCTTTCTGTATTTATGTGAAGAATTCTCAAGAGAAAGAGTATGGCAGGGAAGAAAAAAGCTTGGCTTTGCATAAGTCAGGTTCAGTGCAATCAGTAATGGTGCTCCTGATGTTCCCTTTGAAATGGTAGATCATCCAAATTAATAAAAAGGATGATCAATGCACCATTAAAAATGAATAAAATACTCATAAAAACAAAAAAAATAAAGCCAAAACAAAGCCCCAAACCAGAACAAGGGTGGAAATCAGGAGAGAGGTAAAGAAGGTGGAATATTCTAGCTGCTGGTTTGTTGGGGTTTTTTTTATTGCTCAGGTGTAACGATGATCAGGAAACCAATAATGCTGATAAGGTTTCCCCTTAACACTATGGAATTACACAGGATCTAGATCTCTTAGTAAGTGAATGCATTTACCTATGATTCTTATTAGAAGCCAAACAGGGTTTCCTTAACAATCTGAGATGATGGTGTAAGTATTTACACTTCTCCTGTGCCCTCTTTTCCTGTACACAAATGCTTCTACACACAGCATGATGATTTAACATGAGCCTGAAGAGTAGAGCAGTTTCAAAGTGTGTGAAGATTTCCTTGCAGGGAAGGTGCTGTAACATCGATTCTTAAATTTTATGCAAAGCAGTGCTTTTCCCTGAAGGGAGACAGACCTGGCAGTTCTGCTGTTTAATGAGGGATGCTGGGGAAGAAGTCTGAAAAGCAGCTTGTAGTAAAATAATACGTGCAGATTTTGTGTTCTACAACCAACAACAGCACATTGATTTTTGGTTCGGTGCACTGGTGAGGTTGCTTGCTTTGCACTTCCAAGTGGTGTGAAGAGAGCGACAATGGAAGGACGAAGGCAATTAAGAAAATGCCAGCACGTTGCTGGTCTGAGTCGTGGTTTGAGAGCCCCCAGTTCCAGAAGCATGGGGACAATGAGATAGGAACTTTTGACTCGTTTAGCCCTGCTGAATGAAAGAGACAGAAAGAGACTGGAAAGTGGTGGGCTGCTGATGCTGTTGTTGCTTTCTAGTCCTAGGGCCCTGCTGTCCAAAAGAAAAGACAAGCAAAGTATCCATTCTTCACTTGCCCTGCCTAGGCTCCCAGATATCTAGAAGGTGCTTACTTCCTTTGTGCTTATAATCGGACGTTTCTAAGCAGCAATTTGCTACAGAAAAAGGCTCAAATAACAATAGCCATTATAAATAACAAATGCTGCACATCATTAATGACTTCCTTCTGAGTTTCTCAAGGTTTCCTAAAACATTTAGCTGAAATGTCTTTCTGTATAATTAACAAAACACTAACCTAGCTAAATTAGCAATTGGATTTCATCGTGACACTTCATTTCTATGCTATCTCGCAGTTATAATGCTCCCAGTATTCTTCTTAGCCGTGGAAAATATCTTTGGAAAGATTTCTTCTCATAAATACTCACAAATATTTCTGCATCATCTAAATACATTTTTGCATTAAAAATGCTTTGATAGAGCTATTTTCATTTATCTTTTCATGAGTGACATGAAATCTTTAAGTAGCCCTATAGCTCTTACGCTCTCCTAAGGGCATAAGATCTTTTCCAGACAAAACCATTCTATGATTCTGTGATAGAACTAGCTGTATGTCTCCTGTTTTCTCATGGATTTGCAGTTTTCTCACCACCTTCCACTGGAAACTTTAAAAACCTTGCATGTGAAATGGGCTGTGTGTATATTTCTACCCAACTGTTCAAAATAAAGTGCAAAGCTTGTAAGTTTCCTAGAGTCTAGGAAAAGCACAGTGTCATAAATCTACTTATAACCCTGCTGGCTGGTCCATTGGCCATAATTCTTGACTTTTTGTAGCTTTATCCAAAATCAAAGCGTTTAATAAGCTCTGCAAAATCATAACAAGCTGCCTACTGTAGCCTGCCAGAACTTTGCATGCTTCCTGGAAGGCAACAAGCAAATGGAGTTTCTGCTCATCAGTTTCCTTTAATTGCAGTGACCTGAAGTGAGGAAATCGGTATGAAAATCTATTTCTGACTTTACAGCCTTCCTCTATTAAGTTAATTTTTTTAAAGGAGTATTTAGGGTCAGAGGAAGAAGAATTAGCTGATCTAATTCTGCCTGGAAACCTGGTCCTTTCTTTCACCGAGGACGGCTTTTGGAGCTGGTGTTTCTCCTGGGGACTAATATCATAGGATGTTTCTCATGCTTGTTGCCTTTTGCCCAGTCACTGTGCATCCTTACCCTCCCTGCAACTAATGGTGTTGCCATCTGCTTTTAACTGAAGCACTCATCGCTGGAATGTTTTAGGTTTGAACTTGCTGGGAAAAGCTTCCTGCTATTCCCAAGCTCATGTTCTGCTTCATTAATTTTATATTATTTTCTTTCTCTTTTCTTTTCTTTTCTTTTCTTTTCTTTTCTTTTCTTTTCTTTTCTTTTCTTTTCTTTTCTTTTCTTTTCTTTTCTTTTCTTTTCTTTTCTTTTCTTTTTTCTTTTATTTTCCTTTTCTTTTCTCCTTTTCTTTTCTTTTTTCTTTTCTTTTCTTTTTTCTTTTATTTTCCTTTTCTTTTCTCCTTTTCTTCTTTTTTCTTTTCTTTTTTTCTTTTCTTTTTCTTTCTTTTTTTCTTTCTTTTTATTTCTTTTTCTTTCTTTCTTTCTTTCTTTTCTTTCTTATTTCTTTCTTCCTTCCTTCCTTCCTTTTTCTTATTCTTTCTTTCCTTTTCTTTCTTTCATTCTTTCTTTTTCTTTCTTTCTTTTTCTTTCTCTTTCTTCCTTTCTTTCTTCCTTTCATTTTCTTTTTTCTTTCTTCTTTCTTTCTTTCTTTCTTTCTTTCTTTCTTCTTTCTTTCTTTCTTTCTTTCTTTCTTTCTTTCTTTCTTTCTTTCTTTCTTCTTTCTTCCTTCCTTCCTTCCTTTCTTTCTTTCTTTCTTCCTTTCTTCCTTTCTTTCTTCCTTTCTTTCTTTCTCACAAATCTATACCTATGTAAGTCTACTTTGGTGGTTTTCTTTTTTGTTTGTTTATTTTCCTTTTTTTAACAGATCAGGATCAAAGTGAGTGATACAATCATTTTCTGCATGAAAGGTCTTCTACATCCTGGAAAATTACAAAAATTCTTTAATACTAATTGCTTAAGGTAGCTAATACCTATGCAGAGTTCCAGAAGAATCTAGATCACATTGCTTTGTTTTATTTTTGCTCTATTAAGCTGAGAAGTCTCCTAATATAAAAATACTTTTTTCCCCACATGCATATAATAAAGTTTTGATTCTCATAATGTGAAATGGGGCTTTAATAATCCAAAGTATGTATTTTGAACAACAATAACAACAAACCCAAGAAACTGAAAATCAGGCATTTTGAATGAAAGGATGTGACTGCAAAAGCTCTTGAGCAGACGCTAGGATATCAGTGTCAAATAATTTAACATCTCCTTAGCTCAAACCTACCCGAGTATTTCTAGAAACACTCTCTTGTAAGTTAGGCTTCCACAAAAGGCTGTTTGTTTGCTTAAAGTAAGAACCAAAAAGGTTTAGATAGTTAGAATTTTCTCCAAAAATCAAGTTTACAGGCAATGTGTCATTAGAAAGGACTTGACTTTCAATATATTCTAATTTTCTTATTTTCAGATGGAAAACCTTAAAATGTGCATGCTACATGTAAAATTGTACAGAACAAACTGTAGTGTTATTAAATATTATGTTTACAAGTAAAACACTCAAAACTTGGACTGTGCCAAGAATAAGCTTGCTAGTAAAATATGAATTTGTTCTTTTGTATGTATATACAGAAATGATCTTTAGTAATAAATGATGCAGAAATAAGGTGTATGTCCATGATGCCCACAGATGCCCTGTTTCCTGCAGTGGATGGAATAGATTATCACAAACTTAGTAGGTGGGTTTTTTGCGTGCCCTGCCTTACCTACCACTGCCTGTGGGAACCCAGCTCCAAAGGCAGAAGCACAAATACCCATGGTGGCCTCTTTGCTGCAAAATGGTGGCATGTAGGGATAAGGCTGACAATCAGTGCGTGACGGCTGGTGCTTCACCTG